>NC_030439.2:8607842-8935342 GCF_001660625.3 Ictalurus punctatus | reverse complement strand
TGTTCAGCATGCAGAGGAAGAGGAATCGTATAGAACATATATCACGATATGTTTGCTTCCATAAAAATGACACTGGCAAGAGTGCTCACATTGCTGACATCTCTTGGCTGTATCACCTTTAAGTGTGTTGTTCTAGACCTCCTGGCTATAGAATGGCATCCTTCAGGCTTGTACTCACTCTCTTTCTCTGCATAACCAGGCAGAAGGTTAGGCGGATTTATGGGGTGAAATATGATGCGTCACAGTGTGAGTAGTGAGTGGGTCTGAGAGGTTAGCGTTCATGAAAAGGTCACAGAACTGGCCTGGCCACATAGTCACTAGGCTTCTGCTTCACCTCTGATACCACCTGCAAGCTTGCAGCCTGTTCATATATATATATCACACATCATGATGGTAGCTCAGTGCTAAAGTTCTCCTGATGCCAAGGTTGAGAGTTAAAATCTTAGCATTGCCAAACTACCACCAGTCCTCAACCGCTCAGAGTAACTGCTTTGAATTTAAAAGCATCTGCCAAATGAAGTGAATAAGGTCGTGTATTGTCACATATATCAGTATTTGCACGATTTGTACTCAGTCCCTCCAGGGTTTCGCAGAAATTTACGCAAAATCAAGGAAAACGCCGGAATATTCTGAGGAGCCCACAATATTTCAAAATTAAAGCAGATTTTACATAGATTCGGACCGAGACGCGCCATGTGATGTCATCACGACGCTCGTTCAGCTGTTTATATCAAAATGAAACATTTACATTACATTTATGGCATTTGGCAGACACCCTTATCCATAGCGACTTACACGTGTCTCAATCATAAATCTGAGCAGTTGAGGGCTAAGGCAGCTTGGCAGTGCTGGGGTTTGAACTCATGATCTTCTGAGGAGTCGGCCAACACCTTAACCACTGAGCTGCCTGGGAGATATCTTGAAACATTATAGCAATAATTTCCTCAATTAAAATATCATGACAATTGATAGTCACCCGCAGAATCGGCGGCTCTCGGACCTAGCGTTACAGTGAAGTGGCATTACTCCACCCTCAATCAGGGCAGCATTTTGCACCCTCAGTGAAGTATTATATTCTCCTAATTGTATAATCTCTCAAAATAGCCAAGGTGTATGGATAGTGCTTAGAATTTTCCTTCCAATGGGGTAACGTTGCAATGAGACATGAGGTGAAAGAGTTCTGCAGCTTGATGATTTGCCCGGTCACAATCCAGCCCTCTGAACATCCGTGGTTAATAACAGTAATAGGAAATATATTACAGGTTAATATTAATCTGTGCTTTTAAGATAATTCTATGTGAATCGGCTGCAAGGTGTTCAGAACGCATCAGCTTTTATAAAGCACTATAAGAAGTGGGTTTTTTTGTGATTACAGTGGGAGGGTCATGTTGCTATGGTTACAGTGTGCTGTGGCGTGAGCAGTTTTTTTTTCATCAACACAAATCGTGCTCCAGGCAGCACTTTTCCAGGAAAAACGCTATTAGTTCTTTTTCCTCCTTGCAAGCGCGGGCGATTATTGCCCATCAGCATTGGGTCACTTGTGCAATCATCTATGAAATCCAATTACAATTCGCCCTCTCGCCCTAATGTCCGCCCTCGATTTATGTTAGTCCTCTTCTGCAGGTTTGCTAACTGTGGTGGGCGATGTATATTTCCCTCCTCAAAACAGTGAACTCTATGGTCAGTGTTATACTGTATATTTACCAAATGAATATGCCTGTATGTTGCTTGATCTAAAGCTAGTACTTCTTTTTCATGTTGATTTGGGTTGAGTAGACTGTCCCGAGTTACCGAGTAGGGATTCCGAGTAGGAGTGTCTTAATCTGAGGTCAAAAAATTGTGAGTTACAAACTTTAGTTGAATGCAGCAATAACCATAGTGCTGTAAAATAGTTTGATAAAACTAAGGCATATTTTTAAAGGATTATGTAATAGAGGAACAAATACCCCTTATTTTGTCACAAATTTGAGTAGAGAGAAAGATTCAACCTCTAGCAGGAGCACACGCTCGGATTTGACTGTTAAAACCCTTTTCTTTCCTTTTTTTAAATTGTTAACCTAACCACTTGGTGTAAACAAAGAAATATGCTTTGTTAAGATGCAAATGTATGGTATGTAAGTAAGCATTTGTTTATGGGCTGTTTATGGCACCAGAACAGACTCTGTTCTAAACGTTGTTCTTTTGTATTGCATAACTCAACTGCAGCTCTGAGAAGTTTCTGGCCTCATGACAAACACCACACGGCATAGCACAGCTAATACACTGTCTCCGCCTGCCCTCAGGATATAATCCTCTCGCTCCTCGCACCTTGAAGTGTGTATGCACAGAAACAGTGCCAACAACTTTTTTTTTAGACTGATCTCACAAGGTGGTCTAACTGAGATATATATCCTGTGTTTGTAATAAACAATCCTCAGTGACTCTGCGTTCTTGTGACGCTGTTGTTGCTGCCAGTTCTGCTGTTTCTGGAAGGCGAGTGTAGGATTACCTCGGGAAGGGTCTAACCATGCTGCCTCCAGGCCAGAGCACAGGTGTAAACACTGACTCTTGTTTACATATGAATTGGGAAGTCTGAAGTGCTACTGTGTTTAGTGTTTTTGCTGTGAGCAACAATGTCGGTTTGACGTCACTCGTTGAAGTCGGTGGAACTTGTCAGCCCTTACAGGATTTCGTGGAGTTTTTTTGTGAATGTTGCGATCAAAAATGCTAAATTCTGCTGTGGCTTTTTTTAAAAAAAACTTTGCGATGCAACCTGGAGAGTTTTTTGTGGAAAACTACTCGATCTGGTGAAATCTTTCACAGTGATGTTTGTTGGTAAACGAGACCTTTTAGCTGTACTCGTGTTCGATGCACGTGAATCGAAGAGGGCTTTGGCTCGTGACGTGATGCGTGTCGGCACGGATCTGCAGAAAATCTGAAAAGTTGCAAGCTCCTCCGAATACTGTGTTTGATTTTGTGTTCATTTCTGTGCTTGTAAAATCCTGGAGGGACTGACTTGTAGTCAAGAAGACCTGCGTTCCCGAGTAGGAATTTCAAGTTGCCAGGGTGTTTTCTTTGCTTTTTCCTAGTCGGAGGTTGTGAATTACAAGTTACGACCCCTAGTCGAACATAGCAATGTCTTTCCAAGCGTTTCCAAGAAAGTGATGCTGCGGTTGAGACAAAGTTGCAACTTGTGATTCCCCGCCTACAACCGGTAAAAGTCACGCCCCCTCAACTTGAAATTTTAACTCTTCAACTTGGGGTAGTCTTCTCAACTAGCAGTTCCTTCCCCGTTTACGAAGTGACGTCAAATCAACACGGCTGCCGAAGGCCGTATACAGTGTAACATTCCCCTTCTCCACATTTAAATTAGTTTACAGCAGTATTGGCTTTAGATCAGTTAATATACAGACACAGTACTTGGTTACATAACACTGGCCATACTAATCACTGTTTTGAAAAGGTAATCATCAACGCATCCATGTTCGCGTTCTTTTTTTCACATTGCATGCCGAGCGTGCTGAGGTGGGAAACGACGTTATTACAATTTGCAAATTAGCACGAACACGGTGCCACGAACGCAGCGGTAATTTTAACGCTACATTACACGTTACAGCTATAACATTCTATACCACACGTGAACCAGCCCCTCTTGTTTCCCGCTTCACTGCATCTTTTCTGGACAATTTCTGAAGAGTTACAAACACATCACTCTGAGAAGCATTCCAGAGCCACTGGCTCACATGAGGGAGCACGATTAAAGAGCCAGATTCCAGAGTACAACTGTGGTAACGCTGCCCTGCGTCATTAGCTGCACCCCCTGATGGGGGGAAACTCATCTCGGCACGCTCCTATGGAGAACAGTCTACAGCGCTGAGGGAGTGACGCTGAGTGAGTATGATGGGAGGTGAGCGATAAGGCAGTTCCACGTCTCGTCAGATCCCCACTGGAATGTACAGCGTGGTCACGTGATTGCACTTCAGATAAGCTTCGGATGTGCAGAGTAAATAGAGAGCGATAGAGTGGTACGATATATGCAACAGAGTTAGGAAACGCTTCAAAAACGAACCTGGATAAAGAATAAGCAAGAATAGGGGTTACACTGTCTGGACGTATGATTAGACTACAGCTTAATTTCCTTAAGCGTTAAGATCGTCCTAACTGAGAGAGCGAGAGAGAGAGAGAGAGAGAGAGTATTCAATGTGATGCTCACTCCACAATTTAACCCTGATCTTTGTGATCCGCCTATGTCTATTAAACTGAGGCTTCTGAGTGCATTCACAATCACAATTAGGAATGAAATAAACAAGTAGAACAATCCTCCCTAGGTCTACTAGGCATAATTTCATAATTATATTCATATTTCTAATGCAAAGACAAAAAAAAAAGACTGAAGTTCTGATGTACATACATATTTTCACCTTATGGACTCAATCTATTCTGTAGAAGACTTGCGGTCAGCCATTTTGTGTTGTTTCCATCTCTGATTCACAGTTTTTCTAGCTAACTAGGCAACTAGCTTGCTAGCTCACTCACTCACTCACTGATGACATGACTGGCTAGCTAATGGACATTTAAAGCATAATTAACGCATACACTTTAGTTTGAGTTCTGTAGTAATGCGTTTTAATCGTTACTAGAGTAAACATTAACAGTAGATTTAGATTTACACTATTCCAAAAAAAACAAAACAAAGCAAAACAAATAAACACGAGGTAATATCGTAATTTAACATTAAGCTTTAATGTTTCTAATCATTGACCCACATTTTTCCCCACTAAAATGAACCTCACTTCTACTTCTTCACATGGAAATATACCAACTATTTCCAACTCATCTGCATGGAGGAATATTTCCCACAGCAATAGCTTTTTATTCACTTCATACAGTATGTTCACTAAATAACACAGTATAACACTGTTATACACACTACTATCCAATCAAATGCCATTTTAGATTGGTAAGAATAAGAGCCTGCTAGAAACTGATTTCTTAGGTACAGTATTAGGAGACATACTTTTGTTATATAATATAATGAAAATTCATTTTGGCAGAGCTGCTTGTTACAAATCGAATGGAAGTTTCACACAACAGGAAGAAACTTCAACCTAAAGTAAAACTGATCAAACTGCAATCACATATTTTTGTTTTGTCTAAGAAATTGAGACCACGGTTCTTTGACCAATTTTATAAAGAAAAATATGCACATTTATTAATTCTTACATTACTTTAACTACATTTTCCAAGCGGATGTTTGTGAATAACTACCTACATACCGACCGGCCTGTTATGTCCCGCCAATAAGGACAGATTGGTTGACATAACAGGGAAGGCTATAAAGGCTTGGCCTGCTCCTGGTTTGCTCTCTTTTGTTTTGGAAGTTGGTGATTATCTAGGTGGTTTTGCTGTGACACCTTCATCCTGATTATTTTTTCTTGGTTTGCTTTTCCTTTGTATGTCTGCGTGTTTGATTGATTGTTTTTCACAATTTCCCTGCATCAAACATTTGCATCACACTGACCACTGATGATCCAATCGGTTCTTGGAATCTTGACTGTAAATAAAATACCAACTTAGTTTTGAACTGCGATATGGCCCGGGCTGTAACAGACTCCTCTGAATTTCGTTCATTTACTATAAATCTGTAATCAGATTAAGGTGCCAGAAGAGTCTTACGTCCATCCAAACTTGAACAGAAACCAGCAACGGTATGGAATTAAATCTGTGCCAAAAATATTGAAACAAAATTTTCAATAAACGAACAAAAACATACAATGAGAAAGAAAAAAACACTCTGAAAATGAAAACAGTGAAAAATGTAACATGGTCTTCAAATAAACAGTTCTTTTTTTAAGCTTCGTTTTCTAATCATGCTTTATGAATGCACTGCCTGACTTTTCGTTTACGCTTTCAAAGATTTCGTTAATGCTCCGCAAGTTTACGTTCGCCACTCTGGCACAGGCCTCTTGTGCGGGTGGGGCTTAACAGCAATTTACTCTCTTTGGCTAGTGAGATTTGGATGGACAGCTCCCTGACCTGAAAGTAGAGACTTCAGTGGCGTGAATTTTGGAGAAGGTTCTGGATGCGGCTCTCTGTATAGTTATAGCATTTGTAATGTTGTAATGAAAACAACTTACTTACTTAGTCAGTATATTAGTTCATAATTCATATTTGAGGTTTGGGTAGTCTCATACAACTACTATTATTTTCTCGACATGAGCTCTCAGGAGCGGCACGGAGCGCCGTCATTGTCCTCCTCCTCAGCTGGACACTCGCACGGTCAATCTAAATCTCACTAGCCGATAAGAGTAAATTGCTGTTAAGCTCCACCCACACGAGAGGTTTGCGCCAGAATGGCGAACGTAAACGAAAACTCTGGCAGTGCGTTCATAAACCATAATTAGTGGAAAGGAAGCTGGGAAAACTGTTAACAAAGAATGTTGCTTATTTGAATACCATGTTAAATTCTTGCCAGTGAGTTCACAGTTTTCTGTTTCAGAGTGTTTTTCTTCTCATATTGTACATTTGTTTGTTTCTTGAAAGGTTACGTTCAATACTTTTGTCACAGATCTAATTCCATACAACAGGTGAAATAATTAGACACAATTATTATACATATTAGAATAATTAGACATAAACAGTACATAATATTCAGTACATAGTATTGAACGTTTGTTTAGGACAACTTTATTTGTTGTCACTACAAGCAGAAGTTTGGGTTCCTTTAAATTTCACGCAGCTATCTGACGATGTTTCTCCGCTTTTACTTCGTAGACTTGTAGTGCTTCACGTGCACAACACGGAGCCATATGGTACAGCATCTGTGTACCAATCAGCGAATAAGGAGGAATAGAGATGCTCTGCTATTTGTAAAAGCACTTCCCTAAGTGCTGCACAATCTATACTATTCTTGAATAAAATTGCTTACATGTTTTCCCCCACATTACATTTAGGTTGAAAATAACAACCCCTGAAGCAACAAAGTGAATTTGAGTAAAAAAAAATTTTTTCCTCTTGGCACAGTATTAAGAATATCTCTTCAATTTTTTCATGGGTAAAATAACTTCAAAATAACACTTGCTTCAGAGTTTTAGTCTTGTGAACGTCGGGGACTCACAAACACATCCATTTACGAGAAAAAACCCGACGGTAGTCGGACAGAAATGGTTTGGCTGTTAAAAAAATCCTCAGCGTATTTTTCCAGTACAAACGTCTCAAACATATCCAAATAATATGTGCATCTTTATTAGATTTTAAATTCTGACTTCAGCACAGAGATGTGTAGATGAGGACCTGGCAGGTGACTGGACTCAAAACTATAACAGGAAATGAAAAGGTGCACCAAACCCCAAACGTGATTTTTGGACTCTTGAAACGAGGTGAATATGTGGAGAAAACAATTACGATAAAAATGAACTAATTATTTACTACAAACATCTGTGTTAATACTCATGTCAAAAATTAAGATTATTGTTTTCTTTCTTAGTTTGATTAATCTGTTAGTTAGATGCGATATGGATCTCTCTCTCTCTCTCTCACACACACACACACACACACACACACACTCCACATCCTAAGCTTCTGCTGTCTTCTTGCTAGGCAGTAATGAACCTGATGTAAATCACTCCACTAAGCCCTGGCCCAATGGAGGCGGTTAAGAAGATATAAGTTTAAACTGTGCTGTTGGGTTTGTGTTTCACTATCTATATACACGCTTATAAACACGGTGGCTTCCTGTTAGGAGAATAAAACTAATCCATGCCTAGATGAAGCGATAAAAACAATGTATACTCTAAACTACTTAGGGCTTCTTTTAGCTGGAAATGTTTATGTTCAATGGCTCACATGACACTGAGAGTCCCCTTACCACACACACACACACACACACACACACACACACACACACAGCAAAACTGAACCTCTACATACAACTGCCTCAAACATGAATTAAATGTTGTTGTGTGGTGATTAAACTCCTACATTTATACGAGCTGTGAAACTTAATAGCGTTAAAAACAACACACACACACATACACACACACACTCAACCAGAGGATACTCACTAACAGGGCTGGTTTCTTGCACCTATGGAGGCATCGGGTCCTGCTTAACTTCCACTGACATTTCTCTCTCCTCTTCTACACTCTTCACACAACTTCTCTCATATTATGAAACCTGCTGTTCCACAACTTCACGTAAAAACAAACAAATCCGAATCCAGGCACAAGGATGTCCGTTAAGGTGTTTTAGTTCCCGTAAATAACGTCACATATGGTGGCAGTTTCGTTTTTTTGGTTTTCGTCCCGCACCGAGCTTGTTCTCTCTCTCTCTCTCTCTCTCTCTCTCTCTCTCTCTAAAAAAAAAAAAGTAACATGGGAGGACGCTGGAGACTTTACTCGTGCTGAACTCTACGGTGTGTACACACGTGACCCTCCCCCACCGCTCTCTCTCTCGCTCGCTCTCTCTCTCTCTCTCTCTCTCTGTCTCAGGCACTCACGCACGGCTCTGAGGCCCGACAGGGATGACGCACGCTCATTGGACGAGAGGAGAAAAAGAGGCGGGGCGATAAGGATTAAAAAAACTCCAGACTGAACGTAAACACCCTTCTCCTGCTCCTGCTCTTTACACTAAAGTGATGGGAATTCTTTTTCTTTTCCATTTTTTCATTATTATTTTTACACACACACACACACACACACACACACACACACACACACACACACACACACACACATATATATATATATATATATATATATATATATATATATATAGAGAGAGAGAGAGAGAGAGAGAGAGAGAGAGAGAGAGAGAGAGAGAGATAGATAGATATAGATATTCTTTATTTAAAGATGCATTAGGTCCGATTTATGCAAAATCAGGTCTCTAACCATGAAGCTGAATAAGATTTGATTTAATGATTGGAAAAAAAAAAATGTATTAACTGACCCCGCCCATTTGTAAAAAAAAAAAAAAAAAAAAAAAAATCACAGTGGTTCAGCTAGAGTTATACATCAGTAATAGACTGGCCCACTAATCTGATTGGTCCACCAGTGTTCTAAGAGTGCCAATATTTCCTGTAACTACGTCCCAATTCGCCTACTATCGAATTAGTGTGTCCTGAACGTTGAAACGAGTATCCCAGAGGTTCCCGGATGGTCTACTGTTTCTGGTGCATTTCTCAAGTGGGGATCCGTGGACACTTTTTCAGCTAATGTTACCCACGACTTCTTACGCGAAGGAAGAGGAGTTTTTGTGATGCCGAATGCAACCTGCAAGCATGGCGGACGAGTGTAACGTCTGTGATGCGTCTTCGATATTTAAGTGGAAGACCTTCAACGTTAAACATATATATATAAATAAAAAGAAATTGAGGGAATTTCTGTAGTACGCCCTACCACCTGAGCCACAGCTCAGTCCCAGTGCCTGCGTACTGTTTTGCTACACACTCAAACGTACTGCATGTATTTTCTACATACCTTTAGTGCATAGTATAAGTAAGCAAATTGGGACGCAGCATGTGCGTATCACTCCTCTCGTGTGTGTTCACCATGTAAAATTCCACTTTCTAGTTCGAAACCGTTACTACAGTAGTGTTAGGGACGTCATCAGTGGGCATGGCAACCGATACTTCACAGTACTCAAGAATATAACTTTTGACTTAGTATATGAACGCTCATCATATGAAGACAGAAAGGAAGAAGAGACACAATTTTCATATAGAACATTATAACAGAACATTTGACCATATTGTGTCTGAAAGGTCGCTTAATCGATATTAATTTCTTGTTTGTAAAACTGTTGTATAAAAGCGATATCACACTCGCCCTACAGGCTCGTGCTGATATTCAGTATAACTGCACTCTTGCTTGTGTGATACTGATTAATTTGCATTAGCAAAGACTATCATGACATCACTTTAAAGCCAAGTTACAACTCTATAAAATGAAATAGGGCGTGTCTATAAAATGACCATAATGTCTATAAAATTGTTCTGAGACAAAGCTTACGCTATTATCTGTATATATATATATATATATATATATATATATATATATATATATATATATATATATATATATATATATATATATATATAATTTACATAACTTTCCACATTATTTGTACTAGTAAAAAATTAAAATATTAACATTTGCACCTTTAAATTGCTTAACAAAACTCTTCTACGTATTGCTTCATCATTAACAACATAGCATTATGGGCTACTTTTCACTGCAATTGTTGTAATGTCTATTGAACTCTTTCATAAATTATTTATACACATATCCAGATTATTGAGATTTTCTTTCTTTCTTTTTTTATACTTAAAATTCCACAATGTGTAAATTTTGGTTCTGTTTAAATATCAAATATTAAAAAGTAAAAGGGTTTACCATGAGTAAAAAAGGCTACAACAGTATAGCTGAAATAACAACAACAACAACAACAACAACAATAATAATAATAATAATAATAATAATAATAATAATAATCTTCTAATGTTCAAAATATTTAGTTCTTATATGTAATGCTGAAGACAATAACTGGAGTAATAAATAAATAAATAAATAAATAAATAACAGCCATTTATACATTTGTTTTGTTATAATTTTTTATGTAGAAAGTAAGTAAATATTGAGAATTGAAGGTTACATTAATTTACAGTAACACTTTCAAGTGATTTGAAGGTTAATGCCTATGACACCTCATTAGATACTCTCAAATTGTTTCAGCGTTTCTGAATGATGCCTGGATCCGATACAGTTTCATAATAATAATAATAATAATAATAATAATAATAATAATAATAATAAACACCTTTATTTTATAGAGTGCCTTTAAATACAGCTTCTCAAAGTGCTGTACACAAAATAAACAATACACAGGAAATGTTTACAAAAATAAATAAATAATAAATGAATAAATAATAATAGTAGTAGTAGTAGTAGTAATAATAATAATAAAAAGTAAACATCAGCAAGCAAATGCTAGTTTTAAAAAAATATGTCTTGAGTTTAAATATGTCAAAGGTCTGAGCTTCCTTAAGTTCGAGAATAATGAAATCAAATATCTGGTTCCAGGTACCGTACACACAGCAAGTAAAAAGCAGATTGATCTTCTGATGCATTCTGGCTTATATGTAATTTTTTTATTTTTATGAAAGAATTAATAACACTTTTCTCCATCAAAGAAGAAGAACAAGAATGCAGTATGGCTCGTAAGAAAGGAGATGATACAGAATTAAGTACGCTTTGACATAACACCAATTTATTTATTTATTCATTTATTTATTTTCGAGGTGATGATCCAGGGTTTGTAGTTACATCATAACTACCATTCATGGGACCTCGTTCTACTATCCATTCTCAAAACGCCACTCAGAATCCCCTGTCCTTACCCGACAGCACAAACAGCCAAACATATGTCATTTATCTTTACAGTGTCCCTAACCTTGCACTGCCTTTTCTCAAAAAAAAAAAGGGAATCTGTTTTTTAGGAAAATCCTGTCGATATAATGGACTATATTAAAGAGGATGTGGGAAAGCAACTCCAGCCAGTGTCCTGTTCTCCAGAATGAGCTGGTGGGAACATTGAAACTGTGCCTGTAAATACAGTAAGCTCTGAGCATAGGTCTTGTAGAATAATACCCCTGAGGTGTTTCCATGACAACGTGTCAAGTAAAATTATAAAGTTAGTATTATATCATTGCTACATTAAAGAAGCACCGTAGTGTGACTTTATTTGTAATTGTTGTCCTGATGTGAGCTGTTGCAGTGTGGGGAAATGCACAGAGCAGTATTATGGTCTTTCACATACACAAAGGGACCTAGTGTGATTCAAACACACCTTTGTATCTCAGCAAAGAGTTTCAGCACAACAGACTTAATTCAGTGTAAGACACTTTAAAGCTGAGCCCCTTTAAATCCAGCCATGGCCACCTTTACCTAGTAATCCTGCCAACTAATTACAGGGCACAGCAGTAGTATAAGGCAGGTTGGAAGACTCAGGTGAAACTCACAAAGAGAGACTGTACCCTCAGATCTCCTCTATAAAATGTCACTCATATTTACTGCCTTAACCTTAATACAATTGTGCTCAAAGGCATTTTTACCGTTCCTGAATGGTAGCTACAGTTGCTAAACAACTTTGATGTTAATCAGAAGGTGTGTGTGTGTGTGTGTGTGTGTGTGTGTGTGTGCGTGTGTGTGTGTGTGTGTGTGTTAAAATGTGTGCTGGAGCAGTTATCGTTCTTGGTGTTGTAAACTCTTGAGATTATGGTGTGATGTAGAAAGGTCAGTATCAGAGTCAGAATGAAACCTTAATCGATATTTCTAAACAAAACCCCTACAGAAGCAACGGTGCATAATATTTTCATGTGAATGCAACATAAGGCACATAATATACTTCCCCCAGAACTCAGTGGGAGTCAAATCTGGGTTAAATGTCTTTTATACAGTATGTCTTTAGCTGGAATCGTAGCAGAAGTCATTCTGATTTTTATGCAGCATGAGCCAATTAAAGTAGAGCAGTTTTGACTAGGCTTGTGAGATCCTTTTATTCACTGACTAATCGTGCAATATTTTAACAGCAGCAAACAAAAACAACAACAACAACAAATTATGATCATTGCACAACCCTACAAAGCCTGTAATTCAACACAAACAGTCAAGTCATGAAGAAAAACCACTTCAGTGTTGTTTGTTTAGTCTGTATTAAAGATGCATTTGTCTGGCATGACTTGAAGCAACTGTGGTATGGAGGTGAGATGAGATTCATGGTCATGGTCCATACATAAAATGGAAAGGAAAACAGCACACACATGAGCAACACAGCATACCATTCACACCAAACTTTAAAAAAAAAACAAAAAAAAAAAAACACTATGATTGAATACTTCCTACTGTCTTATGATGATTCATAGCAAACACACACTAATGACGTTATATTACAGGGTACTGCTGTTAAAATGGGATTAGTTAAATGGCATGCCTACAGGGTCACTTATACACTTCCTGTATGACTTCGCTTATATTCTTTGACTTGTTTTTCAAAGGTTGGTGTATAGTTCCAGTAAACCTACATAAAACATATTTATGGAATATTTCACTTGTATTGACGCCCATTTGCGGGAATCTCATTCATCTGTTCCCGTTTATGCTGATATTATCTGGTTTAAGATAGTGACTGTAAATTGGCTGATGAATGGTCTGCAGCTTTATCTGCGTTCAAATCTGAGAGGTAAACATGTAGGTTTGAGAATGGATAGAGAATGAGCCTGCATGACAGGATGAGGAGTGTTCTGCTCTAAATATGTGCAGTAAATGAGCAGGAATAAGAAGCTTCTTTTTTTTCCCAAGAGGTTAAGGCAAATTAAAATTGCCCATTTCTCATTTTTCCCCCCAGCAGAACTAAACCGTTTTATTGATATATCTCAGAAGGTATGACAATGAAAGGGCTACGTCCTTAGTGAACGCTCAGTTTACATAATATTTTGTCTTTTTTATGTAGGTAGATATGAGCAGGTGGGTTTTTAGTACTTTTCAGCAATCGTGCTGTTAAGGACTTTAAGCATGAGGTCTAGATGAATTAATTTACAGTCTGATTTGTTTTCATTGGCTACCTTGTTGATGCAGTTTTTTTTTACTGCTAACCTATAGCTATTGATGCTCAAGGACCCTATCTTTTCCCTGCTGTTAGATGGAAATGAAAGGAAATTACCAAGAGAGACTGAAGGAGGGGCCTGTCGACTAAAGTACTGTTCATCCTCTTGGCTTTCCTCTAAAGTCAACAGATGACATAGTGCCATATGGCCCAACTACTGTAAGTCATTACTGTCCACTTGTGAAACCTCCCATTCATTTTCTAGAAGCAAAGACAATCACACTAGTGGCCTGAGAGACACATTTCTGATGGTCTAGGCTAGCTGTATGGGAGGATATGTGTCTTCCTAAAGACTTAAAAAGCTGTTAGGAAAAAATTCCTCCCATACAATAGCCTTAAGGTCCCCCCCATCCCCCCGAAGCATTCAGGTACTTTCTAAGGAAACAAGATCAGACATGGCCCTGGTCTTTTGATGCTCTCTGCAGGGCTTCCTGTTTGATGGAATGAAATAGTGTGCTTTGCTGATTGCAACCCCATGGATGTACAATGAAGAAATGGCAAAGATCACAGAATGGTCGACATCAAACACTTTCATGTACAGTGTCTGATCTGTGATAAGCTGTGCTGCACAGTGAGTAACCCTACCACTAGCAAAACAAAGGTAGTTTACTCCTTATGTGTGTCTTAAGAGGTCAGGCTTGGTATCTTGTGATGAGCTCATTGGGGCCACAGCACCAATTATGCAAAAGCAGCAACAACTACAAACCTAGTTTTCACAGGTGCAAGTACACAAATACTTCTATTGCTTGTTACAGCATTAGCATTAGCTCTGTAATTGTAATCTGGACAGACCTTGTCAATGTCACACCAAAGTGATGTGTGCTGAGCCTCCTCCAGTCTTCACTATTGATTGTTTACCTGCACATGCCACTAATGCCATAATTACATGTTAATTATTTGAATAATGAAGATTGGTGATGAATTGCCTTGTACAGTGTCAGTCATAGTTATCGAAGTGGGGGAAAATACGTTCTGGTAGCTATTACAAATGTAGAGAAATGAAAATGTGCATCAATATCTATAAACTCATACTGTATTCATGATTGAAAAAAAAACCCATACTGATATTCATTAGCATCCTGTTGATTCTGTTGCAAGTTTATGTTGTATTTTCCTAGATAGTGCTATAAAAAATGTTGATAGGTCTGTCACCAGGGCTGAACATATTTCCATTTCCATCTGTTAGGGTGGCAGCCATCAGTAGGACAATGATTCATTGTCTTTCTGGAAGGTGGGTGTAGTATGTTGGCAAATATAATCCTGTGCAATGCCTGCATAATCAAAATCAATGTGTTATTTTATAGAAATACAGACGGGTTTTGGAATCTGGAGGGAAAAAAACCAACCTGTGACTTATTTGCTCCATTTCATTAGCTTCATTCATGGCACTGCAGATAACTTTCAGTGTTACATGTTTGCCGATTTGTAGGCACCTGTTTTGCTTATACACAAATGAGGAGTACAGGACACTGATATGCATTTGCAATGAGAGCCGGTGTGTCCCAATGGAGATTGGGCGGATCCTCTATACTCTATACTTCATATATTCACAACCTCACTGCTCTGGTATACACCATGTATGACACTCCAGATGGAAGCACACACAATGTCACAATATTATGCGTGTATGCTATTTCAGCTCATATATGATTATGTATCACTTTATGATTATGCATTGCTCTGTTTATATTGTGTTTATATCCTGGTACTGGAATTTAACAGTTTACTCTGACACTTTAATGGAAATCCAGGATATTCATCAACACTGTGACTGTTGCTGCTATGTATCTTCACTAGTGTCATGTAGTCATTTCTGCAGATTGCACTATTGACTGATATTCAGCTATTCTTTCACATTGCTTATTTGTTTGTATATATGCACGTAATACTGGAGGTTCTACGTTATTATATCTATTTTCTATTATCTTCTATTCTATTCTATTCCTATGGGGACAATGTAAAAGAAGTATCTGTTATTTGTGCTTTATGGTTTTAGAAACTAAACAAAACTTCAAAAGTCTGATAAATTGATGTGTATTAGATATAAATAAATAGGTTAGTGGTGGAGTCACTGTGCCACTTTGTAAAAATTGAAGGAAAAATAAACATTTGAGCCATAATACTGATGTTCTAATCAATCAACAGGTCTTAGGAATCAAGCATATACCTGCAATCCCATATTTAACTTTAAATCCCACACCTATACTCACTACATGGGTACTATTCCACTCTTCCACACACATGGTGGCATGAATCCAAATGTGTGTCATCCTACTTGGCTCCTGGTTGCAAAGAGACATTCCTTATGTAAGTGAAGCAGGCTGATACCTCTGTGGCATGCATGTCCAAACTCAGTTCCAGCAACTTGGGGCATCTTTGCTTTGGCTGGCTGCTGTATGTGACCATTGCTCTCTGAACTCTGATAGTCCTCACACACCATGCAGTATGCAAGGATTAGAAACCTGGCCAGTACTGCATATATCTCTGTCACCTGTTTTAATTTGATTCCTTTTAGATTAAGTTGTATATTTTCTTTACCGGTCTCCGATACACCATTTAATTCCATTTTAAAATAGTAGGAGGAATTAGGCCTAAGAATAACATCCTGTTTTTTGAGTCCACATAAATTCCCGGCTCATTGTTGGGAAAGTTTTTTCTCTCTTCCTGTTAGACAAAAAACCATGCATTAGATAGGCATCACTGGGCCTCATTGTTCTACTTCCAGGCTGCTGAGGCTACACTTGGTAGAGTGTGCCTCGCCATATCATCATTATAACACATCAACTTTCATCATTATCACAGTTTTGGAGAATCCTAGGTTTTAACTTGGACCCAGCTGCATTAAGCTGGTCACTATTTGCAGATTTTGTGAGGGTTGGTATAGATAGGCGGCTCTACAGTAATCAGCTCACACATAATCCAGTTAAGAATTCAGAAGGTTTTATCATGTGAGGGAAAATTTTTTGGTCTTTTAAATAATTCCGTGCACGAACCCTCTGAACTCCTGAATTATCGACACAACAGTAGGAGAACTACACACAATACGCCATTTTCCACTCAGATGACTGGAGAAACAGGTTGCATTTGCTTTCCTACATTTTTAGTCATAAAATGTGGCAAAAGCATTGACACCACTAAAGAATATTAACCGTGAATATTTTCACACTGTCTTTAAAAACCATTATTTTAATCATGAGTCACATCACATCATCTCCATGCTACCTTTACTCTGAGCTAATTAGAAGAAAAAAGCACAAAAAAAGAAAACAATGCAACACTGTCATGATATTTTCAATGGATAAATTTTCCAAAAATGGGATCATATTACTGTATGAGATACAAATATCCAGGTGAATGCCCCTGGAACAACAAATGTCCTGCATTCATTCAAAGCTTATCATGGAGGACTGCAGATATTTTATTACAGATCCCCTGATAAACTGGCAACACTTGATATTGTTTTGTAACTTACAGTATACTCCTGACCACAAGGAGTGGAGGATGGTGAAGGGGTCAAAGAAGAACCTAAAGATCAGAAGTTTTAAAATTGCACCACTGGGGTTTATTGGGGTTGTTAAGTTTATTAGATGCCACCTACATAGCAGAGTAATGTTTGGAATGATGGCAAGAAAGAAGTTTTCCTTGAACTTCAGGAATCATGTGTCGTGGTCAGATGAGACCAAAATCTGTTTTTATAGTTATGAACACCATCAGCATGTTTGGTGGGAATGGGGACTACATGCGAGGAAAAGCTTCTGTAGAATATCGTGGTGAATGACTGATGTTTTGGGGCTGTTTTGGGGCTCTTGTGAAGATTGGTAGCTTCACTAATCCTGCTAAGTATAACAATATTTTAGCCCAATGTTTTTTGTTTGAGGTTAAGACTTAGTCATAGATTTTTTCTTTTAACAAAATAACGACTCAAATGACACATCCAACTCATGTACTAACATGACCCTTAAGGGGTTCTGAAACTAGGGCTCGTGACCCTGTGTGGAGTTTCGTGATTTACAAATAGAGTCACAAGAGAAATTCACAATCTCCTCTTTTTTTTTGATATGATGGATTTTGTATGCTAATATTATGAACTGTTAATAGGAGGCACATTCAGACTAGCCACACTTAAATTAATAGCTAGTAATAATTAGTAAATTAATTTGAGTCTTTCGGGGTGCACAGTGGCTTAGTGGTTAGCATGTTCGCCTCACACCTCCAGGGTCGGGGGTTCGATTCAAACCGTGGCCCTGTGTGTGCGGAGTTTGCATGTTCTGCCCGTGCTGCGGGGGTTTCCTCCTGGTACTTCCTTCCCCAGTCCAAAGACATGCATGGTAGGCTGATTGGCATGTCCAAAGTGTCCGTAGTGTATGAATGGGTGTGTGAATGTGTGTATGTGTTTGTGTGCCCTGTGAGGGATTGGCACCCTGTCCTTGTGCCTGATGCTCCCTGGGATAGGCTTCAGGTTTCCCCGTGACCTTGAAAAGGATTAAGAGGCATAGAAGATGGATGGATGGAATTTGAGTCTTTTTCACTATCTTGACGCACTGCACTAGTGTAGTTCATGATTTAAAAAAAATTCAAAATTTCATCGTCCATCTACCTCCATTAAACAAACTACTGTTTTGTCTTAAATCGCATCCTTATGTACTCTTCTAAACTGTTATTGAGCACTAACACTAACTGATTTTCCTGTTAAAGTTAGTGTTTGAATTTGAAAAACCTCTCATGTTGTGGTCAAACCTACAGAAAGCTCTACACTAGTCTTCTGGATTTTCCAGATTAGTAAATACTTTTGAACCCACAGTAAGAGTTTGTGAGTCTTTAAAATGACAGCTCATGACAGCAATCACGATGACAGCAGAAAGCTACAAAATGAAACAAAGCTTGTCACTGAGCTTGAAAAATTTATAAAATATTTTAGAGGTAACCTGACTGGGAGGGATGATTTGTCTCAATGCATTTGCCATCTAGTGAATGCTGCATTTATTCTTCCATATAAAATATGCAGGTTAGTGTGTAAACAATGTCTGCTCCTTCTGCACATGCACACAAAATCATGTGACTATTCAATTATTCAAGTATAAACCACACCCTGCTTCGTGTCACTCCACCTCGAATGCAAGGAATATTCCTTTGGTTTTTAGTCACTTACGTTACACGTATGCATGTTACTGATACAATAATCAAATGTTTAAATGTTACAGTAGTCCTAAATTGTAAATCTGGGATTATAAAAAGGTAGGATTTTCAAAGTTTGGGTTTGCAGAAAATTTATAATTTGGTAAAAGTTATATAACTTTTCAAACTTATAAAACTTCTATAAAAGACCATTTGGGGTTGTTTGCCCAAAAAGCTTGGGAATCTCCAATAATATTGTGTTGGAATTAAACTATACAGCATCCCAAAGGTTTATGCTCTAATGATCTGTCATTATGTGTTATTCATTTTCTCATTTTTGCTTATTTTCAAGAATTCTGGAGTTAATGATAAGTGATTAGAGAGACAAGGTTCAGAAGTTCAATGAATTTTCTATTGATAGTAGCAAGCAGAAATTTGTGCCTTCATGGGGAAGCATTTAAAAGCAGGGGTTGGAAATGATAGGAGCTGATCATTGACTCAGCATGTTGAAGCAGGTTTGGCACAGCCAGCAGATAGCACAAAGAGTCTATCTGCTCTGAGCAATGCAGACACACGTCTGGCTGTGGAATCCATGCTCGTGACTTTAAAACCAAAGGCTCTGCTATGAAAACATAGCACATCCAGCAAACAGATCTGTGGAGCTTCTCCAAGGCAAATAACTTGGAGGGCGTGGAGGCAGCAAGGACTCAGAAACCCAATGCAAATAGCTCCCATATGTTTTATGTGCATGTAGAAGCAGTCAGTGAAACAGCCAGAAATATTACTGAATAAAGTTGGCGTGTGTTATTTATGTATAGAGGATGCTCTGCAGGTAAGACAGTGACTTTCAGGATAAGATTACAAGTCCATGTGTGCTTGGATATTTTCTTGTCTCTGATATTTAGCTTTATCTTAAGTTTTTAATGCCAAAGATCTACATAAAATCCACTGTCTTCACATTCTTATATACTAAATTTATACTGATTACATAGCGACGCCTCAAAATTATTTATTTTTTCAAATTTCCCTTCACTGGAATAAAGAGGCCCAAACCTATTCCAGCATGACAGTGCCCCTGTGCATAAAGCGAGCTCCATGACGACATGGTTTGCCAAAATTTGAGTGCAAGATCTTGAATGTCCTGCACAGAGCCCTGACCTCAACCCCACTGAACACCTTAAAACACAGACTGCACCGCAGGCCTTCTCACCCAACAGCAGTGCCTGATCCTACTAATGCTGAATGATCACAAATCCCAACAGCCACGCTCCAAAATCTAGTGGAAAGCCTTCCCAGAAGGATGGAGCTTATTATAACAGCAAAGGAGGGAATAAATCTGGAATGGGATGTTCAACAAACATATATGGATGTGATGGTCAGGTGTCCACATACTTTCGGTGGTATAGTATATCTTACAGTTTGAGTAAGTGGTTAAATAACAATAACTGCATGACCTCTTACTTTTACAAGTATCAAAAAGTGACTGTTTCTCCATGTTTCATAGCAGCCTAGACTGAGCTAGGTTCTCCTCTATCTGACCTTCCAAAGAGCAACACAGCAGGATCTTCCTCTTAAAACATGAACTCTTGTTCAAGTACCATGGGTTACACTGGCCATGCAGAGGTCTAATGAAATGCCTGGAAGCAGCTGTTCTGGGCTCCACATGCTGGTACCTGAAATGAGCAAAGCTGGGATCTGTTAGTGGTATGGTCCTTAATTAATTCATGATGCACCAAGACAGAATGAACCACAATAGAAATATGGCCCTCAGAGGTATGAGAAATAGTGTAAACCTTTCACTAAATGTTGCTGTTCTAAATGTGTATGGAATGAAAACACAGAAGAATGTCGCAATACAAAGCCACAAATGGAATCTATGTAGCAGAAAGAGCGTTTTTCTCGGTGCCCCTTTGTTGCATACAGCTCCCAGTTCTCATCATGTCATCAAGTGTGATCAGGTTTCATTTCAACGGGACTGGAGTTGGTGGCTCCTGGTGACAGCCCATATTTACTCAAAACAAAAGCTGCAGACAAGCAGAGCCTCTCATGGAACATACGGGAAGCTAATCTCTAACAATAACAGTACTCCTGACTTTTGTAACTATGTACCTTTTTTTTTTTCTTTTTCATATATCTGCCGGCTGGGTATAAAGAAAAAGGTCACGAATATAAATAAATAAAAACAAAGCATATTATTATCAAAGCTTGCTGCTGGCTTAATAAGAATAAACACTAAAATGCAAGATTGGTGGAAATTATAAAAAGTAAAAACAAACAAAAACAAAGTTAGTCAGAGGTTCACTAAACCCCCATGTACTAATTATATATAAAATTATAACTTATATGTCAAATACATCTCTCGTTGGCCAGAATGAAATGCAGAATGAAGACTGAATGAAATTCTGCACTGCAAGCAAGCAAAAAATATTTTACATTTACTATTATATGCTTACAATAAACCAAATATATCATTATGAGAGATGATTATTATGTTATAATGTTGTTGTGTTGTGATAAGATTAGTCCTTTTATTAATTTAAGCTTGTTCTATTGGCAGACATTTTTTTAATTTAATTTTTTGCTAATTTTAAGCCTTTATTTTTAAAAAGAAACAAAATTATTTGCCAGTAGAATTATCAAGATGTCAAGAAATAGGTTAACAATCTTATATTTGGTTTTACTGTAACCTTTAATAAGAAATACTAGATAGATTCGACTGTATTCAAGATATTTCCGCTTGCTCAGAAGTCAGTGTAAGTGTTAAAATGCATATCAGCTCATTACATTCGAACACCACCTTCCAGTGTCGTTCCTTGTTTGTTGTTTTATGCCACATCAACTATTGTTGCGCTGTTTTTAATCTCCAGCTTTCACTGTGCATCTCCTATTGAGAGGGTTTTGGTGGTCAAATGTGGTTTGAAGGGACAGCTGCATTTACAATTGTGTAACGTGAATAGACGGTGCCTCAGACCACCTCCTGAAGTGGTTTAAGCAAGCAGATTAAAATCTGTTGCAAATGGAACTTTCGTTGTTATGTGGTTAATCTCCATCCAGATATAATCCTGATACTCACCGTGCATGACTGTAAATATCCGAGAGACCTTTCTACCCGCTAACTCAGATGGCCAAAAGGACCAATTTTAATGTAAAATACAAATCAGCTTAAATTTTTCTCTCATGTTGTTGGGGAGGGCGTCACATCCTGTAGCTTACAGATCATGCTGAATCTTTTGAACAATTAAATATGTAATAACAGCTGTCATGATTTTGCAGCATGCTCAGTAGAAGCAAGTCGGCCAATAATTTGTTACTTCACAGTTTCCGCACTGCAATAATAATAATAATAATAATAATAATAATAATAATGACACCTTAGCTAGTTTAGCAAAAATTTATGTAGCATTTTCCTATTATAACACTACAAAAAGCCAAATATAAGATTATAAAGCCAATTTCTAGCCATTTTGTTTCGCTCAGTTCAAGCTTGAATTTTTCTAAGACTAGTGGCAGATAAATTTGCTTCTTTCTAAAAATAAATGCAAAAAATTAGCAAGATTATCTGCCAGTAGAGCAAGTAGTAGAAATGTCTAGAAATAGGTTTAATAATCTTTATATATATATATATATATATATATATATATATATATATATATATATATATATATATATATATATGAATAAAATACTTGATTTATATGAGTATATTCAAGATATTTTCACTTAGATGTCATTTTTTTTCACTGTGGTATTTGTGTCTGATCTAAAGTAGGCCCGAATCACACCAATGTAAGTTGTCCTCAATCACGGATCAACAAGCGCTGATTAGAAACCAGTGTAACGCATATTGTTGATCTGCTCTCTGTGAAGTATACCATGAAACTCCTGATGCAGAGCAGCCTTCTTAGCTTCCGCTGACTAAGAGATCCTGTATTAATATCATTTGAGAAGCACAGCATGGGGCTGGAATTCCTACAGAATGTCTAAAAGTTGGTGAACCTCATGAAAAACAAAACAAAAACTCTTTGATGGCCTTAGGGGTCAGGCAGTGCCACGTACCATAGTCTTTGTGTTCTTTCATGGATACTCCCTCTGACCTGGTTGAAAAAAACAAATAATACGGGAAACACGTTTTTTTTTTTTAACTTTGCTGCACAGGCTATGTTCCAAAAAAATTGACAGTTTTAACTCCTGAGTGGTGCAACAGAAAAGCTTTCACCCTGTTGTGGGAAACTGTAGGTTTGAACCGTGACCATATCACAACCACCCATGGCTCATAGTCCAAGCCAGCAAAACAGGCCATGCTCTCTCTCTCTCTCTCTCTCTCTCTCTCTCTCTCTCTCTCTCTCTCTCTGAGTGGGATGGGTATACTCTCTCTCCCCATCAATCAAAGTCAAACTAGCCATCCATGGGAGCTCATGTATATGGAAGAGGATGGATAGCACTTTCCTCTGACTGTGTTACACTGCATGTGATGCAGAGTTTGAAAAAAAAGATATGGTTGGTTGGCTTCACATGTCTCGGAAGAAGCATGTGATTGCCTTCACCATCCCCGGGTGTCAGCTGTCGTATGATGGGGAGAGACCTAACTGGTGGGTGGGAACTGGCCGAGACTAAATTAAGGAGAAAATTGTGACAAAGGCAGGCAATACTGTCTTCACATGACCAGTGATGCTATCACTGTATCCCCACAGTATCAGGATGTTGCAGAACCTTTTTTATAAGTCTCTTGCACTGGTGCGGCATTAGCCAGCTTATCTGATCCGATGAAAAAGGTACTTCTTATTCTTGAGATCCAAACAATTGAAACAATATCATAACAGTGGCAGAAGAAAGCAGTACAAATGCTGCTGTTAAAACATAAGTGAACCTAAATCCATTATTTCTTTGTAATTCAGTTACTGCTGGTCTGGTGAGCACACAATAGAGTAGGTATGTACGTAGTATGAAGAAATGGTGGCCTTGTAGACCAACATCTACTTTGTTTTATTCTTCCAAGTCATCAGAGGATAATAAACTATGTGTTCATACTTGAATATTCCAAACTAGCAAGGGATAATTCCACAGTCTGGTAGGTTTCTGTATGTAGACTTCCCAATTCTCCCTGCTCGGACCACTGTGTATAGTGTGGCAAAGAAGGCATCCAGTTGCTTCTATCAAAATATTACCTATGCACAGTTGCCTAATGAAATAGGATACAATAAAACTGGATACTGAGTAAATATTATAATATTAACCAGCTCCACTGGATGTCATAGAGTTCAACTCCAGCTGTGAGATATGCCTGTACGAGGCTGATTAGATTTATTTGTCTTGAGATATGTAGTAGCAGGTCACTCCTAATTAAAATTGTACAGCTTTAGCTATCAGCCTTTCTGTATTTACCTGAGATGATTGCTGGGTCTGAGGCCCATAAGCACTAAAAACAGTGCTTACTACAAGTCTTTCAGACTGTGTACTACTATGTTGTGCTCAGTTCTGGCTTTCATTAAAGCATTCAGGATTTCTGAGCTCTTCTGGGTGTCTCGCTGACTTGCTGGCACACTGCCTACACCCTGCGGCTTCACATCCATAAAAGAGCTTTCCAAGATTGTGTGTGTGGATGTGTGTGTGTGTGTGTATGAATTCATCTGAACAAAAACATCCTATGCTGTTTGGTTTCAGCAAAATGATACTGTTTTCAATAGCTCACTAGCCTTAAGAGAAACAGATGGGTTCTCAGATTGAATGGGTATATAGTGCATGAACACGTTCCTCCACAATCGGGTGATGAGTATGACTCTCTGCATAGAATTGTTGGTTGACTGTGGAAGATCACACCAACAAGACGTGTCCTGTGACAGTGTGGAAATATTTACATTTATATTTATTGTATTTGGCAGAGAAAATATCCAGAGCAACTTAGAATTGTCTCATTTTTACAACTGAGTATCTGATGGTTAAGGGCCATGCTCAAGGGATTTGAACTCACAACCTTCCGATCAAAAGTCCAATATATTAACAAATTAACCGCCGTGCTATCACTTCCGCTGATCGCTCAGCGTGTTCTGTGCTGGAAAAAGTTCTCGAGAAAAAATAAAGATGCTAAATAGACTTGAATATATTTTACATGTGATACAAAGGTGACCACAGCTCATAGCCAAGACACTGGCCGATGACTTTTTGTCAATAGTGCAAATACAGTATGGTGTGCTACATTTTAGCATTATTATGATTATGTTTATATTGTCTCGATATAAATATATATTTATATTATGATTAGGATTATGTTACCAATTTTTAGTCTACACAATTAGGATTGCAGGCAACTAAAACTTGCCAGTTGGGCTAGTTAAAAAAAACATTTTTCTATCACTACAACTGTCATGAATCATCTTCAATAAGAACTTAAATATAAGAGCGATCCACAGTATTAATACATTTCACCAGAAACATTGCCATTTGGTTTAAACACAACTACAGTGATGTACTCTCAGTGTAACATTCTGGAAAATCCTTCACGTTTTTTTGTATCATTGATAACATTCACTTTCATTTATCAGTTCAGGTTTCAGGTTTGAAGAGCACCTGCAATATTTTAAGAAAGTTCCTAATGTTTATTGGGTGTTGAACATAACAAACATACAGCACATCCTGATGATGTACTAGAGGTTGTAGGACTACAGACTTTTAGTAATTGACCAGTATTTTTTTTTTTTTAATTGTCAACTTGTGATCTTTTGTATAGTTAAAGCAAAAGTTCATCGCTATTTTCATCGTTTTAAAGAATGTGTCCAACAGCACTTCAGTTAGCAGCCACATACAGGCTGTTACTGTTTCAGCTTCAGTGCATTTTAGGCTACATTGTTAACTGCGAAAGTAAATAAATTGGCACAATACATGTTCAACATAATAAATCTGTGTATGAGGCTTGAGAAGCGTTCATCTGGAGATCGCAGTTCAAATCTTGACGATTCCATGCCTGAGAGTCTAAGAGAGCAAAATTGTGTGAGCTCTGTGGGTGGGAGGGGCATACTCACTCACTCCCCCCAGCCGTGGGTGTATGCGACGTCATGCATGCAGATGAGGGCAAATAGTGCTTTCCTCTAAGAGTGTTATGCTGCCCTGTGAGCAGCAGTTGGAAAACATTTGGTTGGCTGGCTTCACATAACTCGAAAGAAGCAAGTGATCACCTTCACCCTTCCTGGAAGGTAGCTTTCAGATGATGACCCCCCTAATTTTGTTTTTCCAAAAGCTGTTTATCACGTTATGCTATGTTGTGAAACTAGCTATACTCAAACAATCAATCATATGTAGAGAGACCAAAGTTATGTACGTTATAACTCGTTTAAAGTTAATAGGCACAACTGTGTTTACTGTTGATGCCATGAGCAGCCACGTTGATTTGACGTTGAGGAAACATTTCTTTTTGTTTGTTTTTTTCCATAGTTGGATATATTTCAACCTTTACTACACACTTAAAAGCCAGCTGACACTTTGCTCCACCCCACAAATAAGATCTCCGCCTCTGACGCTGTCTAGTTTAACTTAGTCCCTCCAGGCATCATGACCTTTTGTCTGCTTCCAGTGAAATGATAGTGTTGATCCTGGTTGTTTTGTTTTGGCAATGATCTAAGCTGAATTTCTGGCCCTGGGTTTGTGTGTGCTTAAGTGGTCCTCTCAGCCTCTGGGGTGTTTTGTGTTTTGTGGTTAGAGATAAAAGCTACAGCACACTGAGGCAGAGAGACTGGGACTGCATT
This sequence comes from Ictalurus punctatus, assembly GCF_001660625.3. Lineage (NCBI taxonomy): Eukaryota > Metazoa > Chordata > Actinopteri > Siluriformes > Ictaluridae > Ictalurus > Ictalurus punctatus. The sequence continues at coordinate 8,908,850 of NC_030439.2, read as the reverse complement.
GTATAATTCCTAGTGTGTCCAGTCTTAATGGAGTAGAAATAGACCACACTGTCCCCTCCCACTCAACTCCTCAAGCACCGCTGGTCTTGAAATATCAAGGGACACTTGATCAGGTAACAACACCACATTTTGTCCATTGGCAAGGTGTTCACAAAATAAAACACACATCTTGAACTACAACCCCAATTCCAAAAAAAGTTGGAACGCTGAGTAAAATGTAAATAAAAACAGAATGCAATGTTTTGCAAATCTTATAAACCCATATATTATTCACAATAAAATATAGAAAACATATCAAATGTTTAAACTGAGTAAATGAGTAAAAAAGACGTCATCTGGATGGAAGCATATGTTGCTCTAAAACCTGTATGTACCTTCCAGCATTGATGGTGCCTTTCCAGATGTGTAAGATGCCTATTCCATCTTCACTAATGCTCCACCATACCGTCAGAAATGCAGGCTTTTGAACTGAGCGCTGATAAAAAGCTGGATGGTCCCTCTCCTCTTTAGTCCTGTTTAGTTTAGAGGACGCGGTCCATGGTTTCCAAAAAGAATTTAAAATTTCGATGCGTCTGATCACAGAACAGTTTTCCACTTTGACTCAGTCCAGTTTTCTATGTTCTATTGTGCATAACATATGGGTTTATGAGATTTGCAAATCATTACATTCTGTTTTTATTTACATTTTACACAGTGTCCCAACTTTTTTAGAATTGGGGTTGTATATTAGAATGACAACAGTCAGTGTTTGGGCAATCATTAGCAAAAGCCCTGACAAATAATCAAGAATGTAGAAATGAAGAACATCTGCATGAGAATCATTTAGCTATTGGACAAACCTGGCTTCAGTCCAGCTGGCATGTGAACAAAGTTGACTGCTGGCACACTATCAAATATTTTTCCAGTTTCACCTGTTGGTGTCAAAACGAGTCAGAATGCTGTTGAATACCTCCATCCTTTACCCAATATTCAGGGCATGTAGATCTGGTATCAAGGCTATAATTAGATCAGAGTGGAGAGATATACAGTATACTGTATACAGGTAGAAACTACAATATGTGTTAATAAATAATAAATATTCCCATAAATGTTTTTGGAGAAAAAAGAAAAGCAAAAAACTTCCAGTGACCAGTTTGTATAAGTTTGCACACCCTTTTATAATTGGAAATGTGTTCAGTGTTCAGAATCAACCAATCACATTCAAACCCATGTTAAATACTAATTAGTATACACCTACCATCAATTAAAGTGATTGATTGCCCCCAAATAAAGTCCAGCTGTTCCTATAGGATTTTCCTGACGTCTTCTTGGTAACATCCAACTGGAAAAGCCAAGGGCCACAAAGAGCTTACAAAGCAGGTATGGGTAGGGTGGCAAGATGGAAGCCTTTTTAACCACATCCAATCTCCCCAAACCATGTGGAATAATGTGTTGTGGTCTGATGAGACCAATGTACAACTTTTTGGCCATAATACCAAAAGATATGTTTGGCACAAAAAAAAAAAAAAAAACAGCACAGCACTAAAAGAACACCATCCCCACGGGAAAGCATGGTGGTGGCAGCATCATACTTTGGGGCTGTTTTTCTTCAGCTGGAACTGAGGCTTTAATCAGGGAATAATGAATAGCTCCCGTCAATTTTGGCACAAAACCTAAAGTCTTCTGCCAAAACACTTAAGATGATGAGGAATTTCAGCTTTCAGCGTGACAACAACCCAAAGCAAATCTCCAAATCAACAAAGGAATGGCTTCACCAAAACAAGTTCAAGGTTTTGGAACGGCCCAGCCAGAGTCCAGACCTAAATCCAATCAATGATCTGTGGGGTAACATGAAGAGGGCTGTGCACAGGAGATGCCCAGCCGAATCTGACAGAGTTAGAACACTTTTGCAAAGAAGAAGTCAAGTTGTGCTAAACTGACTCTTATCCAAAAAGACTGAATGCTGTGATAAAATCTAAAGGTGCTTCAACTAAGTTTTAGTTTAGGGTTGTGCACACTTATGCAACCAGGTTATTGTACATTTAAAAAAATATTGTTATTCTTTTTCACTTTAGTTAATAGGTTAAAATTTCACAATAAAGGTAGAAAAGGTTCTGACAATGATAACGTCCTGCCATTTTAACAGGGATGTGTAGACTTTTTATGTCCACTGTATGTATATATGCACGTGTGTGTGTGTGTGTGTGTGTGTGTGTGTGTGTGTGTGTGTGTGTGTGTGTAAAAACATTTTTTGTTGAGCAGAAAAGCGTCTCAGAACACACAACATATCAAACCTTGAGGTGGATGGGCTACAGTACAACTACAGAAGACCACATCAGGTTACACTCCTGTCAGCCAAGAACAATAATCTGGGGCTATCATGGGCACAGACTCACCAACACTGGACAGTTGAAGACTGGAAAAAGAAGAGGTGGTTTTTTTTTTCTAATCTTCAACTGTCCAGTTGAGTCTGTGCCCATGATAGCCTCAGATTCTTGTTCTTGGCAATAATATACAAAAGCCAATTGTCTCTTGCTCATATTAGGCATGGATCCGACATTTTATACAATATTATATGTACTTTTTAAAAACCCTCTCTAGAGCATGCATCTCATATACAACTTCCTTTTTTGGTGATTATTATTAATGAAATAACAGATACCTGTAAGAAACTATTTCGCATGTGTTTACAAGCACTTCAGAAATCTGGTAATGAGTCTGCACTAGTTAGTCATTAAGTGTATTTGTTTCAGTTGTTACTGGTGGGTAGAGTAGCCAAAAAGCTGAAAATACTGTGACTTTAATAAAGTAAAAGTAGAGTCATCCAAATAATGACTAAAGAGTAAGAAAGTATGTATGGAAAAAAAACACAAATACTGAAAATATTGAATTTAAATTTCAGAGCAAATAGTGGTGAAATTGAGAAGGTACCTTACACCTTTCATCCATGAAGGGACTTTGCATCCTTAGCAGTTTTATTTATTGACCCACAGAAATGATTGACTAATGTTTTTACATGCTAGAATATTTTTTTTATTTAACTTTAAAGCACAGTTAGGCCAAATCCCAAACGCCTTCACTACACTACATAATGCTCTGTAAATTGCGAAATACTTCACTGAATTATACATTTAGGATTCAAAACACTAGGAAATACTAGATAAACTTGACTATATCCAAGATATTTTTATATCCACAATTTATATAAAAATATGCCACATTTTAAATCAAGTAGCCTGTAAATAGTACTGTACTTTTTAATTCGATGGAGGAGACAAACTTAGTCTCCTTCTCAAGGTTTCTGAACATATGCAGATGTATAATTCCCCAAAACCAGCTTTTATCCGATTTATGTTTTCAAAGTATACTGTTTACATGACCATTTAATGTGATAATTGATGCAATCCTGGTTATTACTGTTCATGAAAATACCCTCTTCATACCTCTCCATATAAAACCACCCAACATTTTTATTAGGATTGTGCTCCTGTAGGAACGTGCATGCAGAGTGTGGTGCACCAAAGTGAGGCCAGTTAAACAGCCAACATTTCCCACAAATTACCATTACAGTAAAACTAGAAGACTTCCATATGTTTCCACAGTGCTATCACATGTCATGTACATTGTTGAAGGCACTACTTCTGAAGCGACTCAAACACAAAGGAGGAACATGAAAGTTTCTGAAGAACACAGGCAGTCAAGTAGTTCAGCTTCATTATGAGTATATATATATATATATATATATATATATATATATATATATATATATATATATATATATATATATATATATATATATATATATATAGGCTGTGAATACTTATGTACATGTTTTTTTTTAATATTTGTAATAAATTTGCAAAGATTTCAAACAAACCTCTTTCACGTTGTCATTACAGGGTATTGTTTGTAGAATTTTGAGGAAAATAATTAATTTAATCCATTTTGGAATAAGGCTGTAACATAACAAAATGTGGAAAAAGTGAAGCGCTGTGAATACTTTCCGGATGCACTGTATATCAGTGTATTAGTAAAGAGTAGAAGAAAACAAGGCCACAGTACAAAAAATTATATCTTAGCAAGCGGAAATATCTCGATTATCGTCAAAATAAATACATCTAGTAATACTTATTAGAAGATTACACTAAATCTCATACTGTATATATTTATTAAACCTATATAGTCTTGTTCTATTGGAAGATAATTTTGCTAATTTTAAGATTTTATTTCTAGAAAGAGCTAAAATTGTCTGCCAAAAGAACAACAAAATGTCCATCTATAGATCCATCCATTTTCCATGCCACTTATCACATGCAGGGTTGTGGGGAACCTGGAGTCTATCTGAGGGGACTTGGTGACAAGGCGAAGGACACCCTGGACCAGGAGCCAACCCATCACAGGGCACAATAGCACACACATTCACACACTACAGACAAGCCAATCAGCTTACAACACATGTCTTTGAACTGGGGGAGGAAACCGGAGTACCCAAAGGAAACCCCCGAAGCACGGGGAGAACATGCACACACAGGGTTCAGGCAGGATTCGTACCTCCTACCCTGCAGGTGCAAGGCAAATGTGCTAACCACTAAACCACCATGCCCCCAACATGTAATGCTTGAAATGAGCAAAACTTGTCTAGAAAAATATTGAATAATTTTATATTTCATTTAATGCAATCTTATAGGAAATTCTAGATAAATTTGACTATATTCAAGATATTTTCAACTGACAAGATGTCACTATTTTTGCAGTGCAGATTAATCATTAGACACATTCTGCTGCCTTGGATCTTCTCCAAGTGCTCAACATCAAAACCAACTACCTCTGTGAATCACAATTCCCCAAACTTTTTGGACAATAGTTAACTCAAACCAGCTAAAGGGTCCCTTGTTTTAGTGCTTCTGTATCAACAGAATCTGGAGCCTTTCTAAATGCACTGTCATTATCAGGAACAGGCCCTGTCAACCTTAATGGCCCTGAGCTAAAGTATGTGCTAATGGTGTGTTTTCAGTCTGTTGAGTTCTGAACGATGAACCATGAAGAATGATCTTACATCATACCGTAACTGTTACGGTGTTATTGATATCTAGTAAGCAGTGCATAATAGAGTGATTGATGGGACTGCTGGTGTGTGTTTGTGTGTGTGTGTGTGGGCTGAGTTGTGCTCACACCCCTTTGTGGGCCTCTTCAGCCTTGAGGCCCTGTTAATCTCCATTGTTCCTCTAGTGGTTTCTCTCAAACAGAGCCGTCCATTCAAGCACCTTGTTTATCGTAAGGCAATAAACAACACATATACTGTAAAGACATACTTCCTTCCCAAAAAAAGATACACTCTAGTGCACAGTGCACATTAGTTATTTCTTCAGTCATTCACAAGACACAAGGCAAGCTTTTTGCACTGCAGAGTTAATTGCCTAGTTTTACAGGGACACTCAAGTCATGTGTGAATGAAAAACCTGTTGAATTGATCGTCATTGTGTTGATTAGTCAGAGATTAGTTACATTTCATTGGCAGGCTGCCAAGGACAGCATGATTGCTATTGGACTTTGTTCCATTAATGCTCATGTTCTGTTTAGGGCAAATGCCTCACTACACAATAACAACACTCGAAATGATATTTCCAACATAAAGCTTTATTTCTCTAACTGACCACAAAAATCAGTTTAAAAGTCAAAGATTACATTCAGGTCACCTGAGGGAAACATGGTGAAATTAAGATGTTTTAGTCTCACATTTCTACATTTTTCACATCATCATGTGTGTTTGTTGTAATGGTGCTTATATTACTAACTAATTGAGCTATTAAGATACACTATATGACCAAAAGTCTGTGTTCACCTGACCTTCACACCCATATGTGCTTGTTGAAAATCTCATTCCAGATTTAATCCCCCTTTGCTGTTATAATAAGCTCCACTCTTCTGAGAAGGCTTTCCACTAGATTTTGGAGCATGGCTGTGGGGATTTGTATTCATTCAGCTACAAGAGCATTAGTGAGATCAGGCAAGGGTGAGGAGGTCTGGGGTGCAGTCGGGTCTGTGCAGGACACTTGAGTTCTTAAACTCCAACCTTAACAGACTGTGTCTTCATGGAGCTCAATTTGTGTACAGGAACATTGTCATGCTGGAACAGGTTTGGGCCTATTAGTTCCAGTGAAGGGAAATTGTAATGATACAGCATACAAAGACATTGTATACAGTTGTGTGCTTCCAACTTTGTGTCCACAAACCTCTGGCCATATAGAGTATATTGGGTATTTTATAATATATCGTACAACTGGACTGCCACAAAATGGGGCCAATGGGACATGCATTTCCAGGTAATGACCAGAACAGGATGTTTCAATTCTTTAATAGTGTTTTCATAGATTTATCTGTGAAGAATCAATTTTATGTACATGTATGTATGCGTGAACGATTGAGAGTGTATTTGGGAGAAAAAAAAGGGGAGGGTGGTTTTAATATCATAAGGTCATTGCTGAGGTGGGGCCCATATGGAGAAGGGCTGGAATGAATCATTAGATTTATCTAATGGCTGTCTCTTCTACAACAAGCTCTCCACATGCCAAGAACGTGGTTCTCAAGTGAAGCACTACAACATTTTTGGCAGCTGATACAGACAGCAATATCAAGACACAGACTACAAAATCATGCATTGCACCAATCTGGACAGTTGACATATCACAGATGTGATGTAACCCATCCCTTGGCTTCCTGTTTCCTTTTCATTAAAATATATACTGATTTGCAGCCTCGCACTGCCAATGGGTTTCTTTGTGCCTAAAGAAATTAGGCAGGGCCAAGCTCTGACAGCAGTGCTCAACAGAAATGTGGCCATGTCATTAGAATAGCTACATAATAGAGAGCAGTTCGAGGTTTCAGTATTGCAACTGTACAGGAGTGGGTGACACAGAAGTCCTATTTCAGAGCGAGAACAATGGCCAGACGCTGGCCTCCATCCTTTATGGAGCATCAGATAAGACCAAACAGTAAGCTGACTATTCCAGCACAGTCGTATATAGGGCAAGGTTTAAACGTCAATTGCCTGTACAGTTTGTTCTGTGGTGCTGCTGGTACTAATGGTTGCATGCTGTTTGTTAAATTGGAGAAGGCCTCAGCCAACCTTCTGGCTCTAATTTGTTCACACTGGCACAGAAGTCGATTAAAGACACATAATTGAGGTAGGTGGCAGACTACAGCATGGATTTTGTAGGCATTACTACAGCATTTCTACCCATAAGGTGCAAATGTCATCTACAACATTTAAGGCAATTCATAATAGATAATGGTTTGGAAAAAAATCACCCATTGTGATAAAATATAAAAATCCAGCAAAGTGCAATGAAGAGCAATAAAAAATTTGATACGGTGTAATAAAAAACTGATATGGGAATGTATTAGTGGATATTTGTGCGGCTGATACCATAATAATTGTTTTATTGTCTAAATTATACAAGCTTTTATGTGGATACAGGGGCAATCTGTGATAGTGTCCTTTGCTATAAAAATGCAGCCCTGAAGTGTTGACTATCATATCCCATCATCTAGCCACAAACAGATCTATAACTACAGCAAAACAGCATTTAACAAAACAGCATTTAAGTCAAGTCAAATAGGCCTTGTCATTCCTCTCATCACAGACAGATGTTAGGAATATACATATATACAGTCCCCTCTGAAGGTAATTGGAACAGCAAGGCCAATTCTTTTGTTTTCGCTATACTATATACACCACAGACTTTGGCTTTGAGATGAAAAGATGAATTTGAAATGACAGATCAGAATTTCAGTATTCATTTCCTGACATTTACATCTAGATGTATTAAACAACATAAAACATGGCACATTTTGTTTGAACCTGCACATTTTCCAAGTGATCAAAAATATTGGAACACCTCACTGACCGGTGTTTCTTGTAGTCCAGGTATGTCCTTTTAGATTGGTTGTTTAAACAATTAATTGCTGTGAAAAGCAAGCCATTTTGAAGCTGAGAAAAGAGGGAAAATATATCAGAGGCATTGCACAAACAACAGGCATGGCCAATACAACAATTTGGAATGTCCTGAAAAAGAAAGAAACCTCTGGTGTACTGACAACCAGACATCGAACTGGTCAGCCAAGGGAAACAACAGCAGCTGATGACAGAAACATTGTAAGATCTGTGAAGAAAAATCCCAAAATAACAGTCAGTGACATCACCAACAACCTTCACAGGGCAAGGGTGAAGGTACCACAATCCATATTCAATATAGAGGTTATACCACATGATGCAAACCACTCATCAGCAGTAAGAATCAGAAAGTCAGATTGGACTACACAAAGAAATACAGAGATGAGCCACGAACATTCTGGAACCAATATGAACTTCTATCAAAGTGATGGAAAGTGTGGAGAAAGAAAGGATCTGCTCATGATCCAAAACATACAAGCTCATCAGTCAAGCATGGTGGAGCATCATCCACATGACTGAATGTGGATCTTGTGCCTCGCCATTCTCTTAACTCCTTTAGCAATCAGAACCAAATTATCTCTACGTGTGTGTGTGTGTGTGTGTGTGTGTGTGTGTGTGTGTGTGTGTGTGTGTGTGTGCGTGTGTGTGTTGTGGTGACAGATAGTATCAGTCAGACTTTACTCACCCTTCTTTGCTGGAAGCCATTTGGTAATGTTTACATCTAAGGAAGTGAAGTGATGGTCATGAGTGCTGTCATGTTTGGACACAACAAGTACAAAGTACAGAGCTCACTTATCTAGCAGCCCTAAGAGTACAAATGAGCGTATAAAATACCACTTTTTTTTCAGCCCTTTGGTTGTTATTAAGTGTTTCAGGCTGTCCCTTTACATGAAAGTCAAACCAACGTGACAGCCTATTTGCATCTGTGTTTTTATCGTACAGCTGGCAGGAAGAGCTGTAGCCTGGGAGGTAGATGTTTCTTCTTCTATAAGAAAACTGCTTAATGAACACTGATGAGATGTGCACCTGCTTTACCCTTCATGCCCTCTCTTCAAAGAAACAGGCAAGGAACAAAATAGTCGAGGAAACAGGCTTTGCTTTAATGTCTATTTTTCCTAGGAAATCCTTCTGAAGGCTTACAGAAATCGCTCTGGGGGGAAAAAATCGCTATTGTCAGAATCTGCCAGTCTCCCTGGTACCTGTGACTTGGCGACCTACATATACAAATCTACATGTACACATTACAAAATAAAGTGAGTAATTGATTTCCTCTCATATTATTTATACAGTAAAATTCTATGTTTATATGTTTCAGTTCCTTAATGTAAGAATGTATTAAATGTGGTCATACCACATGTGCCGTAATACAATTTGTAGAATTTATTATATTGTGCCAAATGTGATATATCTAGTAGTGATACAATTAAAGTCCATATACAGATTTCACTCATTAATACAGACCTTCTTGATGGACAGAAAGGACCAACACACTGAATTTGTTAAACTGGAAAGGTTATAATGTAAAATAGATTTTCCTCCGAATATTGATACAGGGTGGTGAATAGTTATGCGAAAATGCGAACTGCTGTGTCACAAAAGATATTGTCACCTTAAAATGATAAATCTTAGACAATATTGAGTAAATCAAATGCTAAAATCTCAGTTAAGTCCATCTCAATTCCAATTTGTAACACGTAGAACAAAAGGTGGAAAAGGTTCAAGGGCAAAGGGGGTGAATATTTATGCAAGGCACTGTATATTCCCTCCTTATAATCTTGGATAGCCGTATTACTGTCAGCATCAGCATCTATTCATATGACTGGGTGTACAGTGTTCTTGTGATGAGGAGTATCATATTTCGAGACAAAACCTTAAAGCTAATGAAAGAAATATAGTATACAGTCACAAGAAGGCTCCTATGGAGCGAAATAAGGGGAGAGAAAGAGATTTAACCAGAACAGAGAGGGGGAAAGAGAGCTTTTGTAAGGGTGTGATGAGACTCTGCAGGGTGCCCAGCCAGATAGTCTGCTTGTAGGCATCAGGATCCAGATGCTCGCCCAGCTGTTCTTCTTTCCAGACGAATATCCCCCTCTGAATTAAAGCCAGAGGGTTATGCCTTATCCCAGTGCTAGCAGACTTTGATCCTGTGAGGTAAGCAGCATCATCCCATCATGCATGTTTTGGTGTACAGAGCATGTGATAAATCTCCCTTTTCCATAAATATCTGTCAGACTGCATTGCTGGAGTGTAAGAGGATCCTGTTAAGCATAAAATGATGATGAATACTGGAAGGCTGGGAGCTCCAGCTGAGTGATTTCTGATTTTTCCCTTATTTTTGGCCTGTGGTGATGTGAATACATTATGATTAGATGATGAGCAGAGGTTCTAGACAAGCGGGTTTTGGTTCTGTATGGCTTTTGTGGCCTGAAGAATGCTACTTAAGGTTTACTTCAACAAAATGAACAGAGAAAATAAGAAAACACACTTGACTAAGAGAGCACGCACATGCGTGTGTGTACTTTCTTAGAGCATGTCTTGGATATGGACATGGTTCAACATGGAAAAAGTTCTCCATTCTCAGTGGGAGATGAGAAAGCTGAGCAGGATCATTACTGAAGCATTGTGTTTCTGTGTGTTTTGAGAGAATGCTGAAATAACATTTGGACAGCTGCTCTACTTTCATCAGAAGTCTTCCACTTGCTCCCTCCAGCACTGCAATGCTGGTTGCATCAATGCCCCCTGGAGGCCAGCTGGAAAAGGGGCAGTTTAGAGGTGACACTGCCATCTGGCTTTTGAAATTAAAAGCAGATCTCTAAATGTGTATCTAGGGTCGTTTATTTATTTATTTATTGGTCATATAGCATCTAACATCTGAATCTGACCCCTCTGCACATGCATTATAATCACAAGTCAGTGTGACCAGTGACTTTTTCCCCCCCTGAAGTTTTCCTACTTGAGCATTCTCCTCAAGACCATTCCCACAGTTTCATGCAGTGGTCCAGTCACGAGTCACGAGGGTCAGGGGAAGAAATGAAAGAACGCTTTTCTGAGCCTATACCTCACACAACAGGAAATTTTACAGTGCATCGATTATAGTGTTTGTAAGAAGGTTGAAGATGATTGCTCAGATACATTTATGCTCTCTGGCACGGCTTGGCTATTGTGCCTGCTCCATTCACTTAAATTTTATTGCAAAACAAACACATTCATTACACAACATTTCTAACTGTAAGCCCAGCTTTTATTTTGTTTTATATATATATATATATATATATATATATATATATATATATATATATATATATATATATATATATATATATATATATAAAATATAATAACAAACACACAAATTCAATTAGCCGACTATATGACCAAAAAAAAGTACAACAAGAAGTCAAGTCAACACAGAGTGTGCAGTCAAATACTAAGGAAAAAAGTAGACAAGACCCCGCTACCTCAACTGTCTCCTTGAAGTTTACGTTCCCTCACACTATCTGTGATCGGTTAACAACCGATGCTTAGTAGTACTACTCAGCGTGGCTCAAGATCCCTTCCCAGAACCTTCAAACTAACCGTCCCAACCTCAATCCGGACCACAGAATCTATCACTATTTTCAAAAAACAGCTAAAGACCCACCGTGAGCACATAACTAACCCCTGAAATGCCAATACCACATTATTAAAAATTTTTTTTTAATAAAATAAAATAAAATAAAATAAAAAATTACACTGACTCTTACACCACACCTGTGCATATGTTGCTTCTCTGGAATTCAATTATAAATCGTGTATAGTAGCACTACTTGTATTGTTCTCTTCATATATCGCTTTGCTTGTATTTCCTCATATGTAAGTCGCTTTGTTTAAAAGTGTCTGCTAAATGAATAAATGTAATGTAATGTAAATGTAAGTAGACACTAGTGCACATTTAAACCCAAGAACTGTGACTCTGCAAACAATGTAATGTAAATTAAAACTATAATTACTGTACTGTAGCACACTAGTGTTCGAGTTGTGCAGTTTACTCCCAACCCCCCCCCCCCCCCCCCAAAAAAAAATAAATAAAATAAATTAGTATGTTAATTAACTATTCAAATTTATAAATGTATAAGTTTCAAATTTATATGGTGCCCGGTGTGTATTCCCGAGTCACACCCAGTGTTCCCAGTATGGGCTCTGGATCCACCACAATCCAGACCAGTATGAAGTGATTAAGTGGTTCCTTCTAAAGATGAATCAATAACTGAAAAAATGACTATGATGTTATTTAGACATAGACAAAGACATTTACTACGTTCACAGTTTTCAGTACAATTTGCATTTGTTTTTTTGTTAAGTTATGAAACAACAAATCTCTTACGTCTTTTATAATGTGTATTATTTATATTTCATTGTAATTCCTTTTTTGTTTGGTTGTTCTATTTAATTTAGAAAAATTTCACAGTTGGGGTTTTATTTGGCTTTGGCAGCATTTAACATCTAACCAATAAAGCACACTATGAAAAACTGTGACCTAATATCATGTATCATGCAAATGAATTTGTACTAGGGTTAGTAGGAATACATTAGCTAGTACACATTGTAAAAATTAAAAACAAAAAACAAACAAACAAACAAAGAAAAAAAAAACCTTGTAACATTTTTATTGCTTCCTCTATTTAAGTGTCTTGAGTGTGTGGGTGGGCTGCTGACGACTTCGGTTATATAAGGGTTCATAAGTGCCACCTGTTTACTTCTATATTATTATAAAGTTCAAAAACCAGGGCTGAATGTTTACCTCTGCGTCATGCTGCTGTGCGAGAACCTCTCACTTGTACGTCCTGACTCTGCTAAGGAATGAAATGCACTTACTTTCTTTCAGATTTAGAGCAAACATTTCTATGGCCTAAATAGAATGGTTTTTAAACGAGCTGTGTAAATGCTTTAGCTTGGTTAGTCAAGCCTTATTGGAGAATGTCTGCTGACCTCAGGGTGAACCAGGAAGCTGCAGCCATGGTGACCAAATTACATTCTTCTTCTTTCTGTGGTGGTGTTCATGGAGACCTTCTGGACGCACCAAACATCAAAGGGAAGAAGCTGTGGATCTTTACGGGCTCTGTGACTGAACACTTGACCCACAAATGCCCTGCTTATGGATAACCAGGACAGGAAATTAATTCAAGATTACAGCATTGCAAAAAAGGGTTCTGTGTACAAACTATTCAGAGGACAGGTGGTGGATGGATGGGGGTGGATGGAGGGGTAGTCCTACACATTCTTACACAAGGCTTGAGTGGACCTTGGAGTGTCAGATTAAAGATCACTGAGTATTTTTTTTTTTTTTTTTTTTTTTTTTTTTTGGAGTTAAGTTTAAGAAATGGGCAAAATGTTTCACCTGTTTATCATAACATTTTGGGCCCACAGTTTTAATAAACATCAGTGAATTAAATGTAAGGGCAGTGGTGACTCAGTGGTTAAAGGCTCTGGCTTACTGATCAGAAGCCCTAGCACTGCCAAGCTTCCACTGTTGGGTCCTTGAGCAAGGCCCTTATCCCTCAATTGCTCAGTTCTATAAATGAGATAAATGTAAGTTGCTCTGGATAAGGGCATCTGCCAAATGCCATTGTAAGTATTACTGTGGTACTACCACAAATACAGTATTTATTTTCATAAATAACACACCAAACTTATGTGGAAGTGTGAATTAGAGATAAAACACACAGTTCTGGTATCTAGCAGAATTTCAAGGCCTCATGTTCCTGAAGAGGTTAAGCCATTTATAGCAGAACTTTTCGGTTCAGTAGTTAAAGTCCTGAAGGCTGTTTACTGGAGCAGAAGAACAAGCACGAGCATATGATAAGGGAGGCAGAGTGGACTGGACTGTATCACTGTAAGCCTGATCCTCACAACAATACATTTGGATCATCCTCTCACTCCACCTATCAGAATATTAGAGCAGTCGGATCAGACTTTACAGGGGTAGTTACTCTTGCTTTTTTCTGTACTTATGCTTCTCATTTGAAGGCTTATGTTCCTTATATGTATCTTTATCCACAAAAGTGACTCATATGATCTGACTAAAGAGAGTTCGCTGGTTAGAGCTAAACAGTTACACGGCCTGATAGCCCCTTCGCCAGTGGAACAGTCACACCACCTGGCTTATCCCATTTCAGGGCCAACTGTGAAAGTAATCATATGGAACGTATGTGATTCTCCATGAGCATTATAGATGGTTTACAGATCAAATTCAGTCTCCTACTCCAGGCCTCATAACCCCCATACGGGAGGTTTGAAATGAGTTTGAAAATGACTATTTATCCTATATTAAAACAATTTCTACCAGGACTGACATTAATACCATACTTGCTTTACACATTTATTCTTAATTTGTGCATGTTAGGTCATTTTATTAGAGCTTTTATTATGTTGCCTGAATGATATCTTAATGATGCTGTCTGTGGTATGAATAGTCATTAAATATGCAGTGCTGTATTCCTGATTTCTTTTATTTTTGCATATTTGTCAGTCTTAATTGTTTCAGCTCTTTAAAAAAAATTTTACAAAACAAAGCCATTTATTAAACACTAAAATATAGTTTTTAAATGATCAATTTATTTATTGAAGAGGAAAAAAAAAAAGTTATCCAACACCAACTAGCCTTGTGTGAAAAGGGTAATTATCCAATCAAACAATTAACCAAATGTAATTGATAATTGGGTTTAATTAGACTAGACATGGGGGGCACACTGGCTTAATGGTTAGAACGTTTGCCTTGCACCTCCAGAGTTGGGGATTCAAATCCCTGTGTCTGCAGAGTTTGCATGTTTCATCCAGCTACTCTGGATTCCTCTGCCAGTTCAAAGACATGCTCTGTAGCTTGATTGGCATTTCTAAATTGTGATTGTGATTACCCTGTCAGAGTATCAACCTGCTTTGTGCCCTGAGTTCCCTGGGATAGGTGCCAGGCTCCATGTGACCCTGTGTAAAATAAGTGGCATGGAAAATGGATGGATGGATAGACTAGACACACCCAGGTTTAATTACTGCCAGCCCTGTTGAATCTAATCATCAATTTCCAGCAATGTGATTTAAGCTAAAATGTCTCAACGAGAAGCGTACTTTACCATAATCAAAATAAATTCCAGAAGAGATGCGAAAGAAGGACTCCAGCAAACTAGTGAGAGTGAGAACCAATATCTCCAAATGGAGAAAACTTGAAACAGTGTTAAATCTTCCCAGAAGCAGCTAGTCTACCAAATATCTTCCAAAAGCACATCAAAGACTCATCCAGGAAGTTACAAAAGATCCAAGATAAGGTCATGATTCCACCACAAGAGACTTCACAAAAATTATACCCATGGGAGTTACAAATAGAAAACTATACTGGTAACCAAGAGGAACACATCAAAGCCCTTTGGGATAATATTTTATGGACTGGCAAGCCAAAAGTGGAAATTTATGGAAGACTTTGGTCCCATTACATCTGACACATGAACTGCAATTGCTCAGAGATCAATCTCCAGTATCTGAGGGAGGAAAAACCTCTCAATCCAAGAATGAGACAGATGAGTCCTGTTTTTCCAACTATTTTGTCTTTACAATCACTTACTGTACTGGGTCTAGGAACACAAAGAGTGATGCACTTTCACATCAATATGATGCTTCACTTCAATATGCCTTTAGCCTGGCATTGGAGGAGGCTGTCTTTCAGACTCAGCAAACTGACTCAGACCCCTTCTGTGCCCAGGTCTTACATTGGCACCATTATGTTCTTTCAGTGAAACATTGAGAGATAGAGAAGACCATGAAGTTAATCTTCTATTGGTTCTCGTGGCCTCAGATACACCATGACGTCAATGAGTATATGTGCACATGCACCACCTCAGCAATGCCAAAGGCCATGGTCTAAGAGGTGGCAGACAAGAGGTGCAGGAGGTCCTGGAGGAGAACTCTCTTCTCTCAGGTGGGCCTCACAGTGTATGATAGGCTGAATGAAGATCTGTGGTATGTTTTTCAAACTTAAAATTTGTTTTCAGGCAAAAAAGGCACAGTTGCTTTAAAATAAAATAAATCAAACGTTTTTGATAAGTAATAGATGTTACTTTTTATATGAAACATGACATAAACTTAATTTCATCTGTTAAAATCTTTTTTTTAAATACAAATTTTTTTAAAGTAACAAAGTTTGACTTCCACTCAGTACATTTTTGGCTGGATAATTCCACTTTTAACTGAGTAAGATTTTGACACATTATTTATACTTTGACTTAAGTATAATTTCTCAGTATTTTTTTTTATACCCCGGGGAGAGATTGTACTGTATATACAAAGTCAGCTAGGAGAAGGTGGGGTTTCATGGTCTTTCTACCAAACTGCAGCTATTTCTAACCACCACCTGCACTCAGTAGCATAATTGAGTTGCTAACTTTTTTTTCCTAATAAAAGCCTCACCCTCTATCACTGTCACTTTTGATGACAGTGGCTTTCAGTTTCTCTCTGTAAAGAAGCCGGGGGTTTCCAGTAAGAAAAGTCCACCTTCCACCAAACGAGTTGCGACATGGCCTAAGCAAAATAGCCTTGCAGTTAATGACAGCTCAGTGAGCATAAATCTCTAGAGTAAACACATCTGCTGCCATATCATGACAATAATCCTGTGCTTGAGGGTTGATAAAGGTAAGAAAAGAGCAGCCCTCATTCACCGCAGAAATAATCCCATGGAGGGTAAAAAAACCCGGACAAAGCTGCAAACAGCCTCTTTCAGTGATAGATGTCTGTGGGAGGATTAGATTTGCTTCAGAGCAAAAGAAGTGCTAAAGTATCAGAGTCTCGTTAAAAGCAGGAGCCACCCCGAGCACGGTACTCTGCCAATGTCCCTCCCTCTCTCACTTCTTACATTAGACAGACCAATTTCTCCACACTCAACGTGATACCCACCCACATGTTGCCTTTGTAATGAATGGGAAAAAAGACCTCCTAGAACAAGGAAATATTTCAAGTATTGCTTAGAATGTATGCAAGTTTGAGTTCCAGACAAAGATAAATTAATTTTAGAGAAAACTGGGCTGTTTTACTTCTTGTAAAAAGGGGAAATATGTGCCTGATTATACCCCACCCAGTCTTTAGAGATGCCGATTCTTAGTACTGATGCTATGGTTTGGTATATACAGTACAGTGGGGTCCAAATGTCTGAGAGCACTAGTGAAAATGCTTCTGTTTGGCATTCTTTATAGCAATAACTTGAGTGAAAAGTAGTATCTTAGAAATATTTACATGAATTTCAGAGTTTCTTAGTATTTGGTTTGTCTCCTTTCTGACACAGACTCCACAAGCTGGTGTAAAACCTGACGATCCACGTTATATCAAATCCATTGCCGTGTCATCTGATCACATGCTTCAATGGAAGGGATAAGACTCAAAGAAAATCTGATTTTTTGTACAAAGGAGTTAACATGGGCAATATCACAAATTTGCTTAAAAAAAGAATCCCAACTTTTCAATGTTCTCTCAGACTTTTTGACCCCAGTGTACATTCATGCCAGAAACAGGAAACATTTTCTGATATCAAAACATCTCTTTCCCGTTCACTCTTATTTCATATATCTGCATGCTGGTCCTCATTAATGTTTTTCTGCACTTTGTCCTGATCTGCATACCGGAGTTTCTTTACAGTGCCTATATAGTCCCAGCAGGCATTATGCCTGTTTTCCCTCATCCCAGAAACAGCCACTCAGAAAGTCCTTTGCACTTGTATGTTTTATTATATAATAGGCCCTGGCCTGCTCCTACATAAGTCTTGATGTGTACCATATGTTGAAAGCGATCCTTCACTGCTATGATCCAGAATGAAAACGCAATTATAGCTCGTCAGAGCTCCCCCTCAGACAAACAGAATATAGCTGTTAGGACTATGACATCCTAAAACAGAGAACCTGAAATGTGGGCAATCCATAACTGTACCGCAGACTGTTGGTCATAGTGACAGAGTGCGTAAGAAGGCAAGGAGCTATGCGGTGTCCTGGAAAGCCCACACACCACTTGTAGTACCTAACAGGGCCTGACCACCAGCAGGAGCTACTTAGAATTTAATAGCCCATAGCTCGCTTTATGAGCTGCTGCCAGAAAGCACAGAAAACATGTTAAGAGAGTCTCAACAAACCATAATCCTCACACATACCTGCTTCAGAATGTACCACACTGCACCAGCCCTGGGTTTACTGTGTAACAAGTGATAAGAGATGAGCTGGAAGATTAGCAGCAAAAAAAAATAATAATAATAAAATGTCAAAGGCATTTCAGCATCAGGTTCCTAAAAATTCAACAAATTACACATTTCCCCGCTGATCACTACAGTACATGCTACACTGATTTCTGCACTTTGTGCAAATTTAACATTAAAGAGTGGATTGCAAGTGTGTGATGTGTGAAACTCTTTTTTTTTTTTTTCAATAAACACTATGTCCTCAAATAATGTGACTAACCATACTACTGAATCTAACACCATAATATAAGCACTTGCACAGAACACTAACTCTCAGTCTGGCATTTTTGATCCTGCTACTTTCTAATAACTATAAGCCACTGCTTTCCATTGTTAGCTAGTGTCAAATCAGTAGGAAAAAAGCATGATCATAGTGCAGTCATATTCACAAAACGTAGCAATGAAAAATAAAACATAGAAGTACAATTCCCAAATGTCACAATAAATAGCTCCCTAACAAAAAATAAATAATAAATGTTTAACAGTGACAATGACATAACTGACTGCTTAACATTAGTTAGCTAGCTGAAACAACTTGGTATCAGTGGGTACAATTTCAACAACAAGGGCATGTTGATTGGCTCACAGGTTGGTCGCTAGGTAGCTAACTGGAGAATAAATTAAATGTTTTACCTGTTCATCTGTTTACCTATACATCTGCTCATTTCTGCAGCATCTAGTGCATAAAATCATGTGGATACAGGTCAAGACGTTCAGTTAATGTTTACAAAAATAAAGTGTGATCTCTGTGATCGTGGCACACAAAACAGTCTCTAGAGTTTATACAGAATGGAGTGAAAAACAAAAAACATCCTGTGAGTGGAGAGTCTGCAGGCTGTTGATAAGATAGATCAGAGGAGAATGACCAGACTGGTCTTTGACAGGAAGTCTATAGTAACTAAAATAATCACTCTTTATAGCAGAACACACAACACATCAAACCTTGAGGTGGATGGCTACAACATCAGAAGACCACATCAGGTTCCACTCCTGTCAGCCAAGAACGAGAATGTGACTGAAGGATTAGATATCTGCTTAAATGAGCAGTATAGGTGTTCCTGTGAAAGTTTTTGCAACTAAGAAATAACTAACAAACTGCAGCCTGTAGTATGTAGTATGTGATGCTGTTGTGTTGTGTTTTGTTTTGTTTTCCTGCTTTAATTTGCCATTCAGTGGAAAACACCAACAACCCGAATCTACACTGGAACAAAATTTCAAAGCCTGATTAAATGGTGTGCGTGTTAATATGCACATCTCATTATTGTGTTGATATGTAGAGTCACCAAATCGGTGGCCACACTGAGGATAATCACTGGGTGTCTGTGCTCTGTCTTAATGTGTTTTCATAATTGCAATGCTGCTATGCACGTCTCACACAGAATATCACTTTACTTTACAGTTGTACTGCAACGGTTTGCTGGGAAAAAGAGCAAAAGGTCTGACTAGAATGGTTTTAAATGTAGTACTGTATAAAACAATAAACGATAGTTATGTACAGTTCCTGTAAATCCAGGAGGCTTGTGTTACTGGAATCTGCTAATACCATTGTTTCACTTCTAAATACACCACCTAGTTTCCTGGAAAATAAACAGGTGCTAGTCACTTCTGGCTCTTTGGGGACACCTGGTGGTGACTCCAGTTATAATTCTCATGCTGGTGCACCTGGACCACTTCATGTAGTTAGAGAGAAATGACATTAACAGCACCGATAACAAATAAGCATGAGTGTTTTTGTGTGATCTGCATTAAAATATGACCTCTGAAATAAGGACTGTACATTTCTATCAAACATATCGGTGTTAATATTGACAGAAGTCTAATCAATCTATTACTTACGTATCCAGTACTTTTAGATCATCTTTTTACATATATATATATATATATATATATATATATATATATATATATATATATATATATATATATATATATATATATATGTTGGATTTTGAGACCATCATGAGCTGTTTGCCAGTGTTAGTGTTCACACCATCCTGAATATTTTTGAGAAAAGATATTACATGTGAGCAGCTTCAGTCAAAAGGCTGAGGATGCCTCAGCTGGTACAGTGCAGTCACTGTCAGCTCTCCTGAAGACCACATTTCTCAGAGTCTGACCTGGAGGGAGACTGTACACAGCAGAACTGGGAGCTCACAAGAACAGCCAGATCACCACCTCCACCTGAGCCCCCATACCGTTCCTCATTTACAACAGATTTCGCTTGAAGCCTTGTCAGGTTTTTTTTGTTTGTTTGTTTACTATTTATTGAATACACGCACACATGCGCACACATTAATACAGCATTAGTCAAATCACAAGGGACACAGTGAAGTGCCAAAAGTTTCAAGTACTACCGAAAATGTTAAGCAGTGGTGCTGACACGTGTGGTGAAAACATATCTTTGCTCTTGATTGACAGCAGTGGTGGACTTCCAGGCTTGTTTGTGTCTGACGGGAAAGCATGCTCAGGGAAAAAGAGAATGTAGCGGGAAAACAGGGATTGAGAGAGAAAACCTCCAAAACAAGAGGTTTGGTATTTGGAGTGAAGGGTTTGGGAGATAGCTTTAATAGTGTAATGGTATATCTTGGAAAGGAAATCTAAAATAGCTTCATTGTCAATATTGTGCTACTGGTATCACAATAAAATAACAAACAAGAAGGACATAATAAATTCATGGTTCAGTGAGTGAGTGGAATACCATCAGGGCTAGAATGTTTAATGAAGAATTCCCATTTGCTCGTTTCCTTGGCGAGTACAAATAGCAAAACCATCACCCCATCACCCCACTCAGGTAGCTTATAAAAGGCTCCTGCTACGTCAAGTCCGACCTCTGGCCATTCTCTGTGATGCACCCAGTCATATAACAAAGTTTATAACCTTCCACTTTACTAACTTTCTGACACAGTCTTAACTGATAATAAAAATTGCTCAAAATGCTGATACTGCTCTCCATTGAGGATAAGACATCCTCAGAGTGGAGTCCAAAAATATCAGTCACTACTGGTCACACTGTTTTAAGCATGAGAATCATTCACTCACTACAGAGCACATGAGCTGCAACAATTACAATGAATCAGTGGAGATTCATATTGCTGCTTGACAAACATCAAGTCACACTCATTTACATTTACTTGTCCAGAGCACCTTTTCATTTATCTTATTTATACACCTGAGCAGTTGAGGGCTAAGGGCAGTTTGGCAGTGCTGGGATTTGAATTCATGACCTTCTGATCAGAAGGTTAACATCTTAATTGCTGAGCAACCTCAGCAATGCCCTTGACCTGCATTGCATCATGCTAGATTTGATCAGTCATGCACCAAAGCATCCTGGCCCAAAGTATTTTCCCTGCACCATTATGTTCTACATTAGCTGATCTACCTGCTACAAAATTGAAAGCTGCCATATAACCTCGCGGCTCTTGCCTGGTTTCCTGCTGAAGCTAAACAGGGCTGAGTCTGGTCAGTACCTTGATGGGAGACTTCCTGAGGAAAACTTAGGTTATGTAAGTGCTATTAGTGAGGCTAGCAAGGGGTGCTCACCCTGTGGTCTGTGTGGGTTCTAATGCCCCAGTATAGTGACAAAATACTGTAAAAACAGCACTGTGTTTTGGATGAGATGTCAAACCTGACTTTCTGTGGTCATTAAAAATCCCAGGACACTCCTCGTAAAGAGTAGTGGTATACCCCTGGTGTCCTGGTGAAATTCCCCCATTGGCCCTTCTCTATCATGGCCCCCTAATAATCTCCATCTCTGAATTGGCTACATCACTCTCTCCTCTCCAGTAAAAGCTGGTGTGTGTTCTGGTGCACTACGGCTGCCATCACATCATCCAGGTGGATGCTACATTGAGGAGGTTGAGGAGATTTCCCCCATACTATATAAAGCGTTTTGAGTGCCTAGAAAAGCGCTATATAAATCTAAGGAATTATGATGTGTAGCGCGTGCACTCCCTGACAGCCTTGGGCCAATAGGTAGGCAGGTCTTTCTTCAGAATATGAGCATCTGTCCACTTCCAGAGCTTGCTTGCCCAACCTTGACATTGCTTGGAGTTTTAGTGGTTGATGTAAAATACACTGCACTGTCAATGAATAGTGCCCTGGAAGTGTGGTCATGTTTAGTTCTGACACAGATACCACAGATGTGACCTACAGTGTATGCTGCATAGCTCAATCCATCTGCTGTGACCCGATTTTTCAGTAGTAGCAAATCTACTTCTCGACTGTCTTCTCGAGAATGTCACTAAGTTGAACAAATTGGTCACTGCCATACAATGAGTTTATTAATCTGAATGGTCAAGCTTGACATTAAATAAATCACTGAAATAAATAAACTCAATTAACTAGAATCAATAAACAGACTTTCAATTTTAGTGACGGCAGAGAAGATGACTAAGGGTAGCCTGTGGCCTCCAGGTCATATTTCTGACAGAAAGAGACAATGATTTGGTGCCTCTGGGTGTCTGTACTAAAGACCTTGCACGTACCAGTGGTAGATGGCACAGTGTGCTTTTATCAGGCTTCGGGGAATGGTGTTTTGACCAGCCACTTTGTCTTCTCACCTGCATGAAAAATCTGAGCATCTACTACAATTCAATGCGATGTCTTCTGCTGCTTGGGTAGGATTGCCTTTAGGATTTTGTACCTTGCATTTATGGGCATCTAATTAGGGGTCAGGAGCAATTGGATTCAACCCACATTCACCATTAGCATCATACGGAGCCTTCAGCGCAAATGAATCTGTATCTGCAGTGCCTGTGCTACAATACACTGACACAAACAATAGGGAAGAAGGAGCTTAGTGGAGACCTTTTATAGTGGTCACAAGGAGACAATTTTGTTATTTGTACTCTGCATGGAAAGGAGCAAATGAGAATAATTCACCGGTTCCATAGGGAAATGCCCTGGCGATCTGAAAAAAGGACGTAGAACACAAATTTCCAGATGTGCCTTGAAATATGATTCTAGCATAAAACATTTCCCTATCAAAATACCGCACAAAATCAGTCAAACAAATGGTGAATGTGCTTAACGTTTCCAGGTGGGAATAGTGAATAGGGGATTAATAGTGACTATTGTTAAAATCAGAAATAAGTCACAGCTAAGCTTAGTCACCCCTAACTACATATCTGTCTTTCCAAAATTCAAAAAGTAAAAGGAAACCTCTTTGAACTGTGTAAAATTTGAAGCCCTTTTTGTAAACTCAGCTGACAAGCTTCTCTCTTCTTAATGCAAAACAATGAGAAATCCATCTTAACATTAAAACTAGTACATTGAAGAACCACTTAACATAAATAAACATTCTTTAGGAAAGGCAAGATCTCACGAAAATGCTACAGTAAAATTGTCAACATAGTCCAGTGTGAGTCCAGAACAAATGTTCACAGTTCACAGTTTTGAGACAGATTTGTGAAAGCATTTTCCTCACAAAGAGTTTTTCATTCAGAACAGAGATCCTCTCTGTGTGATCTTAAAAGTACAATAAACACATTACGGTGAATAACCTTTTTATGTCGTTTGAGTGTTAGTCATAAACCATTTTGAGCCAAACATTGTAATATCTCTTAAACTTCAAGTCACAGAAAACTATACCTTAAATAACTTTTCAAATCTAATTTAACAGCGTACCATCTAAATATACTCAAAAATATACTATTGTTAAATTAAAATAATTCTCACAAGCTCCTTTGGTGAGCTGAATACATTAAAACACAAAGTGCTGAACAGCGACAAAATACTGATCTTTAAACGTGTTTTCATATAGCTCACTTATATATTCTTGGACGACAGTTAAAAATACACATTTAAAAGAGTTTCTTTTTAAATAGCAAACATAGTACAACAGGTATAAAAGCACATTGTTGGCAATATTGTAAACCACTGATGAAAAATTACTCTTCCTCCATTGACTTCTCGATCTCCTTCAGCCTTCGCACAAACTCTTGAGCTTCTCTGTCTCCTGTCCTTGCCTCTAGCATCTTCATGATTGGTTTCTCTGGATCAGTAAAACAGATTGAGTCAGGAAGGAATCTAGTCGAACACACATAGCAATCGATAATTCATAGACATCAAATGAGATGTTCTTAGATTTAGCCATAAATAAATAGATAGAATGTAACCAATTCTGTCTTAAGCCCTATTCGGATTGGATTCGTTTAACAAGGGGATGTACATGTACTCAGTGATAAAAATCGCACATTCGGACGACCACTGGAGGAGAGGGTTTCTAGTGGATTGTATTTTCTACGAGCCCGGGTATTTGCGTCACGTGGTCATATGATCAACATGGCGTCCAAGTGGTCAGGGAGGCACTGGAGTAGCAAAGAGACGCTTATTTTCATTTGGGGCAAACTAAAGTTCCAGCAACAATTCATCCCTCCATCTGTTCTCCATATCACTTATCCTACACAAGGTCGCGGTGGAGCTTGGAGCCTACCTCAGGGAACTTGGGGCACAAGGCAGGGACACCTTGGACGGGGTGCTAACCCATCGCAGGGCACAATCGCATGCCCACTCACACACTACGAACAATTTGGAAATGCTAATCAGCTTACAAAGCATGTCTTTGGACTGGTGGAGGAAACCGGAGTACCCAGAGGAAAGCCCCAAAGCACTGGGAGAACATCCAAACCCCAACCCTGGTGGTGTGAGGTAAACATGCTAGCCACTGTGTCCCCCAGCATCAATTCAATATTTGAAAATACAATCAGTATCTACAAGCATCCTTTTATTTGTTTTGCAACTTGGACAGTGTTTAATCACAGAGGAGCAACTGTAAAATAGGAAATTACCCAAGTACCCCATGTAAATATAAAATCATCCAGATAGTACTTTAGTTGTTGATGTTTTATTGTCATGCATCTTTAGAGAGTGGGAGGGATAGCATACCACTTGGTTTCTGACGAGACAGATGTAGGATTAAAGGCTGCAGAGTTTTTCCTGCAGCAGTGGCATTGGGTCGGCCTGGCCAACAGAAGTCACTCAGGGGGGCCACTGCTTCCCCAGCAAAATCATTGGTTGATAGCCAGTCATAATCCATCACAGTGAAGGTGAGGCAAGCGCACCTGTGTCTGTACTGGTCAGGGCTTACATGACTGTGGAGATATCATCAACATGAGAGAATGTTCCTTTGGAAGAAGATAGTTTTCTATATACTACCTTGTATACTACCAGTCCTACTTACAAATAGAAGAGCTCATCAAAAACTGGGTGCAGAGTTTTGAGCTTCACTTGTGTGCGCTGACTCCTGGAGTTAGGGAAGAGGTGGTGAGGGCAGAGCTCTACTATGACAAATGGATCACTTAGACCTGAAAGAGCAAAAAAATAGGGGACCCACGATGATACAACCACAAACAAGATAACTCATTTACCAATCAAAACTACACTTTTGTCTGGTGCAAACCATATGATTTTGTAATCCCAAGGACTATAACATGTGCCATTTACGTCGCAGTTTACAAATAAATGTCTGAGATTGGATTTAGTTGTGTAAGTCAAAGCGTGTATGTGTGAAGGTCAGTCCAGGATCAGACTCACCATTAGCATCCAGGGCAATGAGATCAGCCGCATGCAGTATCTCCACGGTGAGTCTTTGTTCAGGAGCATCATAGTAACATTTAATACTTATGCGCCCAAATCGACTGTGCTTCAAGATTCTCTGAAATGTAGACATATTGTAGTAATGAACTACAGAAGAACTACCGACCTTGGATGTATAAATATTGACTGATTTATGATTAGTACTAACTAGGTTACATCTAAATGCCATGCAAACTAAATGTGTTCAAAAAATAAACAACTGATTTAATGTGTTAAGCCTGGTTCAAAACGCATATTGGCAAAGAGGAAATAATCATGAGAGGAAGGAAACTCTTTGTGATGACTCTTTCTAATTAACACCTTGCAGGACGGGTGTCAAAGCCCAGCAGGGCTAGAACCTACCTGCTGTGATATCTTTTCTAGGAAGTACTGCTCGATCAGCTCGAAGGATGTACACTTGTTCAGTCGCAGCTCTTCTTCCAGGACCTGTAATGGAAAATGGGTTTAGTCAATAGCAAATTAACATCCCTTATCACCAAAGTTTAAACAGAGAAACTAGTTTTTACCTTGTAGTCCCCAGATTTGAGGTCCTCCAAGAGTAGCCCATCTCCACTGGCATGGAAGAACCGCACCAAGGTCTAAAGGAAGACACCAGAGAAGAGATAGTGGGTTTTCTCCCTATAGGGCCAGAGGTTTTAGGCAAGGTTCTTTTCAACCTCGTCCAAGCTGCTACTAAATGCTGCACCAGCACTCATTAGATTTAATTGGAAACCATTCTGTCAGTGCTTTCTATCAGACCTGCACAAACACTTATAACAGCATGGGATTCCTGTTATGCTAATAGACCAACTATATGGTGTGCAGCATGTTCACCCACACAACCTAGCAACTCATGACTTTTCATACAAATCTGTCCTGCATTCCTGCCAATTCCTGTCACTTGGAATAGTACTACTAGCACATTGTCATTCATGTGGGGTCTCCCTTTAATAAATGGACAAGTGGCTGCCAGGATGACTGATTATTAACTGATGGGATGCCATAATGCTGAGAGTATTGCAGTAAGTATTAACAGAATAGTTTAGCCAAATACAACAAGGACAATTTTACCTGTACTCAAATCTGCTGCACTCAAGACTGCTGGGGCAATCTGTTATACATATGAGTTGTGCAGCAATACATGTTATTAATCATGTTTTTACAAGCCAAATCTTTGTTTAAAGTCAATGTACAAGTTTCTTTAGCTGTATCTCTTGCCCCGTATCAACCCATAATTCAATAGGGGGGATTTTATTATCTAATAAATGGACTGAAACCTTTCAATGGTCAATGCCCCAAAGCATGGAATCAGATGCACAGCTCTGTGCACTGATTACTAGAATGGATCCCCCTGTTTAGCTGGTTCATTTGGACTTCACAAATGAGAAGATACTCTCACAGTTTTATTACTTACAGTTTTTTTTCAATTATTGATATAGTTTTAGTTTATATCAGTGTTAATTCTTTTTTTGATAGCTCGATTTACTGCTATTATCAGTATAATGTTAAAAACTGTTAACATAGTGTCTGGTAGGTATTTAATGTTAGACATGAGATATGGTGTTTTTATAATTATAGTTATATTAAATTTTAGGTTTATTAAAACGAGCTTAGTTAGGTATTGACTACAAAATTATGGTTATGATTTGTGCCATTTGGAGATGTGATCTTTCTGCACTGATAACAGCTTCCTAGTTGCTTATAGTATTAGGGAAAGGAGAGAACGCCAACATTGACAGCTTGAGTTATGTTCAGTCACAAATACCACTATAAAATTAAACAATGTTGGTGATTTTATTTCAGTACATCCAGTACTGCCCTAAATGCTGAAAAGCAAAGATGATTAAAAATAAATAAATAAATAAAATTCTATACAAAATATATAGAGAGCACTAAACTCAAATTGTCAAATTTAAAAATGCATCAGTAGTCTTAGGTACATGTTGTGCAGTTTTATAAGGAAATTGGCTGGTAAATTTTTCATCTTGGAAAATCTGCCACAGTTCATCTGAAGACTTTGCAGGTAGAACCTGACAGCCTTCATTATGTTTTTGGCTGAAAATGGTATATTACATAATATGTTACCCTCTTTCCTGACATACAAACATTTGTCTGTAACATTTAATATTTTTTGGTAAAGTAATGTTTGGAAATCCATCCATTCATCCATTTTTTATACCACTTATCCTACACAGGGTACTGGGGAGCCTGGAGCCTATCCCAGGGGACTCGGGGCTCGAGACGGGGGACACCCTGGATGGGGTGCCAATCCACTGCAGGGCACAATCGCACACACATTCACACACTATGGAAAATTTAGGAAATTCCAATCAGCCTACAACAAATGTCTTGGAACTTGGGGAGGAAACCAGTGCTAATCGTATAGTATTGCTGTGCAGTAAGGAGTCTCTACACCATATGGGTGTAAAGCATTGCCAATATCTGTATTTGTTCAGTGCTCCAAATATTTGTGTCTGTATTTGTATTCAGAGTTAAACTGGAAGTGGGCGTGATCTGACTTAGGTCAGGTTACTGGAGAAAACCACTGACAAAAAAAACCCTGAATGGTGTGCCTCCTATCCACATCATGTTAATGAACATGAACTTTGTCCTGAGAGCAAGGTTGCTAGGGTCACCACATTAGGCTTGTTTCGGAACAAAGTTGCTGGTGAAAAAAGCAAGCCCAATTTCTGTAAACATAGGCTATGGCAAACAAAGGGTAATTGTAAGTACATACAGTGTATCTATGACATACAACACAATCCTCATATTACAGATACTGCAAATCATAAATGTGTCAAGTCTTTATGTGTGGTGTTTGATGTGTAGTTGGGGTAGGAATTTTGATCTGGCAACCCTGTGGTTCTATGAACATTGGATATCTGCCAGATGTAGTGTTTAACATGTGGATATGTTGTAAATATTTTATGCTCCCAGAACGTAATCCTTTTTTTACGTGCTTATTGCGTCAGCAGCATTTCTGCATTACAGGGAAACCTGAAGGTTACATTCATAACCAGCCTTCTATTTTATCCCTCTTAACTGCCAGGGGTGGTGCTTCACCCCCCGCAACAAGTTAACGATGAACCGACTCATCTATGACCAACTGAGACGATTTCCCCACTCACACCATCAGGAGGGGCAAAGTTGATCTTAAAGAATTTGCAGTTGGTACACAGTGAGGCCCTGGTAGGTAAGAACAGAGCCCCTAGAATGGTACACCTCTTATTAATGCCCATGAAGATGAAATGTGGAATGGCTGTGAATGGTCTGTTCATAGGCTGTGGTGTGGTGTGGTGTTCATAGGCTGTCCTCCAGTGGGCCAATCAAAGTTTAGCTGCTGTGCAGATCAAATAGCTCTGGACACAGAATAGACTGCTCTGGAGAATGACCTTCATAGAATCCAAACTGCCTGGTTCAAAAACTTGGGTGACATAACCATAGGCAGGAACCTAGAATTCAGTCACAGGTTACTCCAACAAAAATCATCTTGCCAACAAAGTATGCAGGGCAAGCTTATCACCAAGGCTTGATCCCACCATTTCTGCATATGTGATACCAATCATACCCATTTCAGATTAATATCCTGTATGGGTTCATATAGAGAGGATTTGAGGGAGGGGGCTCACAGGAAATCTACCCTGCTGTCCAAAACAAAGGTTTGATCAGCTCCATAAAAATGGGACCAGCCTCTACCAATTGGGGCAGCTGCTTCAACGCTAGCTGGACGGTCACCATAAAAAATTACCCATGCACATCAGATGTGTGGTTATATAAGCTGTTAAGCCATCAATACATCTGTAGTTCAGGCCAGTCCTGTCAGCACTTGACAAGTGTCATATCATGGGGTCTCAGTGTGTTCCTGGTGTCCTTTAAAAATTTGCTACATGGTTGTTTATTTAGTCCTTGCATTGACATATATCAAAATTGATGGTAACCGACAAGCAGAAGAGCATGTTCAGTATCACTGCTTGAAGCACAGAGTCTACTCTGGCTACTGCCATTTAATGATGGCTTGTCTGAATCCCACCAGTTGTGTCGGTGAGCTGCCGGATGCTAAGTGAGAGCCCTTGTTGAATGCTGTGGAGCAGAGCAAAGCAGCTCAGTTGCCTGTTAAAGCTCTGTATTAAAAAGTTTCCTGGATGTGGTCACAAACATCCTGTCTTAATGCTTGAGGAGGGTCCAAACCGTGAGCTATCAGAAGGGCTGCACTGAAGGATGTAAGCCATAGTTTGTGGCTTCAGCCCTACAATTAGTGATTTCAAAGTTAGTGATGCCATCCATACACTCGAAGAGGAAGCGAATTGTTTGTAGGTTTTGTTAGTGCTGTTAACTGCAGTATGTGAGAGAAACAGTTGGACATTCATACTCCTATCCCATCATCTGAAGCCAAGCTCTAGCTTTTAGAGAACGGCTCAGCAAAGAGAATGACTTAGCAAGTCATTATGGAGGGACATAAACACTCCAATCCTGTGAACCAGAATGAGCCACTAAACAAGGATAACAACAGTCTAGCTACCTATTTCAGACACTGTGGAGTATAACCTAACAAGTTAAACTAGCAACTAGAGCACTCTTGCTAGCAAGTTACAGTCAAATGCTCTGACAGAGAATGAAATGGATACACTCACTGAGATGGAGGACGAAAGTATCACAGCATTAGAGGACAGAAAATAACTGTAACTCTGACTGAAATCACAAGCTGCACAGAATAGCTTTAAACTCTATATGTGGTCCAGCAATGGGCTTCGTTGAGTAGAAAAAAGGAGCAGAAGTGACAGGGTATAAGGTGTTTATAGCTAATACTGCATTATTGTCAGTATGGCTTTTAGAAGATCTCACCATGGTGCACATGAGCACAAGAGCATATTCAGATGGAAATTGAAACAAACCAGCAACACCAATATCAATGTGCCAATTTGGTTTGCCTCTCAAACCAGCAGAAATGGGCCACTTCCTGAAAAGGAAAGCAAACTTGCACACTGATGCATCAGCACTGTGTACCGTTACTTGACATCACTAATTTCTGCACTGTGTAGGCTGCATGCACTGAATCATCTCCATTTCAACTCTTTCAAATGATCACTAACCTCTATAGTATATTGGAACCGTGTGTAGAACTCGACCTGAACACCTCTGTTTTCTGCCACTGAGTCCAGAATCATCCTCAGCAGTAGCTCCCAGAGACTCCAGAGAACCCTGTGAGGGCAGCAGAAAACCTACATTCATCACAATAAACAAGCATGCAAGCAGTACTCAAATACCTAAATTGCATTCACTTACAACAGCCACTATCATATAAAACACAACTCCTCAGTCTTGCTGTTATTTACAATTGCTACACGCCAATATATTATTACAAGCTTTTTCCTTACTATTTAGAATCAAATATGTAATTACCTTGCCAGGTTCTCCTTCACCAATGAATCACTGAGAATGACTACAGTGGAATCTAGGAATTTCATCAATGGAGACACGGCCTGGAAGAGTTTACAGTACAAGAGGTCACTGATGTGTATGTTCCTGCAACTTATAATGGCATACAAATCAATCAGAGAAAAGAAAAATTCTACTCACATCATCATTATTTATGGTGTCTGGAGAGAGGCTAATGTGCTGAATGTATCTCCTAAGCTCAGGAAGCATCTGCCATAGTAACCCAAAATGGAGAATGTCAAGAGCTGACAAATAACAAATCTCTACACCATGGGTGACGCCAAGGGTGGGCTTAGTGGGCTGAAACTCCCCCCACCCCCTTGCTTCATTATAGGATTTAATGCATGCAATTACAGATCTGCTACTCACTGGAACACAGCGAGTTCAGTTGTTGTGTGTTCACACTGGCAGTGATTTATTATTTATTTATTTATTTTGCCTCATGTCACTCTAGTCACATTAGGGTGGGTGTTCCTGTCTTGAGTTTTTGCCTGTTGCCATGGCATCTTGTTTAGGGTCTGCTAGAGCAATATGAGGACATAAACTACACAGTTACTTACAGAAAGTATTCAAAACCACAATTTTTGTGTGTGTGTGTGTGTTCCCCCACAAATCAGCTGTCTTCCTGCAAAAAAAGTGCTGGATGGAGGTGCTTGTGTATAAATTGCATCAGTGGATTATTGTCTACTAGTGTCAAAATTAAATGGAAATGTTTGCTCTTGTGGCTGTGGGTGTCTGTTTGCAGCAAAAGCACCATGTTGTTGTATTTTAGGAACACTTCAGGTCCTTGGCACCGCCGTCCCTCGTTAGTTAATTGCTAGTCGATTTGCTTTTTCATTCTTACTTATTCATGTAGCCAGTTATTGCTTTGCCTACTGTCACAACATTGAATTAAGCATTATTTTTGATAGATGCATAATCTTTTGTCCAAGTAGCTATTAAGCTAAATGAAACAACAATAGATGGAGCAGAGAGAAAGAAACATCATGAGACTGAAGACAATAGCAGACAGATGGGTTAAAAGACGGAAAAGGTGATTGACAGACCTTTCTTACAGTCAGAAACACATTACATGGGCCAAGAGGAAGGATGGGATCTGTAGACATGCATGAGTGTTTTTCATCCTGTTTGCTTTCTTAAACTTGTCCAGAGAGTCTGCAAAGTGTCATGAATAGATGCAGGGGTTAAACTGGGGTTCAGGAAGTGGGGTAGTCCTACTTCTTTCATGGTTGCCAAAATAAATTTCAATGGTTTAATATTTTGAGTTCTCAACATCAATATAATGTGAATTTTATTAAATATGTATTCATAACTAATTAAAAAATTATCATTATGTCAAGATTTACATTTCCAGCCAATTATAGTACGAGGTCTCAGCTCCAATTTCCATTTACATATAAATTGAAGGTGGGGAAGATTCACTCTCCCCGAGCTCTCCGTCCAATTTAACCCATCGAGGTCAAGTTTGTTCATTAATTCATTAACAGTCTAAGGTTCCTAATCATCTCAATCACATGAAGGAGTATTTTAGGTGTGGTTTGGTAAGTTAAAACACCTGGTAACCCAACATTGTTTAATAGTCATATCAAGCATCAAAAACTAGAAGAAATAATGAAATATTTAGCTCAGATGTTACTGTGTGATGGTGCAGTTAAAGTACCTTATCAGTGAGGTGTGTGATTAGCCTTTTAGCCTCCCTCTGCAGATCCAGGTCAGCATTATATAGCTGCCCATTTAGGGCCTTGTTCACTTGCTCCTTGCCTTCAGCACCGCATGACTCCTCCATAGCCTGCTCCACAGCCCGCCAGTCCAGCTCGCGTGGCAAGCTGGACAGATATGCTCGCACATGTTCTGTGTTGTTAAGTGCCACAGAGAGCTGCCCAAAAGCAGGTAGGGGGAGAAAGAAGAGGAAGAGGTGGGAAAAAAGTGAAAGTAAGAAGAGTAAAAATTTAAAAAGACAATAAGCAGAGTTAGAAAGAATTGAGAGAATGGCAATGGGATCAGAGACAAAAAAAAAAAAAAAACATGAGCATGCACAAGAATTCCATTGAAAAAGCAATGTTGCCAAGGAGAAAGAATCTCTAGTGAAATTCACTCCTTGTGAAATGAAAGCCCATTTCCCTCTCCAATATTAAGGAGCAATACCTGCATGGTGAAGGTCCGGTGGTCTTGACCCAGCTGGTTCCTCTCAATTTTGCGCTTCAGGAGCTCTGCATAGCACACCGCCTCACTGCACAAGTTCTGCATTGAACAACAGTATCCGCAGATCGTTTCTGCACTCCTAATATCGACATATCATTTTAGCTGTGAATTAACTGAAATTTTCCAAAGACATGAACTTACATCAGTCAAGCGAGTGATGAATATGAATGCCCCTGCTGAGTCAGGCCAAGCTAGCTGGGTCCAGAACTCTTGCACCTCGCTGAAGCATGTGGTGACATCCACTGCCGACACACTGTGTTTGGCATGCTGCTGGACTGGCTCGAACTGTGCCATTCACACAAACATATATAGACTTATAATGGAGCTCTGGCTCTTTCACGCTCCCCCACAGACTCTGAAACTACACGTACACTTACATAATATTGTAAGTAAACACTTAAGGTTCAGTCCACTTGAATGTGAGATATTTATGGCCTAGTGAGAATAAAACTACTCAATTTTTCATGCCAGAGGACGTGGAAATCAGAGTGATTACAGCGTTCCGACGTCGTTGTGTAAATATGGACTATATTTACGCATCTCAAAGCTTGTGCAATCAATCCAAGTATTTTGTATATTTTCTCCAACTTGCCTGGTCCATCTCCACAGCCTTGCGAATCCTGTCAATAGATTTCTCATGCACAATCTGCAGCCATTTATGAATGGAGGATTTGAACCAGTTGTGAAAACCTGTTAGTGCCAGCATCTTAGTATCTCTATAAAGCACACACACACACACACACACACACACACACACACACACACACACACACACACACACACACACACACACACACACACACACACACATATGCACACAAAAGAGATGCCAGTGTCTGAATCACCACTTATAAATAGATCTTATGAATCGTGACAGAACATTCAGCATCAATTCAGAAGATAATCTACAAGGACTATCTATTTATCAGTTACATATGGTCATGATGACTCATGTTCTTTCGTGTAGTCTAGTTTACAAGGAAGCAATCATCTGATCCTCAGAAATGGATTTGAAGTGCTGCAGTGACTTACTTGAGAGGCAGAAACTCCCTGAATCGTTTGAGGGTCTTAAGAGATATGAAGACCTCGAACAAGGTTTCCCCCATGGTTTGGGAGAGCCGATAATTCTCCTGTTCCAAAGTCCCGCAAACACGCTCCATCGCAACGCTCACGTCATCAGCCACCTGGATACAGAGCACAATCTCTCTGTTAAGTCCTTCAAATCATGTTCATCAACTGGAAGACAATTGCTTTTATTCGTTTGTGCACGCACCAGCTTCTCTAACTGTCGATAGGAGATGCTGAAGAAGTCCACCTTCACTGAGCTGAAAGAAACAATAAACTCTCTGACAGGAGGCTTGAGAGGATGCTGAAGTATTTAACCTTAGCTCTTAAACAGTACTATTGTACCCTGTTTCTCTAAATCTACTCACTGAACGGTTTACTTCCAAGCCTAATCAAACATGCATGATATGCATCCAGTGAGGCAAGACCTTTAGGAGTGGATTAATTCTCAAATAAGGGTGTTAATTAAGGTGGTAATTAAACTCTGTAGAAGGATTGAGCTCCAGAAAACAAAGCAGAGTATAGCTAGTCTCTAGAGCATCAGAATGGTGAAGTGTTACTTGTGAAAGAGCTTGTTGTAGACATTCTGCCCTCGCTGTACATCAACACACACCGCATCCACCACCAGAACCAGTCTCTTCAGCTGCTCTTCCACAGTCTGCATCAAAACAGTATAACAGAGTAATCAGCCAGCAAAAATGTCCCACCACTCCCTACCACCACTCTCCTGACCTGAACAGGAAAAATGACTTCACATACTACAATGACATTTTTACAGCAAAACATTAAGTTTTCTGAATTTAAAATAAACTGAAATAATACTGTAATGTGTTACTGGGATGTTTTAGTCATTTCTAGTGAAACACTTCAAGGCTTTCCCTGAAGAAATGTGGGATTGACTAACAAGTAATGGTATGAGCGACAGTAAAATATAATAATTACTGGTGAGGTGAGATTACTGTCTTGACTTGAGGTTTATTGGAGGCAGGATTTGAATCCCCAACCCTGGAGGTAGAGTATAAACCAACCCTGGAGGCAAATGTGCTAACCAGTAATCCACCATGCCCCCCTATTTCCTATTTCCTATCCCTTATTTCCTATTCTTTTATATTATTCTGTTTTCTATTTTGTTATTGAATGGAAATCTGCTATGTTTAGTGAATTTTCATACATTTTTCACTCACTCACTCATTCACTTTTAGTAACCGTTTTGTCCTGGTCAGGGTTATGGTGTATCCGGAGCCTGTCCCGTGAACACTACGCACGAGGCAGGAATACACACTGGATGGAACGCCAATCTATTGCAGGGCACCAGAGGAAACTGGAGAACCCAGAGAAAACCCACGTGGACAAAGGAGGAACATTCAGAGCTCAGGATCAAACCAGGGACCCTGAAGCCGTGAAGCGGCAAGGCTACCAACTCATGCTGCGGCGCTACCACATTTCAAATTTCACACTTCACACTTAAAGTATATATATATATATGTATATACCTTGGTTTTGGTTTCCTGGATTTTATTATTTTATATGCAATACAATCCTGTATTATTTTATTATTTATATACAATAATTTACTTGCAACTTGACTTGCTAGCATGATGTGATAAAATGCGATTATGAGTTATTACTGTAATGAGTACTGCAGTAAGACACAACAATAACTGAAGGGATACTACTGTATAGTACTGAAACAATATGTCATTGTAGTGAAAATATCTTGAATATAGTCAAACACATCTAGCCTTTCTTAGTAAAAGATTATTAAACTTATTTCTAGGCATTCATTTACTAATTTCAAGCTTTCGACAAGGTATTGGCAGATAATTTATCTCCTTTCTAGAAATAAATGCCAATAGAACAAGACTGTTTCAAGCTTGAAACAAGTAAAATGTCTAGAAATAGGTTTTAAAAATGATATATTTGGTTTATACTTGATATATTTGGGTATATTCAAGGTATTCAAGCTATTTTCACTTATTAATTGTCATGTTTGTTTTTGCAGTGCACAGCTGTATTTTTCTTGATCTGTGAAATTTACAGTAATTTGCAATAAGAGCTAGGGCTTGTAATACTTACAAGAACTTAACCTCAAACGAATTGCCAAATTTATTTTAAAATCTGAATCTACAGGACTACTACACAGTACTTTTTATAATTTGATACTTACCCCTTCATCTGGTTTAAAGTGTGAAATTGTGGCCTCGTACCATTCCACGGTGCCTTTCTGTAGAGAGAGAGATGATTGTAAATATCTCTGAAAAACTACCCAATGCTTGACAAGAATTACTTATTGTTGTTAGTGAGGGTTAATTATACCTTTATGACAGTTGCTATTTCGAGGTGTAGCTCACTGCGGTTAGGACAAACTGCCTTAAATGCTTCCATCAGCTGCATCTGTCCGACAGTCCTGAGTCACACATGGGCATGATGAGTATAAAGCAGCATTAAGCCTTTTTTCAAAAGACATTTTTGATGCAGATAATCTAACCACATTTTCCTAACACATACATCGGAGTTACATTGAGCATGCAGTACTACTCGCATGCGCACTCTTTCACAGATCACACAGACCAGAAGGACCCATCTGCCATTTCTATTAGCCTGTTTAATCAGACTGTAGAATACTGGCATCTGTACGTGTATGAGTTTGTGCGTGCTCATAGTATTGACTTGTTAACTGAAACTAGTGCACTATACTACATTTAAGAGCAACTCTAGAAAAAGCTCCGCAGGATATCAATTCTTCCTAGCCCCTCTAGCCGACACGGACCCCCCTAGAGAATACAGAAGCAGAAAGGGCACAGCAACACAAACTTCCACACAGACAGCTACCTTATTGACAGATGGAAAAAAAATATTTGAATTTGAATAGACTCCCCAGATCATACCTTTCATAACTCTCTCTCTCTCTCTCTCACTCTGTGTGTGTGTGTGTGTGTGTGTGTGTGTGTGTGTGTGTGTGTGTGTGTGTGTGTGTGTGTGTGTGTGTGTGTGTGTGTGTGTTTACCTCAGCATTATCTCACATCGCGTGATGGCAGCAGGGTTGGTGCATGGAAACACGTGCCTCATGCTCTTCATAAGAGACAGGCAGTAATCACAGTAGAGTTTAAAGCTCTCAGCGAGGAGGTTCTCCTGTAAAGTCAATCATATCCCATATTAATGCTCATACAATGTGTTAGAAATGTTGCATTTTGGTCATAGTTAGCTCAAAGCACTAAAGGTTCGATAGCAAGAGCACCCAAGTCTTTTTCTCCTCTTTCTTCGAAAGAACATTCCCTACCGATCAATGACATTTTGTGAAAAGAGGACCTACCAGCTCCTTATTCACATCTCCAGCCTCCCACTCGGCCTCCACGGCCCTCAGAAGCCTGAGCAGTAGTGCATAACACATCCTCTGAGAGCGATGATGGCTACTGTAACAGTGCCAGCGACTGTAAAAACACACCGAATAAAGCACCGATGAGCAGTTATCCACACGGCCATCATGTGATTATTATCAGGACGACTTTTCTACTTATTAG
Organism: Ictalurus punctatus; assembly: GCF_001660625.3. Lineage (NCBI taxonomy): Eukaryota > Metazoa > Chordata > Actinopteri > Siluriformes > Ictaluridae > Ictalurus > Ictalurus punctatus. Next base: position 8,870,878 of record NC_030439.2, on the reverse strand, counting down.
CTTCAAAAAACTATTTGTTGTCGATAAACCTCAATAAATGGATTATGGTGATTTTTGTAGAATGGCTATGGTTATCAGTGTAGAATCAACAATTAATACACACATGACTGCCTGTTGAAGTGGAGTAAGATCGGCCTGCACAGCATGATGGGAGAGTACAGTCCATGCTGCTGGGCACACCTGTCCATTCCAGTTATAGGGTTCTTTCTGAAAATGTTTCGAGAAAATAGCATGCAGTGACATTTTTTAACTACCAGTATGTTTATGTGTGAATGCCAAACACTGTGTAAATACAGAATCCAAACCTGAACTTGCTTGTGCTCATACTCCAGAATCTGACTTAACATCTTCTGATGAATGATCACATTTGAGACCACTTTGCTCAAAGCAGTGTCCCTCTGTACGACAAAGCAGATTTCAGGAAGAAAGCATACATTTAAATCTACTGATTACTGAAGTTTGTTTTCGAGTGCTATAGTGTTTTAACCCTTTACTGCATGGTGTTGCCAGTTTTTTGAGAGGCAATAATACAAAACTACTAGTTTCCTATGTAACTGGGAAAAACTTTAACTTTGATGTAACAAAAAAATGCCATCTCATACATTTTGTTATTTTTGACTATATGATACTTTCCACCACTGTACATTGTAGCCATATGGCAATAATTTACCAACTACCCCCCTAAATTAATATACAGTTTTAAATTTTGTATATATTTTTATTACTTGAACTAATTCAAGTTTTTTTGTTTTTTTTTAAATCCATAAAAACATTTTCTTAATGTAAATGTAATAATTCATGCAGTAGAGAGTTAACGAGTTTGTGTTCATTCAAATAAAAAAAGAGATATTGTCTTAAAATAGTCTGCCTTAATCTGCCTCGGATTTGTAGTACTCTGTACATCGCCAGTTTATAGACAATGACTAGCAATTGTCAGTCAACGTACAGTATGCATAAATATTTTGCTTTTGAGGTCGTAGAGATGTAATTCACGATCTCCTACCAGGAAACCCAAAGAAAACACTCAGTCAACTGGAAATTCCTACTCAGGAACACAGGGCAGTCTTCTCAACTCTTCCAAGGTCAGGGAGTGACGTCCAAATCAAAATGGCCGCTCAGCACATTAGAAGTAAAGAACGTAGCACCTCTTCCCTTTAAATGAGTTACACTGTATTACTTAATTACTTTAGTTCAATCAACAATCTATATGTTAAATCTACAAAACTGGAGGTAAATATACAGTACATCACTCATTACAGTTAGCTGGCTAACTTTTTACTAACAAAAGATTCCAAGCTGCAGTTTCCGACCCACTTCCAAGTTAAGTCGAATGCAACAATGAAATTGAAAAAGTCTATTTATTGATATCAATTTCAATGTCACTTTGTATATTACTACCGTGTAATATCCCAGTATAAAAATAATTACTGGACTGTTCAGTGATCTCGGAAAAGGTTTGCACATCATTCTTTGAAATGCATTACATGAATTGAATTAGAATAATCTTTAACTTGTGTAAATTCAACAGTGAAGAAGGTGGGAGAAGTGAGAGAGGTACACATTGGTAACATTTTAATTAAAGGTTCGGTAAGCAACTATTTATGATTAAGTAAGACATAGTCCACTACTAATTTATTCATTATTAATAATTATTAATTATTATATAATAAAGGTTTAATAAACCAAGAGATCTCAACCCGAGCCCTAGGGACCTACTACACAGTTTCATTTTTCTTCTGCTACCAAATTCTTCATAATGAGCTAAGAAGCCCATCATGAGCTGCATCACATCAGGTGGAAAATCTCTGCAAGGTTGGAGTTAAGAAGTGCTGCAGACAAATATTTGTTTTAAAAATTGCATACTTAATATTTTAATAATGTTTACTAATTTATGAACTATGATTTACAATCACTGTGTATTACTTGCTTAGAAATAGTTTGTTACCAAACTTTCGAATCAAAGTGAGATCCATGCATGTTTTTCAGAAATGATCTCTACCTGGTTGGTGAAGAGTCTTAAAATGAGGTGGCATTCTCCCTGCACTTTAGATGCACTAGACCGTGGCTCTAGCTTGAACCACTTATCATAGCCAATAACCGGGATCTCCTGTTGAGAGATACACAGCAATCTGTTTTGTTAAAAAAGTATTTACTGTGTTTTGTTATTGTAGTGGGTTCTATGCAGGTTCCTGCAACATGCAGAATACTTCCTTTATGAAACATGATATTTTGCAAAAAGTTTCTTAAAAGGTAGACATCTATAGTTTTATGGCCCCTAAAACAGATTGATCTGTTGTATTCGTTTCAACTTACACTTAATGGGATGTTCAGGCAACCGAGAAAGTCATCGGCGTTCTCTTCGCTCCCTGACGCTGACGTTCCATTGGCTCTCACAGATTTGGCAATTTGCTTGAAGTACCTAATATAATAATGACATAAACCATGTGAATATCAGAAAATTGAAGTTCGTTATGATGTTTTTTAATTGACCATGTAACGCTGGCATGCAGTACCTGCCCATTCCTCTGAACCCACTGATCTCATTCAGCTTACGGCACGCTTCGGCCACAGAAACGTCATCGTCATGATCCCTAGGGAAAATGGGTTTTCTGGCTTATCTCACACTCCCAGCTAACATCTTTGGCATGCTGGGGTGAGATCGGTTATTTACTTGTACTTTAACCTTCTTAAGCAATGGTTTGAAAAGAGCAGCCATAAACTGCTGTATTTTAACAAATATCTTACCATATATCCAAATGCAGAAGATCATTCTGGACGTCATCAATATCACTGTGTGAAGATCAACGTTAAACTTCATCGATGTACCCGATTACAGCTTTCAAAACCCATAATTCATTCATCCAATCAAAACGTCCAATCATCATGTAGAGGCAGTAATTAAACAATTATCCTCAGCAGCATGTTCATCATTATGAATCTCATGCTTTGTTAAGCAGATGAAAAAAAAAAAGCGCTTAAATCTAATTTTCTACTCACAAAACAAAATGTTCGTTCCACACAGGGTTGAGAGTCTCAGGCTTGACTTCAGTCACTTGGATGTCCCTTGCAGCAAGCACTTCCTTGACGCTCGAACGCTTCTCTAACTTATCCTTCCTTTTACGGAAGCTGAACTTCCGCTCTTTTCTCTCCTCAGTCTCGCGTGGGCTTTGTCCCACAAGAATACCCAGCATGCAATAGGGGTCACTGTAACCTACCACGCCACCAAAACAAATGTTCCAGAAATAACACACGAAACACCACTGTCCAAAACACCAATATTAAGAAATATTTGTGTGTATCTTAGTATTGCATATTTATCTAACCAAGGTTTTGCCTAAAGGAAGGCACCTATGCAAAGATGGACAAAGTGAGAAATTATACTTAAGTAAAAGTATAGACAATGTGTCAAAATCTTACATAAAGCTGGAAGTATCATCCAAAAATGATCTCAAGTGAAAGTAAAAACATTGCTACTTTTACATGTACTCAAGTATTTCTTTTCTATAGCAACTACGTCATTTTGTCTGAAAACATCATTCAGTCTTTGTAAGTCTGCATTATTTACCCTTAGCTAGAATTCGACTTGCTGCCTATAGCCAACTGGAATCAATGCTAGTCCGACATTAGCAAAGAAAACAGGCTAACGTAGTTCAAAATATCGAGTTAATACTAGCAAATGAGCTAAATTTACCTCGACATGCTTCGATAGATTATATTAGATGGAGTCCATACTTTCTAGAGGGGTAAAGGAGATGCCTCATTTTATATACGAGTCTTTGCTTAGTCCAGCATACTAAAAACATTTTACTGAGGTAGAGTCTGGGACGCTAATTCTCAAGTTCTACATTGCAGTCTGGTGGATTATCTGTCTTTAATCACACACTGACAGCTATAACGCTAGCTAAATGGTGCATCATGAGAAAGACATGGCTGGTGACAGACTGTTGACAAAGCTTGACCTAATTGGATGCTGAACTGAAATGACCCGGTGATAAACTAAGCCGATGTAATAACGTATAGCATGCAGTCATTAGCTGTATGAAAGAAGAAGAGGTGTTTGTGATTTGTAACAAATACTTTGAAGGTCTAAATAAAAATGTAAGGAGTAAAAAGTACATTTTTTTGTTTTGTTTTCCTTGTAAGTGTAACTACATACAAGTATTCTGATTCAATAATACTCAAGCAAAGTATAAATGTGCAAAACTAATACTTAAGTATAATAATGAAGTACTCAAGTATTGTCCTCCCCTGCATGTATGTTTATATTCTGGAGAATTTTGATGGCATGTTCTAGTATGTTACCCTCCTAAAAGTGCTACTGTAATTAGAGACTACAAAGTCCAACAAAAGTCTCTCACCATTTGCATCTTTCGCCATGAGATTCTTGCCTTTCATGACAGAGACCCTTAGAGAGAAGCCTGGTCTCTGTAAAAGAAAGGGTCAGACATGTGAGTTATAAAAGAGTTGGAATGGAAACCAAAGCTCTCATTAGTAGCTTTTGTGCTTGGTGCTTTCAGGGTCTAGGCTATAGTTAAATAATTTACTGGGACCAAAAACTCCAACAAAAAAAAAAAGCTGTTTCACCACTTACTTTAAATTTCATTCAATGTGTACTGTGAACAAAAAGCAAAACACCACAAGTATTTCATATGAGAAATAAAATGACTTTGGGGGGAAAATGAATATGAGGAGAATTAACATAAACACACTTTTTTTTTTTTTAGAGCCACACACAACCTTCACACTTAGTATTTGTTTATGGCAATTGTCCATCCTCATGGTAGTCTGAAATTTGTTTTGTTTTTTAACACCTTTAGCCATGTGTCACAGTCCACTTATAGCATTCAGTGGGTTGTACAATGAAGCCATAGACACGTGGCTATTGTAAGTGCACACCAGTGTGAATCTAAGCATCCCATGAACACGGGGGGACTACATGTCTAGATTTCTCTGCTCTGTGTATTGGCCAAGTAGTAGAGATAGATCTTTTCACTTTCTCCAGAAGTGTTGTTTCTTTAAAAAAAAAAAAAAATAAAATAAATCAAATCTAACGAGTGTCAAAAACATTTGCAGTCCTGCAACACCACAACCTTTCAGGAGATGAGGAATCAATAGGTGCTCTCTCTGTCAGATCCAGAGATGCCAGTTGCTTCTTGTTGAAATTCAGAACGAAGGCTTGGATGATTGTGAGAAGCATGATCGCACAATATTTCCTTGTTCCTTTCACTCAGTTTGTCGGCCCAAGGAGTCTAGGACTGTTTCATAGTGACATTTGAAATCTCCCTGACAGTTGCATGACACAGACAAACAAAGAATGAATTAGGTAGATTTCTACGAACAGGTATTCAGTTGCTATTTCCGCTTCCACTGTAATATAAATAACAACTGAGTCTACCAATTTCTGTTTAACACTTTACTGCACGGTGCTGCCATACGGCAGCAATTACTTTATTTCAAGTTTTTTGATAGGCAATAATACAATAGTACTATTTTCCTATGTAATTGGAAAAAGGGGAGTATAACTTTGACATAACAAAAAATGTCATGTCACAAGACCAGGAAGTGCTGTCCTTTTCTGCAACCACATGGTATTTTTCAACATATATGCAAAACTACTTAAAGGGGGGGGGAATGAAACACTGTCTGATATAATTTCTTGTCATTTATACAAGTTTATATATTTTGAGTATTCTGTTAAATGGTAAAATGTTATTGTTACCATAGTGCAACTGTGGAATTGTGGTATGTGCATTCAAACAGGCCTCCATTCAAACTGAAACAGGCCTACATAACAAAGAAGACACTAGGTAAACAGTATGTTTACATTTTTTCACATTCAAAGTAAGAAAAACGGTTGTAATTTCAGACATTTTGCTATTGCACTTTTTTTCTCTTTTAAATTTTATCTTTCAAGTGAATGAATTAAGAATTCAAGAGAAAGAATTAAAAGGATACTTCACGCAAAACATGTTTGGATGTAATTTTTGTATGTATTTTCAGTGAGTAAATCTAACCACATACTTTTAACAACTGTAATTCCTTTCTAGAAGATATAACTTTTACATGCTTACTAGGTGGCACAAATAGGTGGCAATGTTTAACCTGGAAAATGCAGTAATTTGAAGTGAAATCGCATACATTTTATGTTATTTTTTGACTATATGATACTTTCTACCATTGCACATTGTTGTGCAACAATTTACCAACCCCTCCCCCATTTTTTCAATATTTATTTATTTATTCATTTATTTATTTATTTATTTATTTATTATTACTTGAACTAATTTAAGTAATAAAAATACATAAAAAATTGTTTATGTAAATGTAATAATTCATTCAGTATGGGGTTAAGGTGCAATATTTGGATATTAGCATGGTCATTGTGTTGTGTGTTGCGTTGACTGTGATGTGTGTGTTCCTAACACATAAATGTATATGCCTAATAAAAATAATTTTAATTCTGATGTAAGCTGAAGAGATAATGACAAAGATGGTTGGTACATATATAATGTTATAAACACTTATAAATGACAGAATAACCTAAATCCAGATGAAAAAAATGGAAGAATGTCTACATTGTGCCAATGGAAAAGAAGCAGGTGGATACAGCACAGCTGAAGCTGAAAAAAAAACTGCATAGATATCTGTTGAAGAATAATTCACCAAGCACCTCACCTTAGACTCTCTCACTCTCTGGAGAATGATTTCATGCTCCTCTTGGCTCATATCAAACACCTGGGGTAAACAGGAAAGATACTATTATCTAGAGAATAGACATAAATGATTCTCATAAAATGGACATCTGAGATGCTGCTTTTGACCAAATGTGGAATAAAGATCCATCTGAGATTCACCAAAAACATAATTGTTTATTTCAGCTGCTACACTAACGTATTTCTGCATGTTTTAGCCTTTTTTGTCTGTTATGACCAGGAAATGTCAGATCATAGGTCAGTGTTTGAAGTGTTTATGTCACCCCTGTGAAAAAGAAGATGGAGATTTGATGTGACAGCACCTGAGTGGATATAATAGCAGTGCTGAACATCAGTGACCAGCAGGAGAAGGCTTTGTTATTTAATCATGTCTTAGAACATCTGATCCAACTCATAAACCCCACGCCGATTCAAAAGACCATGAATCATTCCCCTACATTGCATGTTTGTTTGTGTGTTTTAATTTTACATTTGGACTCTTTAGCAACAAAATGAGCTAGTGTTAAAAGTGGTATTGAATAAATACATACACAGTATGTTTAAAAAAGAAAGAAATATAGTGTTTGATGCTTATTTCAAATCTTCTGCATTTGTGCATAAGTAGAAAAGTTTTTTTCCACACATTTCTTTTTTATAACTTAGTATCTCATTATTTCTGTTTAGTATCTCATTATTTCTATTTAGTATCTCATTATTTTGAGTTAGTATCTCATAATTTTGACTTAGTATATCATTATTTAGACTTAGTATCTTATTTTTTCTATTTAGTATCACATTATTTTGACTGAGTATATCATTATTTTGACTCAGTATCTTATTATTTATACTTAGTATCTCATTACTTTGACTTAATATCTCATCATTTTGACGTAGTATCGCAATTTGTCGATTAAGTATCTTATTATTTTTGACTTAGTATCTCATTATTTTTCTTTTTATTTAGTATTTTATTGTTCTGACTCAGTGTTAGAGTTAAGGAATCTCAGATTATGTCTTTCAGTCTTCCATCAGCCTTTCAGCTTTTTTATTTCTCAACTCTTAGTTCTGTGCTATGTGTGGTTGACCGCAGAGCGTTTCAGGCCTGGAGAGTATAAATTAACACAAACTGACACACATGCTGTTCACAGAGGCGTCCGATTTATTCGTGCAGAACAGAAGTATTTATACACATAGATAAGCAGCCATGCATGGGCGTGTTTCTACTTGTGCAAGTGCTAGGCAGATTCAGACAAAGCACACAGCACATAGTCATACTACAAAATAAGTCTTTTCAAGGAATAAAAAATACATGTGTCAGCTATAATAAAGGATGGCAGTTGATCAGCTTATTCAAAGTGGTAATTAAGTGAATACATTCATCATAGGTATTTGATAGCAGTTCATAATATAAGAGAATACATGATATAAGAGAATCTCCTTCACTTAGTAGCTCATTTTTTTAATTAGTATCTCAATTATTTTGACTTAGTATCTTATTATGTTTGACTTAGTATCTCACTATTTAGACTCAGTATCTCACTATTTAGACTCAGTATCTCACTATTTAGACTCAGTATCTCACTATTTAGACTCAGTATCTCACTATTTACACTCAGTATCTCATTATTTAGACAGTATCTCGATATTTGACAGTCATTATTTTGACTTTGTATCATTAATTTGAATTAGTATCTCATTATTTAGATTTAGTAAGTCAAACTAATTATGACTTTTGAAATCAAAATAACCTTGCATTTGAGGGCTTCCATAACATGTGAAGCTAAAGATAAAAACACCATGCAGGCGACCTTGGATTTTACATGAAGACACAGAAGCAAGTGAAACAGTCTGCAGAACTGTGTCAAATTCTACCAGCCAAATTTCCATTTGGTGGCCACACCAAATGCACAGATTACTACAGTTTAATACTCTTTATATAGTTTTTCATATTTAGAAACATTTCATTGTTTTTTGAAAGCATCATTGCTTTACATTGATTTATTTACATGTGCCTACTTTCACAGCACTGTAGACGTGTGTGTAAATATTGCATTAAAATACAAAACAAAGTATAAAAAGTTAATCATCTGAGCTTATTATGGGCCATTAATCCATTAATCTAAGCTCAGCTTAGAAGTGTAGAAGTTCATTATTTAGAAAAAAAACTATTAAGAATTTGTCACCAGCCATGACTTTCTCATGCTATACAGTGTATTTAGAACTATAGCTACAGTATCTGTGTGTGTTTATACAGTAGATGGATAATCCATGAGACTGCAGTATGGATCTTAAGGATTCGTGTCGTTGGCCTCTGTAAAATGTTTCAGTTTGCTGGAGTAAGCAAAGACTCATATAAAATGAGGGTCTCTTCTACCTCTGTAGAAGGCATGAACTCTAATCTAATTTTGAAAAAGAATGTCGACATAGGTAAGGTAAGATAAGGTAAGGTAAGGTAAGGTATACTTTGTTGCCCCAAAGGGAAATTTGTCTTGGGCTCAAGAAGAAGCAGGCACTGCATCACATAAATCATAACACAACCGGTTTAGCTAATTGCAATTATTAACTGGCTAAATTTAACCAAGGTACTCTGTTTTCCTTTGTTAATGGCTAGCATTGATTGCAGTAGCTAACATAATTGTCTAGGCAGCAAGTCGAATTCTAACTAATGTTAAATATTACACACTTTGAATGATGTTTTCAGACAGAGTTACTGCAAATAAAAAAAAAAAAAGTTTTAGATAAGTAATGTGAAAAAGTTTACACAAGAAAACATGACAACTAATTTCATCAGTTAAAAAAAATTGCTTTTTACTTTTAATACTTGAGTTTTTTGGATTTTTTTTTACTTTCATTTGAGTACATATTTTTGGCTGGATATTTTTTAATATATACTTTTAATATATGCTAGAAATTATACTTAAGTAAAACTATACTTTCAATTACGTATAATGTGTCTGTACTTGGTCCACCCTTAGGTGATTTTGGTAGAATTTTGGCAATTTTGTTGTAAATACTACTACTACTACTACTACTACTACTAATAATAATAATAATAATAATAATAATTATTATTATTATTATTATTATTATTATTATTATTATATAAACAACTAATGTTTTCCATCATATGATGCATGTTATAATCTATCCCTTTGTGAGAGAGAGAGGAAAGGAGGCCTCTACCTTCTGTAGATAGCTGAACAAGTCCTCTTCATTGGTCACATATTCAGGTGATGGCACCCCGACCCGATTAACCACAGTGTAGACCGTCTCCTCATACAGTAAATCAAGCTGAAGAAAAACAATTTCTATTTCATATAAAATGTCTAGGCTTTAAGATCAACACTACAATGCAAAAAAAATCAAAATTATAATCAAAAGGAAATCATTTATTAAGTGTGCGATTATAACAATAGTCCCTGGTAATGTCAAAGGTTATTTCTGTTTTGGTCCAATATCACTTGTGAGCATTTTGAAACAACATGGTTTGAACAAACCGTGCAAACATTTTGTTAAGATGTACATCGAAAAACACACTGTACAAGGATGAGTACTTTGTGTATTACAGTATTTTTCAAAGGTAGGAAAAAACAACTCACTTCATTCCTACTGGTTTTCACAGGAACAAGCAGCTGTTCTGTACACTCTGGTGGTGGTGGACCTGCACTAATCTCCTCCTTGTAAAGTGTCACAAAGAAAAGTAAAAAAAAAAAAATTAAAAAAAAGGAGGCTGTGATTTATTAATGGTTGCATGTGTAAAACCCTGCAAACTTGACAGCACTCGCATAAAACATGCACGCTGATTCCCTTTGCCAAGGTCTGCAGAGGACTCGGCCTTTCACCTGTGCAAAATAAAACGTTATCCATTATTCTGTTTCGACAGATCCCTTTCTGAACCCTCTAAACTGAAAAAAATCCACCGAGGGTCATATTCGAAGTTCAATATGTACGCCAATGTTTATATGGAGAACATTCTTCGTATTCTTCGTAGACAAGCTGCAGATGCTTAACTCGAATTTTTGAGCTGCACATTCATATTAATAAAACGAATCCAGGTGCAGTGCATGCCTATGACGTTGCCTGGATTTCTTGTGTAGAGCTCTCGGGACAGGAGTACATCAGCTGTGTCTAGACCAGGGGTTCCCAAACTTTTCCAGGGCAAGGCCCGCCAAATGGCATTAACATTTGACTGAGGCCCCCCTTTTGGAAGATGTCTTTAAAACACTTCAAAAATATAGACTTCTGAATATATCCCCCTTTTTTATTAATAATTACATCTTATATCTTTACATTACATTACATTAGGAATTGATTGTGTGTGTGAGTGGTTGTCTGAGAGTGAGAAAGAGAAAACATACTAGTTGGAGGGATGGGCACACCAAATTGTTGAGGCCCCCCAGGCCCCCACTTTGAAAACCACTGGTCTAGACTACAAACATTAAAGACAAGCGCTTTTCTTTCATCTGCATGGAAATGTACACTCATGAAACAGATTCTATAATTCTCCTTTAGTGTCAATTCCAATATGTATAAAGCAAGAGATGGCATAAAATACAAATTAGTATGACATGCTGTACATGATAATATATGAATGAGAATTAGCTAAAGATTCGAATAAACCTCTAATAATAGTTGTCTAATATGTGGAAAGGAACCTTGTCATGATTGTTAGATTAATCCTATGACCACTGCAAATTTCTCAGTTTCTCAATATATAAAATATATAAAATCACACTTGATACAGTTCATCCTATCTTCACTAATACTTTGTACTGACAGTGTACAAACACATAACGCATGAAGCTTAGGAGGGAATGAAAAGCAGAAGTGACCGAACCTTTCACAAAAACAATTGTCCTTTAAAAAAAATAATAATAATTATATATTATACTGATTAAGTCAATTGAACGCATGGCTTAATGTCACAATTAGGTCAAGAATTCATAAATTGTGGACGCAATTTCAAGCTTTGGATTTAATTGTGCCTGTTCTTTGGTTAATTTGCTGTCTGACCAAGCATTCATATACTTACAGCTCATTTGAAGTAGGCCGAGGTGAAGGTCCTGATTTTACTGTTATAATCAACCTCCTGAGAATTCATTATATGTCCAATGACATGTGGACATATGATCATCACACTCATACGTGCTCATTGAACATCCCATTCTGGATTTATTCCCCCTTTGCTGTATATAATAAGCTCCACTCTTCTAGGAAGGCTTTCCACTAGATTTTGGAGCATGGCTGTGGGGATTTGTGATCATTCAGAGCAAATAAAGACGTTCTATACAACTTTATGCTTCCAACTTTGTGGTAAGAGTTTAGGAAAGAACCACATATGGGTGTGATGGTCAGGTGTCCACATACTTTAGGGTAATCATACTAATCAACTTCATACTATTAATTAATTCGCAATTTCATATCTGTATAGTTAATATTGTATTTGCAATTATTGTCCTCACTATGCATGTGTAACTTACTTCTGAATGTGGACTTTTGTTAGTGTGCATACATTATCTTCGTTTCAACACTTGAGAGCTGGAATAGTGAGAGGAGAGTACCGAGCCTTGAACCTCTCAATCAAACAGATTAAACCAGGCGCTTGCTTTGTGTGTACGTAGGGCAAAAGGCCACCAAGAGCAGCCTGTCATAGTGGAACCTGCCTCTATAACCAACTTTCTGATTCTTTCCACACAACGTGCTATTTCCAGCTCTATGAGCTATCTCTTCCCTTGATTTGCCTGGCTCTAGTGAGACTCGGAGGGGGTGGAAGTGAAAAGGTCTTGCTGGGTCTCGAGAGTCTGTGTATGCGCTGTCCTGTGAATCTTATACTCACCTCGGCTTGAGTAGAAGCCAAGAGGCTGTCTTGCTTCTGGACAATTTTATTCATTCGCTCAAAGAACTCCCCATTTCCCTTGGCAACCCTGCAACACGTAAATGGTTCTGTTCAGTGAAAAAGCATCTCACACTTGTTTAAAAACATCTTCTCTTCAGAAGACAATAAGAGGGCAGGACAGCACTAAGAGGTATCACTCGGCAATTTTTAGCATAATGTTTCCTGCAGCTGATTTGGGTCTGCCAAGTTGTCAATCATATACAGCAATAAGGCAAGCTAGAACCAGGGGATTTGTATAACTTTGTTTTTTGGTAACTGCAATCCCTTTGGTATTTCAGCATTGACCAGAAGGATCAGACAGAGTTCAGACATAAAGCAAACAAGAGTACAAATCCTCCCTATCACGAGAACTTTCTCAGTCAGGCTGTTTTATCTAATTTATCTAGTCTTCTCATTCTCTTTTACTGTGGAGCCAAAAGGGTTCCTCATCTCTCTTCTAAACCTGAAAAAAAAAAAAAAACAGACAGAGGCTAATCATGCAATACTGCTTCCATGAGATGAGACAAGAAGATGGACATATTGTAATTCCTGTCACTGCCTCTCTAAAAAGGAGTGCAGGTAGTTTTTCGTCTTACAAGAACTGGCAAGAACCCTGTGCTATCCGGCTCAGTTCATTTTATTAGACACCGATCCACAAGAGAGGGGGCTGATTTATTTCTCCTGTGAAGCGGGATGAACTCCTGGACCCCTGCCACTTGCTAATTTCCCAGCCTCCGTCGTCATGGTGATGATAACACGTTCATGGCAGGATCGGTTGGCATGGTGGAGAACCTTGGGAATACCCCCACCCCACAGACCATCTCCCACATCTTGCCTAAACACCCCCCCACCCCCAACCCTACCCCAACCGTCTAACCCCCCCCCCCCACCACCACCACCACCACCACCACCATCCCCCGCAATCCAATCGACTTTGCCCTTTTCATTCCAAGAGTAAGTGCAGGAATTAATATTTCTCTAACTCTTACTGTATCCTTCTTTCTCATTATTTGCATAGACTGTCCACAGAGGTCTATGATGCTTTATTAATGTCATCACAGCAGATGTTTGACTTAGTTCCCAGTTCATTCTGGCTGTCTCCAGGAGAGGGGGAAGGTTGTGCAGAAAGAACCCTTAAAAAAACTTCAAGCACACTGGAAAGTTTTTAGTTAAAACATGGCACTTCCAGTGTCAGTTATAAAGATACTTCCAAAGCACTTTAATTTTCTGAAATTTAAACCTTGCTAGGAACCCCATTTAAAGCAGTTTCGTTTATTATGGCAGGGTTGGGTTATTGGCCATTTTTTGCATCTACTTTTTCATCTTACCATTGGAAAACATTAGGAAACATTAGGAGATAAAGCAAAAAAATAACTGGCCATTACATTTTAAACTAAAAGCATGTGATTTATAAATATTTACTTAGACGATATGTTATGACGATACTGAGCATGGATTCAATTTTGCCCTGATCGTCTCTGTCTATTCACAGCAGTCTAAACTGTTAAATTGATCAGCCATCAGCAGGCTTGCTTTTAAATCTGGCCTTCTTCAGCTTTATTATACACATCCTTTATACTTGCTGCACTCACACGTCATTAGTTAAACGGTCAATATCTTTGAGTCGGTGCTCTAGATTCCCAGGGGAATTTTTGGAAAAATCATAAGCAATCACAAGAAAAGGTCTTGATGATGACTGTTTGTTCTTCTGCTGATCCTCATGAATCCCATGGGGTCACATGTGCAAGGCTCTGCCAATCACTTTAGCTTCATAATTTAAAAATATACAAGGTTAACCAACAGAACAAGGAGAAAAATGAAAACAACCAACAAGGCCTTCTCTGTGTATTTCATATCTCTCCAAGAGCAGCTGAGCAGCAGTGCCCTGCTTTAAGCGATTAATGATTTTGGATTTCATGCACATCTACAGTATTTAGGAGCAAATATAAGACAATCACCAAGTCCTATCTTTGAAAGAAAGTTAAGAAATTGGACCTGAGCACATTCGCAAGCAAAGAACTAAACATGAAGAAATTATATATACGTGTGTGCAGTGCATAAAGACGTTAATTTTTTTTTTTCAAAGTATATTGTATTTGACCCCCTATTATGTTATTTTCAAAATCAGAATAATGTATAATTATACTGTTTTTTTCCTTTCAGGGAACTATAGATAGCTACCCATTAAATCCCTACATTAACGTAATAAGCCTTTTTGATGTACGGGAGACTTTTGTGTTCCATGTAAGAGCAGAAGTATAAGTTTTTATTCGAATCCAAGCCTTCCGTCTACACAGGCAGGCAAATGTTTTTGAACAACGTATATTTTGGTTGAAATGAATTCACTCTAAAATAAAATAACAAATGAACCATGCAACATGTTTAACTGTATTGCGAAATGTTTATTATTAAAAGCGTGGTGAATTCGGGAAAGATTAGAAATGACTGTTTGATCGGAACAAGCTAGCTCTAATCCAATCTCAAAATGAAGCATGTTAGGCACACTGTATATTTGTGTTTTACTAAATCAGTTAATACTAGCTCTGTGTATGAGTTTTGTATTGGGTTTTTTTTATTTGTTTTTAATCTACAGGCTTAACAGTGCACATGCCTTTAATAAAGCAATAACTTATAGTTACATCTCAGAAATCTCAGCGCGAGCAGTTAATAAGTTCCATGAAGGTTTCCTCTTTCCTTATTTAACTGTCATTCTGCTTCTCTTTCAGTACTATTTGTTAAACTGAAATAAAACATAAGAAACGACGAATAAGTAATAAAGGAAAAAACTGTTCTGACACTTGTGTCTTTGTTATTTGATATACTTCCAGTGCATACATATATCCACATCTTATAGCACTCATGATTAAAAAATGAAATTGACAGGGAAAAAAGGATTCGAACACCACAAATTGCTAACATTAGTACTTTGTCGCAAAGCTGCTGTTGGCAACTACAGCTTCGAGATGTCTACAGTAGGAAGTAATTAGCTTTTGGCAGCATAGTGGTTCAATTTTGGCTTGGGCCTCTTGGCAAATTGTCTTCAGTTCCCTGAGGTTACGAGGGTCCTTAAGATGGCCTCGCAATTTCAAAATCCTCCATAAATTTTCCGTGGGATTCATTGGGATCCAAGGCGTGAGTTATTGTGGGTGTATGTTTGGGGTCATTGTCTTGTTGAAACGTCCATCTTCTTCCCAGATTCAGTTTATTGGCCGATGAGATTAAATTCTCCTCTAATATGTCCGTCCCGCTACATCACTCATGTTTCCGTCTATGGTGTGTAATGCCCCTGTACTGTTTGCACAGAAGCAGCCCCATATCATGATGCTCCCACCACCATGCTTCACCGTGGGTATAGTGTTCTTGGGATCATATGTGCAACCCTTGTTTCTCTAAACATGAACAGATGTATTATTGCCAAAGAGTTCTATTTGGTAATTTCATCTGACAAAGTATATTCTCACAAAAGAGTTCTGATTTGTCTGCATGCTTTTACATTGGCATTTTTGTGCTTCTTTTTTTTTAGCACAGGAGTTCATTGGGTTGTTCCTGCTGCTTTCTGGTCGTCCTGTAACTCTTTATAAGTGGGTGCTGGTTTCTTTTCTTACTATCCTTTTCATTAATCTAAGAGTGATGTTTGTGTGGTGCACCTGTCCAAGGACTATTGTTTGAACCCTCCAGCTGCATATTATTGAACCGAGTGTACAGACCGGGATGTTTAAGGTCTTTGCTATGGCTCTGTAGCTTTTTTCCATTTCAGCTTCATTACCTGCACTGTGATTGCTACTTCTTGCGTGAAATCTTTCCAACCAATGGCAGCGTCTTTTATCATGACACCAGGTGCGATTTGCACGTGAAACCTTTACAGATATTTTAAAAATATATTTACCCGTATACTTTGATCCCTGTCAATCTCATTTACAAACATATCTTTGTTTATGCTTATGAATACATGGGTTTTTTTGTTCATAATTATAATTACAAACTTAAAAAAAAGACATTATGCACTGGACGTGCAATTCATGGTATGTTCAAGAGAATTTCTTCATAAATGATTGCATTTTTAATGTATGGATTGTTGCTTGCTGCTTTTCTGTACACACCAAGTCACACAAGTGACCAACACATGCACACACGTACACACTTTAGAGAGCAGCCCCTTTCATGTTGCTAGGAAACAGACTCTCCCCATAAAGCCAATTCATTCTCATTATGTGTTTTGATTTATTTATTTAGATTTTTCAGTAGATATATGAGAGTGTGAGTGTATAGAGCGTAAATTAATATAAGATAGCACGTATATGCATGAAATCTCTCTCGCTCACACACACACACACACACACACACACACACACATACATACATACAAAAGTGTGTGTAAAAGCAGGGCTGAGATTCAGTCAGAGTGCGCAAATTGAGATTTGCACTTATGCGTGCACCTTCTGATATGAAATGTTAAGTGTGCAATAACCATTCTTTGAGCTGGCCAGCATTTGGAAAAAATTATTTCTGTAGGTTATTACAGAAAATTAAAGTAATGCTTGCCCGCACGACAGGAAATAAAATTTAGATAGAATTCATTTCCTCTGGATCCTGTATGGCTTTACTGCACACTCTCTGTGATTTATATTTGTTCTAAGGCTGGGTTCAATCTGCTTCTCACATCATCTTCCCTCTATACTTTAATCACACAGGACTACTTAAAATCCTAAAAATGCAGTCCTTTCCGTTCACTGGGATTTTAGCTTGTCTTTTATCACAGATCTAAGCATTTACTTTCCTGAGACTATTCCTGTTATACGATTGTTGTATGGTGTACACGATATAGGAAGCCCATGCAGCACATAGAGGTCAGTGATGTGCTTATTCGAAAGAAGAAACACGAATACCACGTCTAAATGTGTTTTGTTCTCGAGAGTCACTGAAATGGCCATCCCAATTCATCAAGCATGCAGTACCTAAGAAAGATGGCTTGCTATTTTAGGGACCAATAAAAACGCCAGACCCTGTTAAGGGATATTTAGTTATACTGTAATTAGGGACATGGGAACTGAGCCGAAAAAAAAAAAACAAAAAAAAAAAAAAAAACAAGGAACCAACCAATCCTGGGACTTTCATTTAGTTTTACCCTTAATGTAAACGCATTAATTATGAACCAGAGATGAATTAAATAAGGAGCTTAAAGCAGAGTAAAGAGATTGAAAACAAACTGTCACTAGCATAGAGTTTCCTGTGTCTTATTATTAAAGGGATGTGTAATACAATTCACGGAAGTATCATCGCCGTCGTCGTCGTCGTCATCAGCATCATTTATGACTGCTCTTTATGCATCTTAATAACTGCTATATAATGTAGGAAACCTGTTCCACTCTGATGTCACAACCTGTTGATTAATCCCGTGTTAGAGCACTAGAAACTTCAAAAGGTGCAACAATAGTCCACCAACCACCCCCACCCAACCCCCAAACACATACCCCACTCACTACACACTCATACACACACCCACTCACACCACCACCAGTTGAACTGGGTTCTCTAGATGAGCAATTTACTCTCTCGAAATAAATAAAGCCAGCTCCTTATGATCAAAGCAAAACTTAGACAGGAGAGAAGAAAAAAAAACAAGATAATGAATCTCCCACAGTGTTTACATACTACAGGCGCTCTTCTACCTGCCAGTGGGAAACATTTACATATAATTATTCCAAACATAGCTGCCACCGCTCTGGACCTTCCCTACGCTCTGCTCCGGGTCTTCCAGGCTGCGCATTCTCTTAATTGCACAATGTTAATATGCAAGCATCTGGGTCAGGACATTAGTTTGCACTGGCACTAATGACGGATACAAGCAGCTTCCTGACGGTGTAATGAAGGCGGCTACGTCACCTGCATCCTAATGCCCCTTTAGTATAGGTTACAACTCGATCAAAGTAAGAATAACTGAGTTCAGCATGCTCTGCAGGAGAAAATAATGATGAACTCTTGAATGTAAAAGAAAAAGTCCTTGTAGATGGTTAAATCCGGTTAAGCTAATCACTGAATATTTGTTTAAGAGGACCACTTCTGATACTCTATCTAACATATTTTGAAAGAGACAAAAATGAATTGAAAAAGAGTGCACGCATCTACAAACGCAGAAAGCAGTCATGTCAATCTCACAGACAGGAAAAGACATTTACTGCACATATCTGCCGAGCATTTAGAGCCAAGGTGAATGAATATATACCAAATCGAGCACTAATCAATCACTTTTTTAACTATTTGTAGAGCGTAATTCCGCCTTAAGATTACAGGCACTCAAATAAAAAAATAAAAAGAACACACACACCGTATTGCAGGAGCACCTGCAATAAACAGAAAAAACACCCATTCTTGGTTGCTATAGAAACCTCAAGGTTAATTTCCTTTTACTTTCAGTACTGACATGAGCCATGTAGAAAATGAAATAAATCAAGGAACACTCATACTGAGTGGCTGGTTTAAGGAGAAAAAACAACGATGTTACTTAACTCCACCTGTGTTTGCTCAACAAATTGTTCTCATTTGCTGAAATTACTCTTGGACAAACATAACCAGTTCTCATTTAATCTCACCCAGATCCTGATTTAGGCTAATTAAGTAAGATGTCTGTCATCGCGAAGATGAAAATAAATAAATAAATAAATAAATTAAAAGTCTGACAAGCTTGAAACGGTCCCGACGTCTTCGCTTTTGCACACAGAATTCAGTCGTCTTACGACTGTCTCCCCGAGCCTCCCGCAGCACGTTTCCTTTTCTCCTCCATCTGTGCTGTCTAGAAATTATCTGAAGATGAAGAATAAATGTTGCTCACTCTCTCTGAACTTCTCCCTTAATGAGCTGCAAACGTAATTGATACTTAATCCTCACAAAAGCCGGTCTCTGCGTGACATTCGAAAAACCAGTTAATTTGAAACGTGCAATAGCGAGGTGCTGAAATTGAGTCACTTCCAGAGCATGAATACAGTAGAGGCCCAGTAGGCGTCTGTGAGGTCTGTGAGTCACTGGCCGGCTCGCTGACAGTCATCCTGCCATCTGTTTTGATAGGTGGGAGAAAGTAAATACATCAACACAAACCGTGGCTATCAACAACAGTAGGGTTTGGGGGAACTGGGAGACTGGCCGGTCTGTACGCATGTGTATGGTGTACGCTCACCCGAAGGCGACCTTGTCAGGTTTACGTGGGTGTGTCGGCGGGCTCGCTGCGGCAGGCGGAGGCTCCCTCCTGCTCCTCAGGGACTGGCTCCTCTGCACCTGCCTCAGCACACTGCTCTTTAGCTCCAGCAGCGTCGACATTGCTCGTTCACCACCTGCGACAGAGACGGAGTTTGAGTCAGTACAGTATGAGCAGTATCTCTTTCTGCTGCATTGCGTTTGCATTTCTTTCTCCAAATTGGAGGGAAACAAAAGCAATTAACCCAGTGTCCACCTCGCTGACCAACCTTTGCCTGCGCATGCAGAGAGCATAATGAATAATTACTGTAATCACAGCCGGCATCCAGTTCTGCATGCATTCTGTGCACAACTCGAAAAGATCCTGTGTAGTGTTAATTGACATGTGTGTGCCAGGCACATTTGTCTGTGCCACAGCGAGTGATCAGTGGTGTAAGATCAAAAGGCAGCAATTACGCACCACCTCCATTATGCTTGCAGAATTCTGACCAACCGTTTCCAAATGCAGAAAGATGGAGTACGACTTCGCCACACTGTGTGTATCGCAGTTCCTGTGTATATGTATACGTGCACCTTTCCGTATCAACCCTAATAAAGTACACCATTTGTGCCTGTAGTGTGTGAATGTAGTGTACATTTAAAAATTTTAAGTATATAAGGACCACCGTTGCACTTTCAATTAGCTTTTGAGAATGTACACTTGAAACACACTTTAGAGTACAAATGATATCAATGATATCAAGATGCTGGGTACTAGGGTACTACCTGAGTGATAAACAAAGATCTTTTTTTTCTGCATGTAGTCATTTTTCCTTCACCTACAGTGTGTGATCGCTGTGAAGAGCAATGCCTCCTCCAGTCTGTGACAGGGCAAGGCAACAGAGACAAGAAAGAACACACATACAAAAAAAAGAGCAGTGAAACAAATGCTTCAAAGAAATCGAGAAAAGAGGAAGATGACAATTACAATGCGAAGGGTTTTGATGAACTGAGACATCTCTAATAGACACACAAACACCCCTTTCAGAGAATTGACAGCAAATGTTCTCTTCTGTTAAACCTCTAAAGGTTACGGGGAGGAGCGCTGAAGCCTACTCATGCTCCATCATCTACATGAAGACTGCGTAAGAGGAAACAGAAAACGCACAAAAGTGATAGCACAAAAGAGCATTTAGATTCCATTCTGCAGCTTCATAGGCAGATTGACACGTCTGTTAAATCGGGGGGGAACAAATGGAACCGAGTCAAGGTTTTTAGGCCACTATACGGAAAATAAAAGCAGTCTACTAGATATGTACAACTTGTAAATTTTTGCATGGACTCATATATGACGTAGGTGTAGGTCAAGAGCTTCGTGTAACGTTCACATCATACATCAGGGAGGAAAATGTGATCTCATGACTTTGACCATGGCAGGATTGTCGCTGGAAGGAGATTCAGGAGATCTGAGGAATGAATCTGCACCTGACAAATATGCAGCATTTATGTCATTCAATTCAGTCATTTCAACACCAACCAGAATCTGGCCCAGTATTAATTTGATTTTCCTTATCAAATTTAAGGCGGTGTATTTTTCTGAGGTGTATATTACCCCTGAATGTCTATTTAAGATCTACTCAAGATCAGGAGGTTTTTAGTAATCAATTCAACTTTGTACAGCTGTACAAGCCTGACATTTTCCCCGTGTTCCTCATGGCTGACCGGAAGTGATGTCAACTTTAATTTGTTCATTCTAGACAGACCTCAGAAATGCCACTATTTATCCGGGAGTTCATTCTGACCTTCAGTTTCCACACAATTTGCCTGCTGTATTGATATGTATAAATCTTGAGCAGGTTAACTTAATACATTATTTTTTTTAAGCCCTGAAAGTCTGCCTGCCCCACGTTTTAGTTCCAGAGCAGGAACAGGAGTGGAGCGTTTAAGCAAATGTGAAGCTCCAAGCCTCAATGCCATTAACCCAGCAAGACAAAGACCAAAGGCAACAACACTCCCCATCACCCTAATAGAACTGGACGTGCATTAAGAAAGGTCAGGTTCCCGGAGTGAGCTGCACAGATTTCTCTCACCTAATAGCTATTTTCTCTCTTCTCTCTCTCTCTCTCAAAAAAGGCAGAGAGAGAGAGAGAGTGAGAGATAACGAGAAAGGCATGCAATGCATGGGAATCTTATATCTAGGTGGAGCCTATAGTTTTGAGACCATAGTTGTCACCGGTGGCAATTAGCAAAGGAACTGTAAGCAGCTGCCTCCAAGGCAAACCGGTTTCAATTAGGCATTGCCCAGTCCAGACCGGGTGTCATTCTGTCTCAGCCGTCAGCCCCCGTAAAAGCTGCCGTGCCACCCAACACATGGCACCAACTGCCAGGGGAGTGCTGGCACAAACCAAAAGCACAAACATTGGCGTCAACAGCCTTTGCCCATGCACACACATACACTCCTGGTCCATGTGGATGACAGTGTTGCTTAACAGAGTATCTTCTATGGGAGGCAGCCAGACAGCCCCAGCTTCATCTGCTAGGGATGGAGGGGTCTCTATGGTAACGGCTGAGCCAGACACAGGTACACAGGAATCCACAAAGAACAGACTTTGTGCTATTATATCAATATTTCCAAGCTAGTTATGCCTGAAAAGGAGAAACATTGCCTCTTGACTGGTATTCGGGACTGTTTGTCTTTTTGAAGCTTGACAGAATTTCTGAAAAGTCCTCCTTATCAACCACGTCAGCAAGGCTGCTATTTTTTGGTTTAGCACTATACTTCTAAATCTTCCTTCAAAGTACTCAAATTGATATGTGGCATGGATTGGCAAGACAGACGCAGTCATTCTCATCGGAAAAACCCACCACCTCCTGCCATGTTGATCATTCATACGGATTAACCTACTGGTCTCTGTCAAATAAAATCAGCCAAGGCTGCTGCATAATCCCCTCATTGGGCTGACAAGCTGGAGTCAGCAGCATATATTTCTTCAGTCTTGTGTGTTTATAGTCTGAAGCGAATTCTTCCTGACATGATATGACATCTAAAGAAGGAAACCTTTCACACCACAAGTCTCTTTGATTTGCCATTTGTCTTTGAAGATGCAAAAGTGCTGATCGACGTGCTGTTCATGAAAACCAGTGCACTGTCTAATCCTGGCATGATCACAGATATTGTGCATTAATAAAGTCATGCAGACCTAAGCATAAATATTGTATGTGGATGGAGTTGTATTTAGGGTGAAGATGTGTGCCTTCTCTCCATTTAGCCCTGATTGCTTTGAATGAAAATTCTCCTCTCTCTATCTTAAGGCTGTCAGGATAAACAGCAAGGGTGAAGTCAAGCCAGTGCTTCCAAAATTTGGAAAACAGCCCAAATGTCACACGCCTTTTTAATTCTGAGCCACTAAACAGTGGCACAAAAAGGTCAGCAGTGGGGTGGTGATTTAGCCCAAGCCATAACCAAATGGTACGTGCAAACATTTTAACCTTCAAGCCACTCACCAGATAACCTAATCAAATCGAGTCTTGAAAGCACAACACCTTAATCAGACCACACAAAAGCTCTTAGAAGTGCGCGAAGGCCTGACACACTTTGCTAAGGGTGAGGGGCCAGTCTGTATTGTTGCTCCCCCTGATGACACCATTGTGTGCAAGAATGAGTCAGTGCCACCATCTGTTTTGAAACCCGAGTGGCGCTTAATAAACATACCCATTAGCATGCAATTGTCAGATTACAAGAGAAAGGTTGGATGATGGATAGTATGTCTCTTACACTTATATAAATATATGGTAAAGATCAAGCCATATTTAACTTATCTAGTTTTGGTTCCTCCATCCATCCATTTTCCATATTGCTTATCCTACACAGGGTCACGGGGGAGCCTGGAGCTTATACCAGGGAACTCACGGCACAAGGCGGGAGACACCCTGGACGGGGTGCAAACCCATCGCAGGGCACAATCACACACACATTTACACACTATGGACAATTCTGAAATGACAATCAGCCTACAAAACATGGAGGATACCGGAGTACCCGGAGGAAACCCCTGAAGTACGGGGAGAACATGCAAACTCTGTGCACACAGGCTGGAGGTGGGATTCGAGCCCCCAACAACAGAGGTGCGAAGCAAATGTGTCAACCTCCCACCATGTCCCTCCAGTTTTGGCTCCTATGCTATTCAACACATTGTACATTGATCTGGAATCAGGACCTGGAAAAATATTTTTGCAAATATTAATGCAAGTTTGTTATACTTTTGTCTCTGTCAGGCATGTAGTGCAGGCAATAGGAAACACAGCACTAAGCATTAAGATCAATAAGCAGATAAGGACTATAATCCCCCGGGCTTTGATAAACGTTCCGAAAGAGCGTTTTGGATTTGGTCTGCTGTTAAATCCTTGCTGGCCATTTCCTAAGAGACTATCTCCGACCACGATCAAGCCTAATGTCAGCCATGATACCACTCACACTTTGCAATGGAGATCGATCTACAAAGCGAGACCTGTCAGTCTAAGCATGAGAGAACAGAAAGTAAGAATACTGGTAGTAGGTGTTAAAATTTACTTCCATTACAGTCGTGAGGAAGAAAATGCTGAAGGGTAGCTTGACACACATTTGTAGTGTAACAAATTAGAATGGCATTTGAGAGTGCAGTGTAATTGATTTGGATAGAAATAGACAGCTAGTGGAACTTGCATTTTCAGTGGTTCATGCCTGCAGCTGTGGTGAGATGGAAGCAGTACAGCTTTTGTAAGTGACTTAAGCCCAGAACGACTGTCAACTGCTATTGTCTACCTCTGCTGAGTAGAATTTTACTCATCCATAGTGCCAACAAGATAACAAATTATGCAATGAACTATGTTACTGGCGGGATTATGGCTTTAAAGTTGCTTACTGCAATGGCTTTTCTGAAATATGTCATTGACAAATTCCGAACAGAAGTGATCAGACTCATGTCAAAATTAGTGAGCATCATTCTCTGATTAAAGGACTATTTTGAAGTATGACAGTGAAATGCAGAGCTGGGGGAAGTGTGACACTTGGTTCACTTCATTTCTGGAAATATCTAGCTAATGTTAGTCATTCCCTCCAGGACTTTCTGCAATCGCCGAAATGAACACAAAACTAAGCAAACTCTGCAATATTAGGAGGATCTAGCAATTTTTCAAAATGACCTCAGATTTTCCGCAGATTTGGGTTAAGATGCGTCATGTGACATCATCACCATGCGCATTTTTGGCCAGAACAATCACAAAAAAACTCCTGAAAAAGAAATCCTGTACAGGCTGGTTAATGGACACGCTCTAATAATGAATTAAACAGCTACTTGTCATCAGCAAACAGTTACCCATTTTGGACATTTACTGCTTCATCGCATTAATTCAACAGAAAATATTCCACACCTAACACTATCACTCATAATCACTGGCTAAACTTAACCAGGTAGGTAATCAACACCAAATACAATACAGATAACAAGCTCTACAACTTTATTTGTCCTTAAATTGGTGCTTAAAGTTTTGTATGTCGACAATATTTTCATTTCTGGTTTGCATAGGTTACAAGTAAGCATGCATCCTATACTGCATAAATTTATTATACTCATAAAGGTTGATAAATATGGTCATGGATGTTTGATGGTCTTGTTTTTACCGCTAGTAGAATGCATCTTCTATATATGTAGTGTAATGTTATCCGTGAACAAGTAGCTTATTACATTGCACTATTTGCTACATTATAAGCTACATTATTATGTATATAGCTCAGCTACTTCCACACTACTAAAATATGTAGCTAAGTTTGTAGCATCATTACTCCTCAGCTGTTCCATGCCCAGATGTGTGTAAGTAAGCAGATAAAACGTATAGAGTGGATTTCAAGTGTGGCATTTGCATTTAAAATGAGTTTGTTAACTCTCAATATGAATTCCAAAGAGCTTTCACTGCCAGTGAAGCAAGCCATCATTAGGCTGAAAAATCAAAACAAACCAATCAGAGTTTTGGTCACAAACATGAATTGTGGCCAAATCAACTATTTGGTACATTCTTAAAAAGAAAGAACAACACCGGTGAGCTCAGGACCACCAAAAGGCCTGGAAGACCATGGAAAAAAGACCGTGGTGGATGATAGAAAAATTGTTTCCCTGTTGAAAAAAAAACCCTTTCACAACCGTTGGCCAGATCAAGAACACCCACCAGGAGGGAGGCGTATCTGTGTCAAAGTCAACAATCAAGAGAAAACTTCACCAGAGTAAGTAAAGAGGGTTTACTTCCTGGAAACAGGAATTAGATTATATTTTACCAAAAACATCTATAAAAGTCTGTACAGTTCTGGAACAACATCAAATGGACTTACACCAGAAGTACCTCGAAGTACCTTTTTTTTGAAAGACACACACTGGAGTAATTTATCCATCTATCCATCTTCCATGCCACTTATTCTACACAGGGTGGTGGGGGAGCCTGGAGCCTACCCCATTGAACTTGGGGCATTTGGACCTGGCACCTGGACAGGGTGCTAACCTATCACAGGGCACAACTGCACACACATACACAATGCAGACAATTTGGAAATGCCAATCAGCCTATAATCCATGTCTTTGGACTGGGGGAGGAAACCAGAATACTTTGGAGAAAACCCCCAAAGCACGGGGAGAACATGCAAACTAAGCCATCGTGTCTGTTTGGAGAAACGTATGTAAAACAAATTAAACATGTGATTCCTAAACAATATAATCACAACTTTTGATGTCAGCATGTATAGACAGATTGTCACTGATTTGTTCTGTTTTGATTTCTTTCACTATATGCTGTACTCTAGAAGCCACAGAGTGAACGTTGAGTGAATCAAACAGAGACTTGAAGCACATTAGCACAGCTCTGTTTAGTTTCTGTGACATATTTCTCAGTAATACATTTAACATGTCAGAGCTGGGTTTGAGGGAGTCTGCCCAGCATTCACTTTCCAGTACAGTCAGACACAGTCTGAAGCGTTTCAGACTATCACCCACTCACTTTTCTTCAGCCGTGTAGAACCAGTTCACCTCTCCACTAAATATTCTCCCACATATTCCCCATGTGGTTTGCTGTAATTCTCCACTCAATCAGTGTCTTGTGGGAAACTGGCTCCTGAACATCCATCCACACAGACTTAAAAAAAAAAAATTAAATATCCTGACACACATCACGAATCTCACCGATGCTTGACAGCATTTTCTATGATTTTTCCGTTAAACCTGTCAGTCTTGGCGTAAAATTGGAATCTTGAGACCTCGGAAAACAAGAGAACATTCTAGAGCTGAGTATTTAGTTTCAGAGGTTCAAAGATTCCTGTACTGTGTTCACTTTTTAATGTGGAATCACAAAACAATAAACAAACAACAAATATAGAAATTTAATTAAATTAAACGTATATTTATTATGTACAGTTATGTGTTTAGCACAAAACTACATGAATGTAGCAGAAAATGTGCTAAAATGATAAACCTAAACATTGTATTAGGCTACAAAAGAGAATATGCAACTCATCCTATCACACCTCTCGTAACCTACAGTATGCTTGTTGAACTAGTTAGTTCAGTGGGTTATAGATTCAGACATAGAGTACGTCTCAACCAGCTCCCGAGTGCAGTAGTTCAGGATACTGATCAGGGAGTCGGCCATTTTAGGTGCTGTCTCTCAAAAAAAATCCCACGATGCACCACAAAACCCAGGGAGCATCCATGCTCACTATGTATCCTTACTAGAAACGACATCATGTTTTCTGAAGCCTCTCAGCTTGAAAAAAATGGTGGGCGAACTCTCAGGCAACTTTGTGTACAACTTGTTATCGTCGTTGTGGCTCTCAAATGATTACTCACGTTAGCGATTCTGAACTTTAATCGACGTTCTATATACGATTTGTTTGAGTCGAACGACTTTTAAGTGTTTAATGATTTTTTTTTTAATCCACTAGCTCCCTACGATCCTGCTTGACATATTATGACAGGAATACGTGTGATTAAGCTAACAAATTTATATGACATGTAAAACGTACATATTTTTACGTTTTTAATTTTTTGGTTATGTTTTACAATGCGACCACATAGTCGTGTCGCCGGATATACTGTTATCAGTGTCCCAATGTGTAGTGAGCCAGGGTCCTTACCAGTGCCCAAACTCGTGTTTCACCACATACTGAACTAGGGAGCTGGTTGAGACACACCCATAGTCTTATGTAGACTGGATAATCGCATGTAGAAATACGGATGGCTTCGCAACAAACCCTCCTGCACATTCTCTAACGCCCCTTTTCTAACAGTCAGTTACTAAAATGCATGTGCATAAGCCCCAAACTTTGGAAAAATATTGCTAATGAAAAAAAAAAAAGTGAAATGTTACATGTCTACATGATCGTTTATGTCACAGAATTTTTTTTCACAGCATTAGTAGTCTACAAACTATATTTTATGAGGTTTGTTTTAAAGACCTGTCTGTACTCCAAAGGTATTTTGTGCTGTAGTTGGGTTTTCTAGTAAACTATGGATAAAAGAAAAAAAACACACATCCAGAATTATTCACATGCTCTCATATACAGTAAAAAAAAGCCTCATGTTTCTTTCATGCTGTATAATTTTATTACACCATAATATTTTTTTTTCAATCACACATGTTTTTTGAGCAGTGCTTTTTTAAAATGAATTGCACCCCTACAATTAATATTTGTTGACGTTCCATTTAGATAGAACAATAGTACTGATCTTCTGTCTGTCAAGTATTACTACTTTGAAAAATAAAATAAAATTGAGCATTGGTGCATTGATGCTGATTGCCTTCTTCAGTTTAGAACACACTACAAAACGCTCATTATTTTTCCACAAGCATGTGTGAGTCCAAACGGGTTGCTTTGGATGTATGGTTGGGATTACAGTTTGGGGTTTGTCGAGTGTTAACCTTCCGGCAGAGGCAGCCAAGTCTTGGCCAAAAATATCTTGGTACTTAGCAGCATATATGACACCATCAACGTTCCATTAAAAAAAGCTTGTGGATCACCAGCTCCAAAACATGAACGATCCACCATTAGCCTGTAGTTTACAGTAACATTGTAAGAGGTGCTTGTTTGTACTGTATGTAGACATTTCCAGCAAAAATTTCCACTAAAAATAACAGTGGTCTCACCTGACCACAGCACATGATTCCAGTTGAAATTATAATGGCGCTTGATGTTCGGATGCTGCTTTTTGCGAGATGCTCTCAGGAAAAGTTTCATTCAAGCAGCTTCCTGCCTAACATCTCATTTTGAACTTACAAGCCTTAGAATCAAACTCGATCTTTGTGCTGTTCACTCAGCCTCCTCCTCATTGCATCCGGCTCCTGGAACGTTTTCAACAGACCCACAGCTGTAAGACTTTTAGCATGGTTATGATTGACATGATCGATGTACTTGTGTGTCTTTCATATCCATTGCTTTATGCAGGTCTGTCTCTTTATATTCTGAAAGCTCTTTTGTTTGATCATTGGATGAATTGATTGATGGCAAAGGATTATTTCATGTAATAATCTCTATGCAACCTTATATTATACCCTAGGGAAAAAGTTGAAGGTAACTATAGAGCGGTCAAGTTACTAGAATTTCAGAAGTTTTTTTTAAGATGTAGAAGTTAATTGATTGTTTTAATTGTGCGTAACGTTCATTTTATATGTTCATTTCACAGTCGTGTCTTGAAAGGTGCCAATTATTCTGGAACTGACTGTCGGCTTAATGTTAGAAGCAAACCTTTAGAGCAAAAACGGCCGTGTCGTTTTGGGAACTGTTATTCATGCAAGGATATCAATGATTTTTTAGCCACTTGTCATTTATCTAGAAGCAGCCTTTGACAGCTTGATTATAAAATTAAATAAAAATAAATAAATAAATAAACACATAAGTAAATACAAGGGAAATATTGGCAGAACACCATCTTACTTCATTCAAGAGCAAAGAAAGAAAATTTTAAAAAATCCCAGAAAAGTGTTGTTTTTTTTACCTTCATTTAAGATTTTTTTGTTTTTCCCCCATATCTGTTCTGTAGTTTTGTTCCACTCCCTTTCTTGTATAGAACAGAAACAGAATATTTTGTACCCATATTATGAACTAAAAATGAACAAAGGTGCATGTATCTTTTTTCTTTTTTTTTCTTTAAAAAAAAAA
Organism: Ictalurus punctatus; assembly: GCF_001660625.3. Taxonomy (NCBI): domain Eukaryota; kingdom Metazoa; phylum Chordata; class Actinopteri; order Siluriformes; family Ictaluridae; genus Ictalurus; species Ictalurus punctatus. The sequence goes on along the minus strand of NC_030439.2, from coordinate 8,840,970 downwards.
CATTTTTATGTCACTCACTTCATGTTCTGACATTCAGTGCTTTCATTTACGAATGGATGTTTATTTACTTTTAACAGCCAGAAATAGAGCAAGACTTCTTTTCTCTTCTGTTGGTCATCACCACTGCTGCGTACAGCTCAGCACTCATGTTATTTATACACAAGATAAAAACCCAACAATGAGACAAACTTGAAAAGAAAAAGAAAAACTAGTTCTTAGTGTAATCCATTACTAGACTACTGAAAAGACAAAAGTCTGCATCATTTGCTGAATCCCACTAATACAAGAAGTAAACCTCGCCCTTGGTCAGCTCTCCTCCTGCACTAAATATCTGCTGGAACACAGCTACAGGTGATGCAATGGAAATGGGAAGGAAAACCCATTTCAAACCACAGCGAGAACAACAACACCAAAAACAGTAGAGAAAAGATCTATCCATAGTTAAAAGCGCGCGAGAGGAACAGGACGCGATTCACAGTAAGACGCAGCGCACAGCATCTGTAAACAGTGTGAGGAGAAAGATCAGTTTGAATTGAAAAACAGCGCACTATACAGATTAATCCGTCACGAGTCATCTTAACTCACGGTTAAACTTGGGTTTAGAGCTGATGTGAGTCGGAATGAGCGGCTGAGAGCTGGCAGTAGATGCGTAAAGATGGAAAAGGCGCTCACCTGTGCGCGGCTCACGCAGTGCTGTGCGGTGCTGGTGTGCGCGCACTTTTCTACGCGCAGGGGAAATGTGCGCCACTAGCTGGCGACGCTGCTTTAAGATGATGATGATGATGATGATGATGGGGAATTGGGGTGGTGGTTTGGGGGAAGGAAATGGGGTGGTGGTTTGGGGGGTACGAGACGAGACGCTCACCGAAGCCAAAGGGTTAATTTGCCTTTATTCGACGAAAAACGCTTCATTCCCCGAGGCAGCTTTGTCTCTTCCCAGTCTCACCAAGTCGCCGCGGATCCATATATGGTCAAGGGAAGTGCAGCCAGACTTGGTATGATTTGGTCTGTTGCTGTGGGGACGTCGGTTCTGCGCTCAGGCCAGATTAAATGTGTGCGTGCGTGCGTGCGTGCGTACTGACACGTTCTGCACACACATTTTCTCAACGCTGTGCTTTATTGTGCTCATCTGACTGGCCATAACTACACGATATGGCTAAGCAAAAGTATGTGGACACCTGACCATTACACCAACATGTGCCCTGTCCAAAAACTACAGATTTAGTTTTCCCTTTGCTGTTATAATAAACCTCCGATCTTCTAGGAAGGCTTTCTTCTCTATTTTAGAAAGTGCGTGGATGTTGTGCTGATTAGTCAGTACCCAATGCACCGATGTCAGAGTTCCCAGTCAACACTCAAATTCATCCCGCAGGACACTCGAGTTCTTCCGCTCCACTATGTCTTCATGGAGAATGCTTTGTGCACAGGAGCATTGTCACGCTGGAGAGGTTCAGACCTCTTAGCTCTAATGAAGGAAATTACAGCATACAAAGACATTCTAGATAACTGTGTGCTTTCAAGTTTGTGGAAGAACCACATACTTTTGGCCATATAGTGTAGCTTACCCAACGTAGTGCTCTTCCTGTGGTCCTCAAGCAAAAGCCTCCGCCGGTTTGCCTTCTTCTCATAGTGCATCTTGGTGCCATCTCTTCCCCAGGTAAGCGACGAACATACACCTGGCCATGCACATGATGTAAAAGAAAACATGATTCATCAGACCAGGCCACCTTCTTCTATTGCTCCATGGTCCAGTTCTGATGCTCACATGCCCATTGTAGGAGGTGGACAGGGGTCAGCATTGGAACTCTGACCAGTCAGTGGCTATGTAGCCCCATACGCAGCAAGCTGTGATGCACTGTGTGTTTTGACACATTTTTATCATAACCAACATTAACGTTTTCAGGAATTTGTGCTACAGTAGCTCTTCTGTGGGACCGGACCAGATGGGCTAGCCTTCTCTCCCAACGTGCATCAAATGAACCTTGAGCACCCATGAGTCTGTCACCAGTTCACCGGTTGTCCTTCCCTGGCCACTTTTGGTAGGTAAGAACCACTGCATACCAGGAACACCCCACAAGACCTGCCGTTTTAGAGATATTCTGACCCAGTCATCTTGTCATCACAATTTGGCCCTTGCCAAAGTCGCTCAGATCCTTACGCTTGCCGATTTTTCCTCCTTCCAACACATCAACTTAATATATAATATTTATAATAAGTAATATATCCCATCCCTTGACAGGAGCCATTGTAACAAGATGTTTTTTCACTTCACCTTCATTGGTGTAGCTACAGTATATACTGTTTAGTATATGTGCGCTTAACACGTGTTTTCCCACAGTGGTAACCTGGATTCTGTTTTGTTCATTGGATGATTTTCAAATTCTTCAAGATGAGGAAACAGTCTAATATGGCCTGTGGTGTATGAACCAACACATAAATATAACCTCTTGTACTATCTTGTTCCATTTTTTTTTTGTATTATATTAAGAAAGCATTAAAGTGTTTGCATAAATTCAGTGTAAACTGATCCAGAGCACAAACACAGAAGCAAAACAATGTTTAACAGTGCTCATTTAATGCCAGCTAATTTAGTACATGCGTGACAAATTCCTTTCAGTTCTAACAAACAAACTTTATAACAGGAGTTTATGCATTAATTAAAGTTTCTACTAAATAGGTATAGTCATAGAAAAGTGGGTTCTACAAGATGGATCTTAATGTTAAGGGATACAAACTGCTGTTTTGACCTCCAGCCTCCTCTTTTTTTTGGAGTTTCGGGTCTTGTGGATAATCAATTGCTGGTCTGTCTCAAGAAGTTAATTCTCTCTTGGACAGAGGTGCGAGGTGGATTGTTTTGGGTCCTCCAATGGATTTTTTTTACATACTTTGTGCTTAGCGACTTTGGTTTCAATGGCTACGGTGTAAATGCATATTTAGTCATGGTCACCATAGCCATCCCTACAGCCTAGAGTGTAAAATTGCCAAATGATAGCAGAAGCGATGTTTTTGTATGAATCTGTGGTGGCGGAGCAGGAGCTTCACCTCTTCACTTCAGCTTTATTCTCACCTACACTCACGAGCTGTGGGTAGTGGGTAGTGATCAAAGAATAAGGCCACGAGTACAGGCAGGGAAAATGAACCAAGCCACTCAAGGACATTCGGAGACTGTCTCGGCTGTATGCTTCAGGTTGTTATTGTGCTGAAAGTTAAACCGTCACCCCAGTCTGTGATTGTGTGCATTCTGAAGCAGGTTTTCTTCAAGGACCTGTCTGTATATGTTTGCATTCATCTTTCCCTCAATTTTAACCAGTCTCCCTTTCCCAGCCATTGAGAAACACTTCCACAGCATGATGCTGCCACAACAATGCTTCACCGTTGGGGTGGTATTACCTCGTTTTCACCAGATGTAACAGTTGGAGTTCAAATCAAAAAGTTATTTTTTGTCTCATCCGATTGGGAATCATTTCCTCAAGCTCTCAGAGTCCTTTAAGTGCCTGCTATAATCATTTTATGAGGAATTGCTTCCATCTAGCCTTCCAAAAAAGCCTGATTTATGGAGTATTTCTGAGATGGTTACTTCTGAAGCTTTGTTAGAGTGGCCAGGTGGGTTCTTGGTCACTTCCCTGTCCAAGACCCTTCCAGCCTGGTTACTGAGTTTAGCCAGCCCTAGGAAGAGTCCTGGTGGTTTCACACTTATTCTATTTGTCAGTGATGGAGCCCACTATGCTCCTCAATGCTTTAGATATGGAGAATAGAATTTTATATCCTCATTTGGAATTACTGGCGTTCCTTGGACTTCATGGCTTGGTTTTTGGTCTGAAATACGCTGTGAATTGTGAGACATTATACACACAAGTGTGTGCCTTTCTAAATAATGTACAATCAATTGAATTGAAAGTGGACTCCAGTCAAGTTCTAGAGACATAATCAAAGCAAACAGGGTGAGGCTGAACTCAATTTGGAGTGCTTTAATCGTGGGTCTGAATAATAGGTCCTTTCTGTTTGTTTGTTTTTTTCTTTTTAATCTCATTAGTTTGTTACTGCTGCTGTGCCCCTCCCCCTCTGTGCTCTTATGCGTAGGGCTGTGATTGGGCAGTGATTGCATTTCAGTGTGGCATGACTACAACACACTGATGAAATGCAATTCAGTGTATTACTCTCAGTGTATTACAGTGTATCCACTCAGTGTATTATATTCCCTTCTCACACGAAGTCAGCATTTAATTCTTTAAAAAAAATCAACCCCCTGTGATTGTTTTTCACTGATTATATCAAGTGATGGAAAAAGCAATGCAGTGAAGGTTTTGATTCTTTTCAGTGTGGCACATTGCTCTTATGTCACAAATGAATAGCAACACCATGTGTGCCCCCCTCCATAACCCCTCCCCCTCTCCGGTGTGATTGCTTTTCTATCTGGCACAGAATCTTCACCATACATGTCATGAGTGAAAGCGAAAGACATCATGAAGACATCACTCAAAATATCTCCACACATCCATCTAGATATAGCACCTAAGTGAAACCATATTGTGAGATATATGTGGAGATTGGTAGCGGAAGGGAGCAATTCACTCGTGAGTTGTCAGGTAGGTGAAATTGGAAATAAGATGAATGTTGTTTTTTTCACATAATGTTTCAAGATGCCTATTTAGATGTATCATCCACCTGCTTCCTGGGAAAATAAAAATAAAATGGCATCACATCCATAAGCGTATCAATCCTCAGACCATTATGACCACCATGTGTAACCACCCACCCATCTGCAGTACCTCTCTCGCTATCTTGCTGCTATAAATAGACTCAGACACATTAATTACATGGTTGCTAGAGTGAGGTTCCTCACATCTCTGAAATTAGCCAATACACAGGCGTTAAACCAAAGACAAGCAGTTGCCAAATTGCCAGTCAAAACTGCTAGGGAATCCACAGGCACAGGGGACCAAACTTTTATTGTGAATATGTCTAATGCCACTGGCCATCTCACAGGGTTATATCACATTTTCATCAGTTAATGAAAATTATACCAAAGTGATGCTGAATTCTTGAATCTGATTTGTCAGAAGATCTGGCTTTGACAGAGCATTTAATCTAAAGAGAGGGAAAAAAAAAAAGATGGACGCATTCGTGTTCAACTTATGTTAGAAACAAACTAGCCAGCTAACTGTGATGAGTAATGTATGTTTACCTCCTCAAAATGGTTGCTTAGTGGTTAGTATTCTTCCCTCACATCTCCGGGTTTGGGGGTTCGAATCCTGCCTCCGCCCTGTATACATTGAGCTTGCATGTTCCCCCCATACTTCTGGGGTTTCCTTCGGGTACTCCGATTTCCTCCCCCAGTCCAAAGACATTCGCTGTAGGCTGATTGGTTTCCAAATGGTCTGTAGTGTGTGAAGGTGTGTGTGATTGTGCCCTGCGATGGGTTGGCACCCCGACTTGTGCCCCAAGTTCCCTGGGATTGGTTCCAGGCTCCGCATGACCCTGTGTAGGATAAGGGGTACAGAAAATGGATGGATGGAAGGATATGTCTGAATGTTGATTGATCTAAAGGAAATAGTTGTATGTACAGTCATTTGAGAAATGCTGCTCTGTTTACTGTTAGTGATGTGAGCAGCCATGTTCATTTGACATCACTTGCTGAACTCAGAGTTTAGGAGACCAATGTTAGAGCAATGAACTCAGAGTTTAGGAGACCGTCCCAAGTTCCTGAGTAGGAATTCTTGGGAGCCGTTGGAGCATTTTCTTAGTTTTTTCCTAGTAGGAGGTTGGAAATTATGAGTTACAACATCTAGTCGAACACAGCGGTAGCCTACAAATAAATAGATTTTGAGGTGTTAGTGTTGCTGTTTAACAAAGATTTTTGGAGACGTGCGTTTAACACTTATGGGAGGAATCGCTGTTGTCACTGCATTGTAACAGTTAGTAAGAGAAGGTGCGGCAGGCAGTAATGCCATAGCAGATCAACATCTACCTGTGTCATCAACATCAGCAGAGTCTTCCAGACAGAGAAGTTTCCAGTTTGTTAACATAAAAACTTGCATATTTCTTGTCTTGTTAAATTCAAGAGGGAGAAAAAAAAGAAAGGCTGGTCAGGGAATGAAGGTTTATAGGTGCTATAGCGTAAGTGATAACAGGAACTAATGTTCCACAACATTAAATGTAACTGAACGGTTAAAAAGCATGATGTGTCGCTACAAAATTGTCATCGTTGGCAATTTTCTGTGGTGTAAGTGGAATAAAACATTTCCGGACATGCTTCACACCACCTAAATGTTGATTATTTTCCTGTAACAGCGCACATATTTTATTCCTTACAGCCTTGGACATACAGCACAAAGCTTTTGGAACACGTTAATACAATAGCAAAATGCTAACATTACGAATAAAGGAAAGTTATTAGACTGGTAACGCCGGCTTTCATCCATCCTTTGCCATGGTAAATGTATTCGTTTTCTCTGAAATCCCTTTGTAAATAGATGATGTTGTCATGCATCGGGTGGCTCATAAGAGGCTCTCTAAACTTCACATCCCACAAGTGAGCCTTTCTGCTGTTTTCATATTCAAATCTGCAGAGCTTGGTTGAAAAGATCAAATGGCAATATCTGTTTTAAGATCTCTTTACTGACAACCCCTGCAGCATTCATATGTAAGGATGGCGTCAAAAAGAAGCGAACCGTTAAGTATTCGTCTGACGAAATTGACTTTGATGATATTTTTATTAATTATGCCCATATTTGAGGATTGGATTGGAGCATCAGGTCTGCTTTCTTTTTAATTTTTAGCACATATTGCGAGAGAATGTTGTGTCTTATGGATTCATGAGTTGTTATGTAAGCTGTGAGCCTTGTTTGGGTTGTAATGATGCTCTTGCATATGGAATACATGGTCGAAACATCTCATAATTGGCACACATCATTTGGTCAGCATTGGCGATGCTTTTGCAGTTTGGGGAGCGACTACAGAAGGACTCTGGCTGTTATTTTGATCAGGAAAAAAGGCTTGTAATGGCTCTCTGCTTCGTTTCCATGGGCACATCATTTACCCACCCAGCTGGTGTGAGATGCATGAACTGGCTGCCTCATGGCATCTTTAAAATAAATGTTGTTCTAGTTACCATCCAGATTGTAAGGAAAGGGAACAATGAGCAGAACATTTGGATTTCTTCATTTATGTTCATTGTTTACATTTTATTGCTATAAAACTTCATGGAAAACACAAAACCATGGCACCACCTTTTCCCACAGCATGCTGGGGTCCTGTCAGCAATATCCATGACGTTCAAGACTGTATGATTGTTCTTTGATGAAACTTGGCTAATTTGCTTTATCATGAGCAGCATAATAAAACCGAAATGCAATTTCCATTCATGTGCTAAATGGGAGGCTAAATGTAATGGAAGCCCCTAAGGAAAGAGACATTTAGAAAGGCAGAATCACATCAACTTTCTTTTCTTTTCTTTTTTCTTCTCAGGCCCAGAGGATTAAAATAAGCTGTATCACTCCAGCGTGCAGGGCAATTGTGGCAGCACTAATGATTTAATTTGCATTGCAGACCTGTAATTTGCATTGTGCCTTAATTTTGTTTAACCTGCTGTTTAAAGACAGCAATCAGCTAGCCCCTCGAGCTTAAGGCTCTGTGAATTCTTTTAAATAGGACACTGCATCAGACATTTACAAGCTCTTTATTTAAATATAAATATTTCCTTGCATAACCATGGATAAGTGTATAAATTGCTGTGTGTCTTATGATCATCTTCATTTATTACGCAAACTAGCAAATGGTGAAAATGGTAAACTGGTAGTGTTCGATTTAGTAATTCCATCTTGTCTTTTCTTTCCCTTACTAAATAATTTTATCTTCAAAGGAAACACAAAATAAAACAAAGGGAACCTGAAAAACATAATATGGTTATTTATTTATTGAAGCAAAAAGAGTGATCAAACACCTATCACCTGGGTGAAAAACTACTTACCCCCTTAAACTTAAAATCTGTGCCACCTTTAGCAGCAATAACTGCAACCAAACACTTCTGATAACTGGAGATCAGTCTTTCACTTACTTCTAGGACTAGGACGTACTCCTATGCTTTGGATCATTTTCTTATGGCAGAGTCCAGTTGCGTTTGAGTTTCAATTTACAGAACGAAGACCGGACATTCTCCTTTAGGATTTTCTGGTAGAGAGCAGAATTAATGTTTCCCTCAATGTTGCCCAGGCCCTGAAGCAGCAGAGCATCCCCACACCATCACACTACCACCACCATGCTTGACCATAGGTATGATGATCTTTTTGTGGAATTTTGTTTGGATTACGCCAGATGTAACATGACCCTTGTCTTCCAAACACTTCCACTTTCCACTCATCAGTCCACAGAACATTCCCAAAAGGTGTGAGGAACATGTACTCCAATTCCAGATTTCTGGGACTACGGCTGCTTCTAAGGCCAAACAGACTTCATATAAAACCATAATGAACTTTTTCCACACTATCTGTTGTTACCCAGATGAGGATGGGTTCCCTTCCGAGTCTGGTTCCTCTAAGGTTTCTTCCTCTTAACATTTTAGGGAGTTTTTCCTTGGCACCGGCTTGCTCAACTGGGATGAATTCGCACGTTTTATATCGGTATACCGTGTTTATATGTTTCTGTAAAGCTGCTTTGAGACAATGACTATTGCAAAAATTGCTATACAAATAAAATCGAATTGAATCAAATCTAATCAAGGTGTGTTATTCTGGGTTATCAATGGTTTTCACCTCGCCACTCTTCCATGGATGCCATTTTTGCCCAGTGTCTTTCTGATAGTGGAGTCATGAACAGTGACCTTTATTAATGCAAGAGAGGCCTGTAGGTCCTTTGATGTTGTCCTTGTCTTTTGTGACTTCCTGGATGAGTCGTTGCTGTGCTCTTGGAGGAATTTTGGAAGGTCAGACACTTCTGTGAAGAAACACTACTGTGTCAAGGTTTTCTATTTGGAGATAATGGCTCTCACTGTGGTTCTTTGGCATCCCAGAGCCTTTAAAATAGCTTTGTAACCCTTCTCAGACCGATGTATTTCAATCACCTTCTTCCTCGTCATTTCTGGAATTTCTTTCAATTGTGTCATAGACCCAAGACCTTTTAACCAACTTCTCATTTAAAAACTGTATTTTGTGCTTACTTAGATTGCCTTTGTTTTATCTTAGATTTTGTTTTAATTTCTGAAACAATTCAGTATGGGATATACACAAAAGCAGAAGAAATACTTTTTCCCCCAGCACTGTAAGCAGTTGTAGATCCTTCACAGACAGCATTTTAATCACAAACATTTCATACAGATAGACAAAACTAGTTCGGCAATGTATAAACATTTTATTTACTCTAAACACTTACAAGAACAAAAACACCGACACAGATCACTGTATATCTTTCAGTTTTTACTCAGTGGGCTTTTTTTTGTTTGTTTTTTTTTTTTAAGTTGGCCAAGGCAGCAAAAATCTATCATACTGTATATTACAACATGCTGTCTACACTGCCCACACCAGGAATGGAAAGTAATATAGACACACTAATTAAAAAAAAAAAAATCATTAAAGTATAAAAGCAACATTTTACAGCAGTTGGAATACTGACGTTTAAGTAACAGCATGTCTTATATCATTAAAATCGCTGAAGAGAATAAACGGAGGCCAGATTGGGGGGGAGGAGGAGGGGGGGAAGAAAAGAAAAAAAAAACAGGAGCACAACAAAATTACCTTCTGCTTTAATCATGTTTCATGTGGATCATTTTCAGTGCCTTCTTTTTTTTTCCTTTCTTTTTTTTTTTTTGCACATATGAAGCTCTGTAGCAAATATAAACAACAAATGCTCATCATCTTCTGACCAGGGAAGTGTCTCACGAAGCAGGTTTAATATTAACTGCGTCCCTAACCTATTCAGACTGTATAACATACAGGGTATGCTATAAATGTGTCGCGAATGCAATTCAATTTATTGTGGGTTCTGTCGATCCAAGTATGCACGATCCAGGATTACACGGGTTTGTTGCGAGCAGTCGATGGTGTGAAGCATGGTGGGGTCTCAGGCAACACATTTTACAGAACAAGATCAGACACTAAGAAAATATGACTATAAACCAAGATTTAATAAATGCCATTGCTACTGCCAAGGAAGAGGTCTCCAAGAAAATGCCTTTTAATTCATTAATTAGTGTGAATTACCATTTCAGCAAACAGGAAGTACCATGCCCTGAACAGGACAAGAGGATGAGAAGCAGGTAATATCTAATGATAGTGATGGAAAGTGTGTGCGCCTTGAGTTTACTTCTAGCAACTCCAACCAAACTTTTGATACGTCATGTGCATGTGCGCTATATGGTCAAAAGTATTCAGACACCCGGGTATTGAACATCCCTTTCCAAAACCATGGGTATTATTAATATTAATATTAATAATAATAATAATAATAATAATAATAATAATAATAATAATAATGAGTTGTTCCCACTTTGCTGTTAAATAAGCGCCACACTTCTGGGACATCTTTCCACTAGATTCTGGAGCGTGGCTGTGGGGATTTGTGTTCATTCAGTTACCAGCACATTAGTGAGATGTTGAGGCTTCAGTTCCAATTCACCCCAAAGGTGATCAGCGGGGTTGAGGTCAGGGCTCTGTGTAGGACACTAGTTCTTCCACTTCCTTCCAACCTTCTCAAACCATGTCTTCATGGAGCTCGCTTTGTGCACAGGGGCATCGTCATGATGGAACACGTTTGAGTTCCAGTGAAGGGAAAACAACATACAGAGATATCTTTGTGGCAATTGTTTGTGGAAGAACCGCATATGGGTGTGATGGTCGGGTGTCCACATGCTTTTGGCAATATAGTGCATCATCTATGATCACACAGTGTGTGAATAACCGAGTCCACTTTTTTTTTTTTATCTGTGGAACACACTCTGAACCAGGATATGTGGTATTCAAGCTTGTGAGCACACACCGAGGCTCACGCAAACAGCATGTAGGTCAGCTACACAAGGAAAAGAATGAGAACAGAGGAAGCCACTGAGCATACTGATTTTAGCAAAGAAGCTTAGTGGAAAATATAATATTCCTATTATCACTGTGCCTAAAATACAGTCAAGCCTATACACAAAATGAAGTGGCATATGCAACATCTGAACATTTATCTTATTGCAAAAGTGGCCTCGTGTCACCTCAGGGCTGTAGTGATAATCTGAAAAGTAGCTGTTCATTCATGATTGGTGGCTGATCAATTAAAGTAGCTTAGGTTTTAATACTGCACAAAATCATCTTACCTGGCCCAGAGCAGGGAAAAACCAAAAGGAAAATGAACATTGACCTGTAAAGAGACCCTCTCATAAAACCTGTGAAACTTTCAAACAATGTCGAGACCATTTCCAGAGAGGACTGCTGAATTTGGTAAGTCAGGGAACAAACGAGCGGCCGAAGAGCTGCTTTACGGTCCGTGATCCTGAACTCATACGCCTGGCCTGGTATAGGTTGAGGCGTGCGGTTACCATGACAACGCAGCCTGGTAAAACCTGCTCCATCACTACGAGGCAGTACACACAGGGTTAGATCGAGCTATGCTTAAAGTTAGATAGCTAAACAATAAATCGTGCTTCGTGAGACAGGCCTGTCGAAGAGAAAAGCCACAGAAATGTCATTTCGTTTTCCCTGATCAAACACACTCGGTTTCATCTCATTAGCTAATTAGGCTGTGATTCAAGTGTGCAAGAGGAGGGAAAACATGGGAAATCGTGCAGAGCCGTGGCACCCCAGGAGTCCTGGAACGAGCGCCTTTGCGCCAATTCACTTCAATAGGTGGCGATGGTGACGTCCGCTTATTTATTTATTTCCCCCCCAAAAGACAGTCAGATTATGAGCCCATAGAGCGCTCGGTTAGGTGGGCGTCACTGGACATGACAATGGCACATTCAGTTTTCATCACACCTGCATGGAAATTAGTGGAAAGTGGATAAGAGTAATGAGAGGAGCAGACAGGAAGTACTGCAGGGTCGCGCGGTCCAATGTTCTTTCAGTCACAGCGACATCGAGGCTTACGGAGAAAACTTTTTGGCTTGTGCTCGGACCCTTTTTTCATATTCCACTCTGTTTTGGCTGAAAAAACAAAAGACAAAAAAAAATAAAATCAACAGCAGCAGCATTTGATTGGACAACAACCTTCCACAAATTCAGTTTGAAGACGAACCGTCAGGTCGTTGCTCGCCAGAGATTACATATTGAACATACTGAAGCTTAGCGATTGCATTGACTTTACCAGTAAATTGTGTACGCCTCCGCTTGTGCAGGATCCTGAATATTTGGCTCGTTTAGGAGTTCTTGGATTCCTAGCAAGATCTAGAAAAGAGAAATCCAACGAGAGGAGAGGTGAACAGCACTGATTACCTGCCTTTCATGAGAACATTCTGCCCCCTTCAGGCACACAGTATACAAGGCAATTATAATCTCTTACATGACACTTATTAGATAAATGAAGTTACTGGGAGTCAAACGCTTTAATACATATCGTTTAGCTTGTCGGGACACAATGTATTGTGCTTAGCAGAATTTACATTTTCTCCTTTGGCAGACGCTTTTATCTGCTTACGGCTGGCAAACGCAAATGACACACTTTTCATTAACACACAAACAGCATGAAATGAGCACAAAAAAACTAAACAAAAAAAAATCATCCAAGTAAATGTCATGCAAGTTATTTAAATATGACAGTGGTTATTTCCAGACGACTTACAACAACAACTACATCAAGCCAGCAACCGACTGACAACCATCCACCCACTGACTTCCTTTTGCTATAGATATTTTTAGCTCTTGTTTGTGAGTTCTTGTTTCTTATTAGCTCTTGTTTCTAGGCTCCTTTTCAGCGAGTGCAAGCTTTAATGGATATAAACTGAGAGACTGATACGGTGAGTCAATTCTCACTTCTTTGTCTGGCCATGTGCCGTGTCCCAGATGTACCAGAACAGCCTTTAACTCAACACGCTACCGACCCTTTCAGGGGCGAGTAATTTTACGAACTTACAGTTGCAATAGAAATTATTCAACCCCCCGCCCTTTGCAAATCAGGTTTATTGTCAAAATTTACAGACTTTCAGCTGTTTGCAATGAACAAATCAACTGAAATAGTTCAACACAGCGAATGCTTCAAGCGCTTTCCCCAAATTCAACTGAAAATGCAACTTATAATGACTTCTCAAGTCTCAAAATTATTCAACCTCTTCATGGCAAACATTTTTAGTACTTAGTAGAGCACCCTTTTGCTGTTATGACCTGCTGCAAACGAGATGCATAGCCAGACACCAGTTTCTGGCAGCGTTCCTGAGGAATCTTAGCCCATTCCTCATGAGCAATGGCCTCCAGTTCAGTAATATTCTTGGGTTTGTGTGCTGCAACCACCTTCTTCAAATCCCACCAGAGATTTTCTATGGGGTTCAAGTCAGGTGACTGTGATGGCCCTGTAGAGTCTTCCAGGACTTCTTCTGCAACCAAGCCTTGGTGGAATTTGAGGTATGCCCAAGCTTCAGCTTCCTCACAGACAGCGTGACGTTTTCTAGTAGGATTTCCTGATACTTCAATGAATCCATCTTGCCTTCCACATGCTGTAGGTTTCCAGTGCCAGAGGACACAAAGCAGCCCAAGAGCATCAGGTATTTCATGTGTTCCAGCTCAAGCACATCTGGTGTGCTTTTGATTACTGTAGTGGCATCAGGTGTGCTTGAGACAACACCTGTTTTGCATATTTGTGCTTTTGTGAGAGAGTCTATTCATGGGGTTGAATAATTTTGTAACTGGAGAAGTGAATTTGGGGAACCACTTGAAGCATTCGTTGTGTTGAAGTATTTCAAGTGCTTTTGTTTGATTTGTTCACTGCAAACAGCTGAAAGTCAGTGAAGCTTGACAATAAGTCTGATTTGCAATGGGGGTTGAATCATTTTGACTGCATCTGTAAATATACGTTCACAATAAAATATCTAGAATTATTCTACCGTGTACAAAAAATTTTTTTTTGCTGATTTACTGGTCACTGTTTTCCTCAGAACACATTTTATTAAAACTGTCACTCGAGTCGAATTAACATTATTCAAAGTTTTGCTTGGATTTAATTTTATTTTATTCATTTATTTTTTTCATTTACTGAGGTTTGGATTTCAACCTACTACATCAAGTATGTTAATCGCTATAATAATCGCTATAATACTGTAATAAATGTAACTTTGAAAATAGTGGGTTGTGATTACTACCAGTGTAACAAATTACACGATCATGGACACACTGGACAATAAACCCCTCTCTGGTGCATATTGTATTTTGGGAGATGTCAGGGCACTTCTTTTACAACAGAAGTTGTTCGATAGTAACTGAGTCATTTCTCCAAATAAATATATTTATACCACGGTCTGTCTGAATACTCGATTCTGATTGGCTAGAAGGTTTTGACAAATTTTGTTTTGTTTTATTTTTTATAAATATTCTTTATTTATTATTTAAGTGTTTTTTGATTAATTTTGGATGTCTCTATTTTTATTTGGAGTAGGATTTCTTTGGATGCATATCTTTTATTTAATTTAATATTTATTGATAGTTTTTATATATATATTTTATATATATCTTACAAAAAAAAACAAAAACAAAAAAAAAAAAAACACAACAGTACCTTTTCATGGTACAGTCAGTACTGTTTATTTTTGTGATAAAGTTCAACAATATCTTAGTCTGATTTAACAGTATGATTTATGGCCGAATTCTAGATCTATTATTTCCATTATTTTTTCATTCATTCAAATTCTGTACTGCAAACATCAATGACCGCTTTAACTTGTCAATGCTGACAAGTGACCACGGTATAATCCACAGCTAGGTGTTTTTTACATGATTTTAATGCAAGACATGGAGGCAGAAGAACCAGCCAAAGCCAGGAGGAGTGCATTAAAATCGTGTAATGCATACCTAGCCGTGGATCGTCCCACTTATACTACAGCACTTTCATTTTAATTCTAAAAATTATTTATATTATTTGAATAATCTGATTGGTCAGAAAGCGTGTACTGTTTTTTGTAGTTCTGTAGGGTGTGCTCGTTCTAATACGTTTCTATAGTAACAGCTCAAGCACAGACACTTATACGTATGGAGAGACACACACATCTATATCTACAGACACAGACGGAGAGAGAGCAAGAGAGACACAGACAGAGAGACACAGAGAGAGAGAGAGACAGCGCAAGAGAGAGAGACAGACAGAAAGAGAGTGCGAACGAGAGAGAGAGAAAGACAAAGAGACACACAGAGAGAGAGACACACAGGGAGAGAAAGAGATGCCTTTGTGGAAATGACTTTACTGTGGTTATGATGTAAGTGAAAACAGGAAGTAACTTGTCTCTCGGACGTTCCACAACAATAAATCTAAATATAAACCGTTAAAGTGTGATGTGTGGTTCAGTATTAAAGTACACAATGTATAAATGGCTGTAAGCGGAATCACACACACTCCAGATCAGTGGTTATGAGATAATCCCCTTCGGGACGGTGAGCGTAACTGTGCTGGGTGCCGCATCACACCACCCTGTCGTGGATCTTCATACAAGCGTGTGTTTTTCCTTAAATAACACACCAAATTTATTTCAAACAGAACTTCTTAGTGACTCACTTTTCTGAGTAGTTTTAGCTTTTGAGTGGATTTTCTTTTTTGGTAACCAAACCCTTTTATTCCTGCACCAAAAATGCTACTTTTCACAGCCAGCCTTTAAGACATACAGATTTATGAATAATTAATAATAATACGAAGGTTAAAAGCAGGCAGAAACCCGGGGTGAGGAGGCAAACGCCATCTCAAAACATGCTACATGTAAAAGTGCAAAGCTTACCTGCTTGATCGTAATCGCTGGCCTCCAGTCTTTGTCCTCCTCTAGAATGGATAGACACACCGTGCCGGATGGATATACGTTTGGGTGGAAAAGTGGCGGCTCAAATTTACCTGGCGAGAACGAACGGCCGTCGATCGAATCAGCTTTACGTCGAGAACATGGGTGAAGTAATAACGCTGGAAAAGTACATAGGCATCACTCACATTTTGGAGGGGAGGACGGGTAATCGTCCTTGAAGAGCATCCGCAGTTTGAACAAGCCGCCTTCCCACGGTGTCTGAAGGAGGAAAAATATATACCAAACAAATTAATGCAAAAGAAGAAGAAACTAGTTTTCTAGTTGGTGAAATTATCTACAACACACATTTGCCCTTTCTTTCTGTTCGGTATTTACACTCAGTGGCCACTTTAATAGGAACACCTGCTCTCATTCATGCATTTATTGAAGACCAAGTAACGCTTTTCCGATCCGCTCCTGTGCCCAGTGCAGTCTTGGATTCAGCATACTGCGTGTTCAGACATGCTTTTCTGCTCACCACAGCGGTACAGAGTGGTTATCGGTGTTACCGTAGCCTTCCTGTAAACTCAAGAGACTGTTGCGTGTGAAAATCCCAAGACATCAGCAGTTTCTGAAACAGAGGTCGGCCGATTAACCGGCAGAGATAACAGATCGCTGGAACTATCGTTTATCTGCAGAAAAATCCACACCAATAGTGTTCCCCAGTTGCGTCCGTTGCAGAGCGGCCGAGAAGGGTACGCTGTCGTTATCCCGTATGAGAGCGGCCTCTAGAGGTGAAAAATAAACCATCAATGACTAATTTTTGTTGTGTTATTTAAAGTGTTTTTTTTTATTCTTTTTGGACGTCTCTATTTTTATTTGGAGTGTTACTTTTCGGTTCGGATGTTTATCTTTTTATTTAATTTATTATTTATTAATAGTTCATATACATATACACACACACATATATATATATATATATATATATATATATATATATATGAATATATTTATAGCATTTTTAAAAGTATAGTACATTTTCATGGTACAGTCAGTGCTGTTTATTTTTCTAATAAAAAGTTTAGTAAGAGTTTTCTTTGAGTGTTATGTTTTTATTCAGTATCAATCGTAAAAACTACCAGCTGCCCCACTTGGTTGTCGGTTTCTGTAAAATCCACTATCGGGCGACCTCGGTTCTGAAATATACAAATTATCCTATTTGTCACAACCACCCATGCCACAGTTAAAAAGTCACCGAGATCACATTCTCTCCCCATTCTGATATGAACTGCTGCAACATGATTTGCTGACTGGATAACTACAGGTATTGAAGTGAAGTGTATTTAGTAGCACTCGTACCAGGTTCGAGCTCTGAAAGGCCAAACCAGCATATATTCGTACGCATTTTATGAGTGTACTGTACATCACAGTCATTAAACCACATACTTCATATGATGCTGAGATTATGGACTGTTATAAATTATGAGCTAGCACTTCGACTGATCACACTGTCTACTCGCTAGCCACTTCACGTACATTGCAACCTTATGGCCTACACTGTTTTGGAATAAAACTCAGCGTTATTCTGACACTTCTTCAGCTTGGCTACTGACACTGTGCTTCTACCTTGACAGTGTAAACACTTTGCAGATCTTTGGTCTGAGTGCAACAGTTTCCTACCTTGGGGTTGTGGCTTCCTGGATGGTTCTAGCTATTCGCTAACCAAAACTGTTTGGGTGAAAGCTACTGCACAGTACAAACAGGCCCATCTCACACATCAAACATCACATACAGAGCTTCAGGATCCTCACCGTTACATTCACCGACAAATACATTCCCCATGGTCCTCACTTTTCATAAACACATACATCTTTCAGTGGGGAAGTTCATACAGTAGTTACCATATCAGAGCTGCATAACACACTGCCACCGTTTAGTTATTTTTTTCCTCAATAATTGCTTAATTATGTTTGTGCAGTGTAACTAAAAATATATCCATGACAGTGGAAAGAAAGAAAGAAAAGAAGAAGAAGAAGAAATTAGATACTAAAGTCTGCTAGCTCTCCCTAACTTGGAGAGATCCTCACCCCTTTCTTTCCAGGGATGGCACACTCCCAGTTCATCAGATTCATCGTTCCATCTGGGTTTTTGGTTGGAACAGCTACAAAACCCTTTGAAGAAAAACAAACAAACAAATCAACATCAGGCTGAACAAAACAGAAATTACCTAAAACTATCTAACAACCGAGTCTTTAAAAAAACTGCATCCAGTGCACCAAAGGGTGAAAGCTCATTTTAAAGCAGCGGTATGTATAATTTGTGGGATGTTTTCCGACAGCATTATCACAGTCCCCCTCAATATAAATCGATGAAATACTTCATATTTATTCCTTCAATCCCTGAAGGATTTCACAATCGCAGAAATTTATGCAAAAACGCCACAATACTCAGAGGAGCTCGCCATTTTTCAAAGATACCGCAGGTTTTCGCAGATTTGGGCCAAGACATTCAGCCACGTGCTTCGAACACGAGTACAGCTACAGTAAAAGCTCTCTTTACCAGCAAAGATCACTGTGAAAACATTGTGCGATTTCGCCAATTCAAGTAGTTTTCTGCAAAAAAAAAAGCACAAAAACTGCATCGCAAATTTTAAAGAACATTTTTTTTTAAAAACGCCACAAACTCAAGCATGTGTCTGCAACAATCAATATAAGTTTTAAATATAGTTAGAATTTAAATATCTACCACTTGCAGTTACAGTACATTGCACATATCTTTTATTGACTGTCTTTGTCTATTGTCTTGCACCACAGAATTAGCCTGGTAGAGTTGTGTTGTACTGTAACCCTTGTGTTGGTATAATGGCAATAAGGTTGAACTGAATTGAATTAAGGCTGGGGGAAATATTGATATAACAATATCACGATAAATCATGTCAGTATACGTTTTACTGTTATTTCAGTTTTTGTTTTTTAAACGTACAAACGGAGCAGATGTTCAAATGTTGATTCATTTAAAAAAGCTCATTTAAAAAAAATAATAATTAATCTTGGCTCATTTAAAAATCTCTCACTGTTAAATATTTAGAATTTATTTATATTTTTTAAATCTAAAAAAACTAAAATTTATGAAGGTCAGTCAAATGACAAACCCTAAACTAGAATTTAATCGAACCTATAATTGTTGCTAGAGGAATCTGGATACTCATTAAACACTGGGACATTTGCGATGAACAAAATGGAGACGATGCAGAAAAACGATACGCTTTTGTGACGCCTATGTGCAATAAACAATTAAAGTCATATTTTACAGACATTCAATCAAGTATCACTGGAGACTTTTTTCGTTTTGGCTTTATGCAACCCTACCAGTATTGCTGTTCACAAACATCGTGATGTGTATCGCGAATCGGAGAAACACGTTTGAGAAACGCGATATTTTTGTCACCCCTATTTCTCACTCTCAGTTGTTTTACACTAACGATCAACAGGCAGAGAAAATAAAGTGTGAGAGTAAGGTGAGAGCTGCAAGTGAGGCATCATAATCGATCCTCGAAAGCAGCGGGACATTTCGTGTGCGTAAGGTTAAGACGTACGTGTCTGGAAAAGTCTCACCGAACTTATCTTGTATTTATAGCAATTTCAAGACGAAGTCTCGGATATTCAAGCTGTTCATCTCTGAGTTGTTTCTATGGCAACAGACAATTCAGCTTAATGTCTTTCGGACAGATCAGGAAACTGCTGTTTCTGATATTGAGGTAAATCCAGACATTATACTTGTCATACCTACAATGGTGCTTGAAAGTTTGTGAACCCTTTCTAGAATTTTCTATATATTTGTGCATAAATATCAGCATCATCAGATTTTCCTAAAAGTACACAAAGAGAACCCAATTAACAAATGAGACAAAAATATTATACTTGGTCATTTATTTATTGAGGAAAATGATCCAATATTACATATCTGAGAGTGGTGAAAGTATGTGAAGCTTTGCTTTTAGTATCTGGTGTGACCCCCTTCTGCAACAATAACTGCAACTAAACATTTCCAGTTACTGTTGAACAGTCCTGCACATCGACTTGAAGGAATTTTAGCCCATTCCTCAGTACAGAACAGCTTCAACTCTGGGATGTTGGTGGGTTTCTCACATGAACTGCTTGCTTCAGGTCCTTCCACAACATTTCTATTGGATTAAGATCAGGACTTTGACTTGGCCATTCCAAAAATTTAACTTTATTCTTCTTTAATCATTCTTTGGTAGAATGACTTGTGTGCTTAGGATCGTTGTCTTGCTGCATGTCCCACCTTCTCTTGAGATTCAGTTCACAGACAGATGTCCTGACATTTTCCTGTAGAATTCACTGGTATAATTCAGAAGTCTTTCTTCCATCATTGATGGGAAGTTGTCCTGGACCAGATGCAGCAAAACAGGTCCAAACCATGATACTACCACCACCATGTTTCACAGATGGGATAAGGTTCTTATACTGGAATGAAGTGTTTTCCTTTCTACAAACATAACACTTCTCATTTAAACCAAAAATTATATTTTGGTCATCTATACAGAAAATATTGTTATACCAGACTTCTGGCTTGTCCACTTGACCTTTAGCAAACTGCAGATGGGCAGCAATGGTCTTTTTGGAGAGTGGCGTTTTTCTCCTTACAACCCTCCCATGCACACCATTGTTGTTCAGTGTTCTCCTGATGGTGGACTCATGAACATTAGCCGATGTGAAGGAGGCATTTAGTTGCTTAGAAGTTACCCTGGTTCCTCTGTGACCTCGTGGACTACTATACATTTTACTCTTGGCGTGATCTTTGTTGGTCTCCACTCCTGAGGAGGGTAACACTGCTCTTCAATTTCCTCCATTTGTACACAATCTGTCTGACTGTAGATTGGTGGAGTCCAAACACTTTAGAGATGGTTTTGTAACATTTTCCAGCCTGATGAGCATCAACAGCTCTTTTTCTGAGGTCCTCAGGAATCTACTTTGTTCATGCCATGATACACTTCCACAAACATGTGTTGTGAAGATGAGACTCTGATAGATCCCTGTTCTTTAAATAAAACAGGACACTCACTCACCCTGATTGTCATCCCATTGACTGAAAACACCTGACTCTAATTTCACCTTCAAATTAACTGTTAATCCTAGAGGTTCACATACTTTTGCAACTCACATATATGTAATATTGTAACATTATCCTCAGTAAATAAATTACCAAGTATATTATTTTTTTTGTCTTCTTTGTTTAATTGGGATTTCTTTATCTACTTTCAGGACTTCAGAAAAGTGAGTTATACAGATACTGTATATAAACAATCAAGCACCACTGTACTTTAAAAGTCATGTGTGTTTTTTTTAAGTGACGCATCAAAACACATCCAAATGTCCATCCAGTAATTACAAGTTTGGCTAAAACGTAAATGCCCTTTTTTTTTTTAAACAACCCAGAAGCTGTTAATTACTATAATTCCGACATGATGACGATAACACTAAAACTAGCGCACACTCTCACACACACACACACACACAAAACTGGCAGCGGAAAGCTCGTAGGTGGGGTTATCACTAGATCTGGGGTCAAACTGCGTATATTTTCCATGTGAGGAGTCGAGTGTGATGGCACATCACCCTGCTCAGATTTATTACAGGTTAAGACTTACAATTGGAACAATGGAATTGTTCTGAGTCGCTGAAGAACAAAATCTCAGCTGCTAAGCTGAGAAGGAACACACACGGCATTTATCAGATTGGTGATAAATAATGAAATTGATCAGTGCTCTCCTTCTGAGTGCGTTTTTACATCTCTGTCGAGGTGCATGTGCTTAGCGTGCTCTGACTCCAGTGAGACTAATCTGCGTTGATACAGATATGACTCCATCTGAAAGCTGGTCTTCAAGTCTAACTGCATCACTGATGATTGGCCTGCTTTTGAATAGTGATTGTACTGTGTAGTGTATTTGTTCGAGTACAGATATTTACTCTACTGACTGTGATTGACAGGAGAGAGATTTTTGAGATATCATGGAATGTTTTTCTATAAAAATTAGAAATTTTATTTTTAGCAAAAGTATGTGAACCTCTAGGATTAGCAGTTCATTTGAACGTGAAATTAGAATCAGGTGTTTTCCATTAACGAGATGACAATCAAGTGTGAGTGAGTGTCCTGTTTTATTTAAAGAACAGATCTATCAAAGTCTGATCTTCACAACATATGTTTGTGGAAGTGTATCATGGCACAGACAAAGGAGATTTCTGAGGACCTCAGAAAAAGAGTTGTTGATGCTGGACAATGTTACAAAACCATCTCTAAAGAGTTTGGACTCCACCAATCCACATTCAGACAGATTGTGTACAAATGGAAGAAATTCAAAACCATTGGTACCCTCCCCAGGAGTGTTGACCAACAAAGATCACTCCAAGAGCAAGCGGTGAAATAGTCCACGAGGTCACAAAGGAACCAGGTTAACTTCTAAGCCTCAAGTTAAATCGTGTCAGAAACTCCCCAACTTATAACTGGGAATGTGGCAGTTTTCAAACTCATGTTAAATATTAATTACTTTACACCTGCCATCAATGACCCCAAATAAAGTCCAGCTGTTCCTATAGGACTCTCCTGACGTCTTCTTGGTAACCTCCAAATGGAAAAGCCATGGGCCGCAAAGAGCTTACAAAGCAGGTACGGGATCTCTCTGTTGAAAAATATCAATCAGAAGAGAGCTACAAAAATTTTTCCAAGGCATTGGATATACCATGGAACTCTGTATAGACAATCAACAAGTTGAGAAAACACAACATGACCACGACACTACTAATAACAGGACATCCCACTAAACTTGATGAGAAGATCAGGAGAAATCTGGTCAGGGAGGCTTCCAAGAGGCCTACAGCAAGATCATCAGAATTGCAGGAATTTCTGGCAAGTACTGGTTGCTCCCTACATGTGACAATCTCCCAAATTCTTCATATCCCTGGGCTGTGGAATAGGGTGGCAAGACGAAAGCCTTTTTTAACCAAAACATGAATTTATTTATTTATTTATTTATTTATTTAAATACGCCCAGTCTCCCAAAACCACATGGAATAATGTGTTGTGGACTGATGAGATAAAAGTGCAACTTTTTGGCCATAATACCAAAAGATGTGTTTGGCTCAAAAACAGCACAGCACTAAAAGAACACCATCCCCACGGGAAAGCATGGTGGTGGCAGCATCATACTTTGGGCCGTTTTTCTTCAGCTGGAACTGAGGCTTTAATCAGGGAATAATGAATAGCTCCAAATACCAGTCAATATTGGCACAAAACCTAAAGTCTTCTGCTAAAGAAGAGGAATTTCAGCTTTCCGCAAGACAACGACCCAAAGCAAACCTCCAGATCAACAAAGGAATGGCTTCACCAAAACAAGTTCAAGGTTTTGGAACGGCCCAGCCAGAGTCCAGACCTAAATCCAATCAATGACCTGTGGGGTAACATAAAGAGGGCTGTGGACAGGAGACGCCGAGCCGAATCTGACAGAGTTAGAACACTTTTGCAAGGAAGAACAACAGAATATTACTAAGTCAAGACAAGATGCTCCAAACTGACTGACTCTTACCTAAAAAGACTGAATGCTGTGATAAAATCTAAAGGTGCGTCAACTAAGTATTAGTTTAGGGGTGTGCACAGTTATGCAACCAGGATATTATGCATCCCCCCCCATTATTCTTACTGATTTTCAGTTTAATTAATAGGTAAAAGTTTCCGACAAGATTCTCCTGGTTTAATTTTTTTTTACATCACAAAAACCCGCCATTTTAACAGGGGTGTAGACGTTTTACATCCACCGTATATGCATTTTATTTAATACAAACCGAATTCCAGTTTACTTACAAACGGATGATCTTTCCGCCAAGCCTTTCGTTCTTGAGCGAGGCGACTCAAAGCTATACCAGACATGACTTCTGCCGCTCCTTAAACTGATGGATAGGAACCTGGAGGGAGGAAAAAAGCAGATGTGTGAAATAGTGACAAAATCCCTGGTTCTGTCTATTAACCAGACAAAGAAAACACATTAAAAGTTTTTTTGTTTGTTTGTTTCAAATTCATTTAACCTGTTCCTGCCAGTTCACAAAGCTCCGCCCCCCAGGATCTATGATGGCCAGTAGAGAAACCCCAAAATGTTTTTCCCAGAGAATTGAAAATACGGCCTGGTTCGTTATTGTTGTTTTTATCATGTTCTTATCTTCCAGGTTATTTGTACAAGTAAGGAATTTAAAACAAAATGACTATTGCACCTTTAAAGCATTCAAAGTCGTTTTGTTTTAAAATAAAATAAAGTCAAAGATATTGAAAATTTGATATTCATAGGCGTCAGATTCATCCTGATATAATCTTGATACTTCCTGAAGTGTCACCTGGGACCAACCGGAAGGGTTGTTTGCGTGATACGTGAGCCGTTTAAATAAACACAAGCCGACTTTGCCTTCGTGTGCTGCTCGGACAGTCCAATTTCTGACTCGCGGAAGTGTTTTTATTCAAACATGAGCTCGTTAGTACAGAGAGTGTGTGCGCACCGGTGGGTCTCATTCAGTCCCTACAGGATTTTGTGATCGCAGAAATTAATGCAAAATCAAGCAAACTCAACAATATCAAAATTACCGCAGATTCGGGCCGAGACGCGTCGTGATGATGTCACATGACATTTCAATCAGCCTAAGACCTCTTCGATTCTCGTACATCGAACACGAGTACAGCTAAAAACTTTCATTTACCAACAAACATAACCGCAAACAACCATGCACAACAATTTACTGCGATTTCACCAATTCATGTAATTTTCTGAAAAAATAAAAACAACATTTGCATCACAAATTTTGAAAGAATCTGCAGCACAACTCGAGCATTTTTGGCCACAACAGTCACAAAAATAACCTCTGTGAAATCCTGTAGACTGGATAGTGAACTGAGAAAGTGTGTGTGCGCGCTGTAAGATGCCATTTACTCTGAAAAATATGATTCAGTTGGTCAGTAAACTTGACGATTACTGCACATTATTCTGTTTAGTGGCAAAGTTGAAATGAAATCAATTCGAATAAATAAATAAATCAGCCTGTAACGTTGTGGGCGTGGCTTTGAACTTGATTTGCATACGAGTCTGAGGAACTGTAAAATGATTTCAATTGGAGTGTTGATTTCAATATTTCTTGTAATGTTTTGAGAGTTTTCTTCTTGCGTTTCAGTATGTGTGTGTTGAATTCTTCACGTTATAAAGACCGAGGTACTGCTCATACACAGCATACTGATCATACGTGCAGTTTCATTGGATATAAATTAGACACAGTATTATCCGTCTGATTTTTCAAATCATTTATCGCTATTAATGCTAAACGGCCAAACACTCACACACACACGACTGAGAAAAACAATGAGCGTGCACTAGGAAAACTTTAATATTGTAAAGCATTTGAGTTTTATAGGAGTTAATATAAACATAAGCAGGGCTTGTGTGTGTAATAATTCACTCATTTCCCCACATGAAGTTTTTCTACCGTTGGTAATTGGTAAAGGTGCCAAGTTTGCAATTCTTCCGGCACTGATGGGGGCAGCAAATATGCGCAAGTGTTTTAGTCGGTCCACAAGTGGTGAAGAAGAAGAACGCCTACAAGCACATGGGAAAACTACAGAAGATGGCAACAAGTTTAACTCCGGCCCGACTCGTTGAGAGGAAAGGTAGCATTGGTTGCCGGTGTGCATCGGTTGCTATCGTTCATTTCAAACAAAGTGAGGAAACACCTGGAATGTGGCGAAGCACCTGAAAGACGGTCCTATATTATGTTTGTTTGAGGCAGCTGGCATTGTGTCCGTGAAACCAGCTAATGTTATGCTCCATGTAACGTTTGCGATAGCCAGTTATTTGTTAAAGATGCTAACACATTACGATGTTATAAACTACTTCCTAATGGGCCACCATGCATCACCATTCAGCCCCTGTCCTGTCAGCTCAATGCAGCCTAATGTCACTAATAATTATTCACATGTTCATGCTTTTAATAAATCGTTTTGGCCTGCCACCATATCAGTGAATTTAATCACATCACATCAGTGATGTCCTCCAGGAGAGTTTTTAATTATTTTTGTTTTGTTTTTTTAAACCACACCCTGGTATCGACTTTGGTATCGAGTATCGTGTACTTTTGGTGTTATCGGTACCGACTACTAGATTTTTTGTATCGTGACATCCCTAGTTCACACTAGGGATGCCACGAGAACCGATACTTCGGGACCAACATTCTTAAAACATGACGGTACTTGTTTTTCTGCATTTCCGTTGGTACCGATTGTTACGGAAGTACCAAGGTTGCGATTCTTCCAGACCTGATGGGGGCAGCAAATACACGCAAGTGTTTTAGACAGTCCACAAGTGGTGAAGAAGAAGAGGAACGCCTACAAGCAAACTGGAAAAACTACAGTAGATTAGCTTAGCTAACAAGTTTGGTTCCGTCCCGACTTGTTGAGAGGAAAAGAGAGGAAAGCTAGTATCGGTTTCCGGTGTGCAACCGATGCTATCGTTCATTTCAAACAAAGCGAGGAACCACCTGGAATTTGGTAAAGCACCTGAAAGACGGTTCTATATTATGTTTGTTTGAGGCAGCTGGCATTGTGTCCGTGAAACCAGCTAACGTTATGCTCCATGTAATGTTTGCGATAGCCAGTTATTAACGATCCTAACACATTGCGATGTTATAAACTACCTCCTAATGGGCCACCATGCATCGCCATTCAGCCCGTGTCCTGTCAGCTAAATGTAGCCTCATGTCACTAATAATTATTCAAATGTTCATGCTTTTAATAAATCTTTTTCGCCTGCCACCATATCAGTGAATTTAAACTAATGCTTGCATTCAGAGTATAAGGTGTGTGTGGGTACGTGCTTAGGATTGCACGTCCACGCATTATCAGACAGTGTTTGACAACTAAAATACCCCCCCCCTCTCTGGATGTCCTCCAGGAGTTATTTTATTTTTTAAATTTTATCACACTGTGGTATTGACTTTGCTATCGAGTACTTTTGGTAGTATCGGTACCGACTACTAGATTTTTGGTATCGTGACATCCCTAGTTCACACGTAACTGCTTTTTCATTTAACAAAAAATAATTACTAATGAATAAATACATACATACATACATACATACATAAATAAATAAATAAATGAATGACAATGTTCCACCCACAACCACCTAGGCCCCCTGACAATCCTGGTCTACTTCTAACAAACATAAGGAAGGGAGGAAGGATGTAAAAAGAAAGTAAATAAGGAGAAAGGAAGGAAGTACTTTATTGATCCTGAGGAACTTTGGGGGAAATAAAGCTGAACCCCAGGCAGTGGTCCAGGAGGTCCAGGATGAAGCCCAGGACCAGCCAGTAATGCTACAGCAGTTTTATTCTCATGCGTCAGTCTGATTAAAGTGAAAAGCGTTGATCCATGACATACAGCAGCACATTCCACTTATTCACACGTCTCATCATCATGAGGAGATTAAATAAGTGGTGAAGTGAGTTCCCGCGTTCACACAGAAATATAAGTAACTCCGAACTCTTCTGGACTTCTGCAGTAACCTGACCATGGGGTTTTAAATCTCTCAACACTGAAATAAAACCTCATCTTTAATCAGGCCAGTTCCAATCAAACTAATACAGATGTGTTTTATTTCCTTCATTTATTTTAATGTGTCTTTAAATATTATGATTTCACACGTTTTTAATTCTTATCTTTATGCCACTTTTATTTATTGGCTCTGTACTGTAACGACGATTTCACTCTGTCTGTGTGTGTGTGTGTGTGTGTGTGTGTGTGTGTGTGTGTGTGTGTGAGTGAGTGAGTGAGTGAGTGAGTGAGTGAGTGAGTGAGTGAGAGAGAGAGAGAGAGAGAGAGAGCGAGCGTGTGTGACAGTGTAAGTAATGGGATGTATGTAATTGTATGGACATTTTGGCCAGGGCTCTCTCACAAAAGAGAGATTTATCATCTGAAGAGATTTCCTGGTTAAATAAACAAGGAAACAAACAAAATAAATATATAAACAAATAAATATTTCTATCTTACACTGTGATCTCGTTCCTTCGCAGTAAACCGAAAGGTAATTGAACTGAAAAATGACATGAAAGAAAAAAGAGAATTTGTCTGTTTTTGTGTGTGTGGGTGTGTACGTGTAAACAGGTAGCTCACTAATGAAGATGCTCAAATACGGTTATTCCAGCGCTAACAGAGAGCTAGCATCCCGGCTAACGAAATTACAAACCAACCACAAGCACCCGTGAACTTATTATTATTTTCATTTTTTTAAACATCAGTTTCATGCTTACCTTTAATTAGATTTTTAAAACCACCGTATTTTCTCCTGACAACTGTTTTTAAAGAAATGTGAATCAAACTCCAAACAGTTTGTAGCTGTAGCCTACTGGATAGCGAAGTTTCCCTCCTGTAAAAACATAGGATCACTAGGACCCACGAGGAGACCTTCAAGTGCCTGAATAAAAATATTCGTTAATTGTCGGGATTTATCACCGCAAACTGGGTTTTAAAAATAATATTTATTTAAGTAAACCCTGACAGAAGTAAACTGTGGTATCTATTCATGCTAAAGAAAAAGAAAAGGAAAAAAAACAAACAAACAACGAGATCCTAAGGAACGATTTGGAGGGGGTGGTATAAATAGTGGGGAAACTCGTTTTTTTAATTAATTTGTTTAATTAAATATTTTATCCGTATAATATGGACTTTAATCAGGCAATAACTCGGGCCACACACGCAGCTCGCGCAGAAATCAAATCTGTTCAAAATGGCGCCCTGAAAGCCGTAAACCCCGCCCTTTAGTGGCGTCATCGACGTGCACGGAAGCGCGAAAACGTTCAGCATTTTTAACCGTCACTCACACAGTTAGCAGGGCGTTAGCTTGTGTGCTAGCTTATATGCTTAAGTTTGAAATCTTTGTCCATTTGAAGATGAAATAAAGTTCAGTGCAAATGATATAGCCTGTAGCCATTTTTATTGTTAGTGCTAAAACAGAAATACACAAGAAAATCTTAACAGCACATCATACACTGTTAATTTAAACCTCTGTTTTACATTTCAATTGGCTGTTTTCTTTCTTTTTTATGTCATGTAATTAAAGAGCAATTCCACTCAAATGACGACAGCAGAGTACTTTCACACCTATTAGTCTGACTTCAATACTTGTGGTCTGTGTGCTATTTGGTTTGGTTTCTCATTGCAGCTAATAATAAAACTAATATGTTTGTGTGTGTGTGTGTGTGTGTGTGTGTGTGTGTGTGTGTGTTTATTTGCTCTTTTTGGTTGTCAGTCCAAATCTCCAGCACTACAGCTCTGTCCTTTGGCTCAGTTTAGCAGCTCATAATTACATAAATGTCATCCACAACCCAAAACACACAGCATGTTCGGTTCACTTCCTGTATTTGGGCCGCTTCAGGATCAAATCTGCTTCTCACTGTTATTGAACCGTGCTAGAGTTCGATTCGAATCATATCTAAACTACCTCACAAAGATAGTCTTGGGCTGGTGCGATTGCTGTATTCTCACATGCACAACGGAACCACACTGAAGAGGAAAATGCACCAGGGTTCGATTCAAACAGACTAAACACTGCATATGCGAAAGCACCCACAGTTACTATGGGAAAACACAGTTGTGATCACAGGAACAAAATTACGTTTAATAAAATGTTGTTTGCTCATATTCCAATGTATTTCACTTCTCTGGTTAAATTCTACAGAGAAAATTGCATAGTTTATACATCAACTATATGGAGTACTGGTTCAGTTTCAGACACATTTTGTAGGAAATGTGTCGTCTCCCACAAAAGATGGTCTGTTTAATGTCACCGCGATAAATTGCTATGTATTTGAAACATGTTATGGTACAGTGCCCTCCACTAATATTGGCACCCTTGGTAAATATGAGCAAAGAAGGCTGTGAAAAATTATCTTTATTATTTACCCTTTTGATCTTTTGTTTAAAAAAATCACAAAAATACTCTGCTCTCATGGATGTCAAGCATCTGCAAACACAACACAGGTTTATCAAATAAAATAACTTTGTTGAATATGGGTGTGCAACAATTATTGGCACCCCTATGAATTCATATGAGAAAAATATACTTGAAGTATATTCCCACTGATATTTTACATTTTTAGTACACCTGGGTGACTAGGAACAGGAAACTGTTCAACCATGAATTCCTGTTTCACAGGGGTATAAATATGAGGTAACACATAGCTCAAAGTTTACACATGCAGTGCTGTCATGTAAAATACTCTTACTACTTTATACTTTGACCATTAGAGGCCTCTAATGGATACACTAGAGTGGGGTTTCACAATTTTTTTTGGCCAAATGACCCAGGTGGACAGCCTACAATATTTTTTTTATTCCCTATTTATAATTTAGGACTGCTGTAACATTTGAACATTTTACATGTAACGTAATTGACAAAATTAACCAAAGGAATATTTCTTGCACTGATTTACCAGTCTAATGGGAAGTGTTGTGTTGTTATAGGAAAATAATCCACACTGGGGTGGTGTGAAATGACCTGATGTGAAGCAGACAAGCCTGATTCAGGCCTATACGTAATCCATGAATTTACAAGGATGAATTTAGAAGCAGTATCAACACAACTGTTATCTTATGTACAGGCATAAGATTTAAAAGTGACATTCACTAGATTGCACGTCAGAGCCAAAACATCCCTGTCCATCAGGTTTCCAAGTCAAACTGTAAAAAGTTTAGCGATTTCATGCACAGCGATGTTAAACACAATGACCAGCTCTGTCTTTCTTAAAACTTTTCCCTGTCATCGTGATTGTTGTTATGGGCTGCATTTCAAATGGCTTCATGTCGGTAGGTTTGAAGGCTACATGTTGGTAGGTTTGGTAGGTTTGAATGCTTCATGTTGGTAGGTTTGAAGGCTTCATGTTGGTAGGTTTGGTAGGTTTGAAGGCTTCATGTTGGTAGGTTTGTTAGGTTTGAAGGCTTCATGTTGGTAAGTTTGGTAGGTTTGAAGGCTTTATGTTGATAGGTTTGGTAGGCTTGAAGGCTTCATGTTGGTAGGTTTGGTAGGCTTGAAGGCTTCATGTTGGTAGGTTTGGTAGGTTTGAAGGCTTCATGTTGGTAGGTTTAAAGGCTTCATGTTGGTAGATTTGAAGGCTTCATGTTGGTAAGTTTGGTAGGTTTGAAGGCTTTATGTTGATAGGTTTGGTAGGCTTGAAGGCTTCATGTTGGTAGGTTTAAAGGCTTCATGTTGGTAGATTTGAAGGCTTTATGTTGGTAGCTTTGGTAGGTTTGAAGGCTTCATGCTAGTAGGTTTGAAGGCTTCTTTGGGACCTGTTCCCATTAGCAGAGCAAAAATTAAACAAATTATTTGGCTATTTTTTATCTGAAATGTCAGTTGCTCCAAATAAATATTTCTATTTATTAAAAGGTTGTATATATACTCAGCAAAAAAGGAAGAAACATCCTCTCACATTCAACTGCTTTTATTTCCAGCAAATTTCTTAACATGTGTAAATATTTGTATAACATAAAAAGGTTCAACAACTGAGTCATAAACTGAACAAGTTTCACAGATGTTGCACGAACAGAAATGGAATAATGAGTCCCTGAACAAAGGGGGCTGGTTAGGGTTAGTGTTATCAAAAGTTAGTATCTGGTGTGGCCACCAGCTGCTTTAAGTACTACAGTGCATCTCACCCTCATGGACTGCACCAGATTTGTCAGTTCTTGCTGTGAGATGTTACCCCACTCTTTCACCAAGGCATTTACAAGTTCTTGATCATGTCCGGGGGGGGGTTAGCACACACATGGTTACATGTAATTTTCCACTGCAAGGAAGATCAGCTGTCCTTCCTGTCTCCCTGTAGCACCATCTTAGGTGTCTTACATTACATACATTACAGTTTATTGCTCTGGCCACATCTGCAGTCCTCATGCCTCCCTGCAGCAGGCCTATGGCATGTTCACGCAAGTGAGCAGGAACCCTAGGCAGCTTTCTTCTCTTGTTTTTCAGAGTCAGTAGAAAGGTCTCTTTAATAATAATAATAATAATAATAATAATAATAATAATAATAACAATAATAAAAATAATAATAATACATTTTATTTTAAATTATTTTAAAAGCGTCTTTCACTACACCCAAAGTCACTTCACAAATACAAAACTTATGTAAGGAGCAGGTGCTTGAGCAGCCTCTATCTGCACATGTGCGATTTAAACGGTTGATTGTATACTGTTCCCCTGGGAGAGGGAGGTCCTCTGGCGTGTGCCCCACTATAGAGGGAAACAGCCACAGAACTTTATACAGTCAATGGATACAGCAAAAACAAGCACAGTGTCATTAAACCCAGTAAGTATAAGCGGCTTTAGACAGATGTTGGAATTATAAGGCTGTAAATGTCATAAATCTGTTATTTACCTGTACACTAAATATATGCGACCAAAATGTATTAGAAGTATGAAGTTGAAAAGTTTCAACAGAGAAAGTGTTCATTTGCATACCTGTGGTCTGCCAATATGATGCATAATATTAATGTCCTGGATTTGTTTGATTTAATGTTTATTGTTGGCACAGAAATTAGTTGTGTTTGTGTCAGTTTACAGTATGTTTGATCTCTCCGTTCTCATAAAGCCCGGTGGCTTCTCATACCTCGCCTTAACCACCAAGCCCATGTTTGTGCAGTATGTGTGAATATACCAAAAAAAAGTGCACGTGCATTGTTTTATTGTCACTTCCTGAATGCAAATTTTTCTGTTAAACGTTAAATAATCGTTGGACAGGTGCATGCCTAAATCACGAAACACTCTAATGCCTAATGTTAAGTTATGTCAGTTAGACATGTCTTTAGTCTATAGTTACAGATATTGTATGACCTCTGCTCTACAAAAAATAAGCGACAGAAATACACTGCTCAGTTCAAAACTGGGACTGCACACTGAGCTGCAACTTAAAAGACGAGTGTGTAACATAGTTACATGATTCTACCTGAAGGACAAGCTTCCTTCACTATTATGACATTAATCTTATGTTCAGGGAAACTAATCTAGAAATATGATTTTTCTCTGAAATGTATTTTTTTTTTTAAATTTGAGAAAAGGAAGCAACTGTTGAACATCAGATGTTTAACTTGTTACCAGTTAACGATGAGGCTGCAATTTTTTGTGACCTTAGAAATAAAAAAAAAAATTAAAACGTAGCATATAGAAGGAGGTGCTTGACATTTCAGCTTTCATTGCAGGAGACCACAAAACCACATCCTTCATGTCATGATGCCCCAGACGTCATCTGTTGAATGAACCTGGCGGGGAATAGAACAGCATTGATAGCTCAGTATATGCAGTATAAACCATCTTTGAAAAGTAGAGAAAAAAAATGTTTGCTAAGACAAATATAGCGGCGGCCTGATCAAAGCCTCGTTTGAAGATTTGGATATGTTTGGTGTAAAAACGTCGCTAGGAGTATTAGAGCGGTTCAAGTAAGTCAGGAATTCTTTCTTCTTGCTTTTTCTTAACATGTTTACGAATTGCTTCTAGTGACATCAAAAGAACGTTGTTTGTTTCTTCTTCTTCTTCTTCTTCTTTTTCACTTTGTATTTTCCTCTTTTTTAACAGAAGTGAGATAGGTGAGAGAGAAAACGAACTAAAAGTGAATTCTGCTTCTTGTTCGTTTTCTGTTTCTGTCTTCTGGCTTTTTGATTACAACGAAAAATATCACTTCCTTTTTTTTACTGTACAGACAGTTATCATGAGGTTTATATCATTGGGGGTTTTTTTATTTATTTGCAGATTTTGTTTTTGTGCTGCCATATGAGCAACTGAGCTGAGCTGAGCTGATCTGAGCTGGACACTGAGTTTGTGTGTTCCTCTTTATAATGGCTACGTTATACCTGGACGTTTTGCTGCTCGTCTTCTGCGGGATTATTCGGCAGAGTAAGTCTGAGTTCTTCTAATGGATATAGGTTGTTGTTGTACCTATATTTTATGTTTATGTCAGCAGATATTATGCAGTGCTGGGCACTGAAACTACAGTAGGAACTGAAATGAAATGCCCATGTTGTCCTTTTGCAGTAGATGGTGTGGGCTATGTAAGCTGTACCACGGACTATATCTCAACACTGAACTGTACCTGTTCAGGCTCGGAAAACACACTGCTCTGTGAGATCCAGGCAAACTGCAGGTATCAGTTGATTATGTTTTTTTGGGGGTTTTTTTTCTTCATTGCGTCCATTTTGTCCTTTGAACACGTCTCGTAATTCTGTACTTCCACTCCTATGAAGATCATCCCATCAATGAACATTTCGTTGACAACTTTTACTTTCCAAGCGCATTGAAAGTGTCAGATGAAAGTACTCCTTGCACCTTGCCTGTTTATTTCTCACCATATTGTCCTTTCGTGTTTTCAGCGACGCGGCAGGTTCCACAGATGGTAGATGTGTCATCAGACCACCACATAAGTGGTGTACCATACAGCCAGACAACTTTTTCTTGATAGCAAACCCTGACACGTCTTGCACACTCAACGTAAGACATGTCAATCAACAAACCAACAGGGAAGAGTACGCTTCAAACGTCATGTCGTTGGACCAGATGAGTATGTGTCTGGATTGATTTTTGCTACAAACTCTTGATTCCCACTCAAAAGAGCTTTTCATGATCAAATGAGCTCATCTATATCCTCTTAATTGTCAATGTGTTTCTTCCATCTCTCTTTGTTTTTTTGTTGTTTTTTTTTGTAGTTAAGCCACAGCAGCCTGCAAATCTAACTCTTACTAAAAATAACAACGAATTCAACCTCTCCTGGGAGATGGCCTATAAAGACTATGAAAATGTCGACCTGTTTGGTTATTTGATGTACAGAGTGCGCTTAAGACCAAAAGGCATCATGGACGAGGTAAAGAAATTGCATTGCATTGCATTACATTACACCTCACAACATTATACATCACAGAGTCTGTGATGGAGCACCAGTTTATCATGTTACACCATTAATGTTATGGATGACGTTACAAATAAATAAATAAATAAACCCCAGTGTTGCACATTTGTATAACTGCAACAAGATTTAAAACAAGCAAGCCAATGGAAAATGTAATAAATAAATAAATAAATAATGATAAATAAATAAATAAAACCCCCTAACACTGTAAGATATTGAACACTATGAGCTGTATGCGACTTTCTTGTTTGTTAATTCGCACACAACAATCTTGTTTTCTGATGATTATTTTTTACGCCACGCAGAAGCACTTCAAGGTGTATAACGTTGGAGAGGACCGCAGGTACCAGGAAATCCAGTGTGACCTGCTCTCTCCAGGGAAGGTGTACACGGTTGATGTTCAGGCCTCAGTGAACTCCCAAATGAAGAACCTTGATGGTGAAACCGAATGGAGCGAGTGGAGCGCCAGCGTCGAGTGCACCTGCCCTGGTCCGTATATGATATTAAAAACAAACAAACCAAAAAAAAAAAAATCCTCATAGGCCCGGCTTTACTGGAATATTGTGTAAGACTTTAATAACGGAATTTTATTTTCAGTTCATGAAAATACCAGGTTGTGAAAGTTGTTTGAGTTCGAATGTCATGTTGTGCATGTTGTGGAACAAATCTCTGCTCGTGGAAGGTTGAATTATAAACAAGTCATGTGCTTCAGTCTCCTTTACTTTATTTTCGAAACAGCAGACCTGCACTGACTGATTAACTTATAAATACAGGAGTGTTTTGATTTTTTATTGATTTATTTTTAGCTGTTCAGCATTGAGACCTAACACTAATTAATTCTGCTGCAAACACAATCTGCATGAATACTGTACAACAGCAAAAAAAAATATAGCTATGTTGTATTTTAAGATTTTTTTTTTTAATTATGCATATTATACAGACTGTACAGATGTCCATAACTACTTTAAGAGTTTATATTTTAGACTAAACACCGTTTGAGCTTCGCATTACACAATTACTTAATTGTACCTCTGCATTTGTCACTTATGCAAATTATTTTGCAGAGTTATTATATTTTGGTATTGACCAATTGTTTCAACCACAAAGACTGAAGAATATTATAAACGTTGGGAATTTTTTTTTTTTTAAATGTGGTACGGGTTAATACGGATTAATTAAGACATGACTTTTCTATGTTTAATTGATTGCACCTTTTGAAAACTGTAGAGCAGTAAATTATGATTTGGATTTGTCACATCTTGCTTTCCATTTCACACACTTTACAGGGAACTATGATCCTTTATGGTACTTCTTGATGCTGCCTCTTGTTATTGGACTCATTGGGTTTTTTGGGATGTGGTGAGTATCTTTTTTACCTATGTACATTTAGAAAACATATTAACAAACGCTGACGATGCACTGACTGGGTTTTTTTTTTTACTGAGACAGTCAGAACACAACGAATCACATGTTAATCATAATACCATTATCTTTATTCTTTATTCCAGCGATTCTCTGCAAGTTATCTCTCATCGTTCTCATGATTAACCGAGGTCTTAGGTACTTAATAGACAATTGGGCTGATTTTAAACATCAATAGTGCCTCCTCCTTTTCCAGTAATTGATATCAGTCGTTTTACCGTATACGCACCGTCCTTTCGTGCCTCCTACATACATTCACACAAACCACAAAAGGCAGCAAGAGTTCTGCTTGCAGGCGGCCTTCGGTTCACATAGGCAAGAAAGCAGAGGAAGTCAGATGTGCAGTGCTGCTGCTGCATCAAACACTTCACCCCTTTTCAGTGCATCAGTTCTCTTCAAATCAAGAAGGCTCTTGTTTTCAGTTCATTAATAATTGGCACACTTCTCGTGTGTGTGTGTGTGTGTGTGTGTGTGTGTGTTTGTGTGTGTGTGTGTTGTTCAAATCCTGATATATCACCTGATCAGTTGATATGTTGAAAGAATGCAAATTCTTAAGGCTGCTCTGTCTGTGTTCCTCAGCTACAGGGGGTTGGTTAAGAAGCCATGTCTGTTTCAGTATATCCCGGACCCCTACGATTTCTTCAAACCCCTTTATCACACATACCAAGGGGACTTTAAGGTAAGAGACCAGGAAGGCTGTGTTTTGAACATGTTGAGGCAGATATTTCTGATTCAGAGCCCTTCCAGCTGCAAATGTTAACCAGGGAGACAAAGACGACTTGTGTCAGAGGGAATTTTATCTGTGAAATATAGCAATAAGTCTTCTAACCACATGCAAAAGGGGACCCGAATGAGTCAGTCTACAGGGGCTTCAAAAAAACACTGGGAGGTCCGTGGCACACACATCTGGGTGGACCTGAGCTACATGTGCAAAATGAAAGTAGCGCTTTTCCCCTCTAATGGAAAGTACTCTGATCTCAACCCTGAACTCAGATTAGGTGGGTAGTTATATATAGATGTTTGTATCTCAAAGGGAAATTTTATGAAGTTTCCACTGGATAAAGGAGGGGAGCCCTCAGTCTTGAGCTCACAGAATCTAGAAGATTTCAAAGCTAGGGTTATGTTTTGATCTCATGTCAGTGCGTAGCCGTGGTTTGCGGCTGTAGTGAGAAAAAGAAATGAAAAAAAAAAATTTCTCCCCTGGAGAAATGTTAACTAACTGTGTTGGAGGTTCTTCCATGCAATGATATATTTAGTGTAATAATTCCAGTGGAAATGGTCACGATAATGATGACAGTCTAGCACAAGAGAAAGATAATAAATGTATTAGATGTGTATTTGAGACAGAACATTGCCCTGTTGAGGGGATAAAATGAACGCAAAGTGTGAAATGTCTGTGTTCTGGGTGGCTCACTGATCTGATCTTCCAACTCAGCTCTTAGTTTGCACTCTATCTTAGTTTGAGAATGAGTCATTAGTGTTGCTAATGAGTCAGAAAGATGACATTTAAGACATTTAACCTGATATGACCCTTGATTTTATATCAAGAATTAAGCTGTTTAAAGATCAGTCTATTTTTGTTCATGTCTTAAGCAACATTAAATCCATCGTTTTATGTTAGACATTGGACGCAGTGTTCGCTTTTTTTTCTTCCTCATAACCCTTGCTGTGCCCTAGCTAAAACAAATACACATTTATGAGCGTTTTTTTCCGAAGTGATGAAATCATATTCTAGTTTCATAATTGGAGTACTGATGGAGGTTTAGATATTCATTCTTCATTTTACTAAGGTGAGAAGAAGGCTGAAAATGATACACTAAGTTTAAGGCTGTTCATAATCACTGCCACTGTGGATAGCCAAGATCAAAACACATGCATGTGAGCACTAGATGTTTCGGCAGGACTGTTGTTTTTTTTTTTTTTTTCCCTTTTATCCTGCTCTCAAAGAAATTCTGATCAATCCTTCTTTCTGCTGCAGTTATTAATTTTGCTTGCATTTGCCTGGACTATATACTCGGTTCTTAGATGGTTCTTCTCCTAAAAAACATACGCAATTTAAATTTTGTCAGTTTAAAATATTTGAGAAGGTGTCTGATTCCCGATGATGGCCAGGAAGCAAGGAAGTGAAACTTCACATGCTGTTTGTGTAATGTGGCAAATTCTCTCTCCCATGTGAATCACAGTGACAGTAGCCAATCACAGGTGCTTGTTAGCTCATCTATGCAGAAAGGGGTGAATACGCTTTCCTCCCAGTGTGCTACACGCACACGATACAGCATGAGTGGCAGTTCAAAAACATGTGGTTGACTGGCTTCACATGTCTTGGAGAAAGCACTTTATAATCTCCACCCTCCCCAGTTGGTACAGTTGCAATCAAAATTGCAATTCCTCATGATTGCAACTGTAGCTGTCACATGATAGGCAAGACCTAACTGGTGGGTGGGAATTGGCCAAAACTAATAACAGTAAATAAATATTAGGCATTTAATCCCCTTCCACCATGACCAGGAGAAAGCAGTTACCAAAGATGATTACACAAATTGTTTTAAATGTGTTACACTTCCATGTCAATCAAAATGTCCTTTCTTTATCTCGTATGCTTTATATCTGCATAAGGGTAAAAACCACCAGCTCCCGAGACCTTTTGTTGGGTCCCATGGGGTTCCAGTCCTGATGCACACCTGCATACCAATTGTAATGCTGTAACATTACAATTTCCCTTTACTGGAACTGAGACCTCAACCCCACTGAACATCTTTGGGATTAATTATAACATGAAGACCTCCTCACCCAACATTACTACCTGATCTCATTAAGAGTGGAAGAGTGGAGGTTATTATAACAGCAAAGGGGGAATTAATCCAGAATGGGATGTTCATCAAGCACATATGGGTCTGATGGTCAGGTGTCCACAAAATTTTGGCTATACAGTGTATGTCTGTGATACCCAAGATCAAAATACATTTTCCATTTTAGCTGCGGAAATGACTCAGGTTTGTCCACATCCTAAATATTCTATGTTTTATTATGTTTTTACAGAAATGGGTTGGACCAGTGTTTACGTTCAGCAGCTTTGACGTGCTGGAGAAGAGCGCTCCACTGCAGGTGCTGAGTGAGAAGCAGCAAGCTGCTGCGCCGCTCCAGATGCCTCTTCTCCGCGATCAAGGAAGTGGAGGCAGTAGTCTAGGAGACTGGAGTCTTCTCAGCTTGATGAACCCAGACTTCTCCAAGCGTTACTTCCTTGGAGGCAGCAGTCTTGGCCTTGCTCACTCTGGTGGCCACATTTCCATGGATACCG
Source organism: Ictalurus punctatus (assembly GCF_001660625.3). NCBI lineage: Eukaryota > Metazoa > Chordata > Actinopteri > Siluriformes > Ictaluridae > Ictalurus > Ictalurus punctatus. Next base: position 8,801,384 of record NC_030439.2, on the reverse strand, counting down.
TGACCGTGTCTGGGCAAGAGGGCGCCATGTCAGATTTCCAAGAGACTAATCGGAACGCAGTTGAGGTTCCTGATGAGGATCCGGCGTCGGACAGCAGGGGGAGGTCAGAAGGACAGGGTTTCGATGATTGGCAGCTGCAGGCCAATGATGCAGAGAATGGTGAAGAGCTCTCACTGGATTCATTTAGCTCCAACGAACACTCCGATTACGGTTATCCTCAAATTGGCCTTGACTTGGACACCATTGACAGTGGATTCTTGGAATCAGACTGCTCGAGCCCAGTGGGCTCCGAATGCGAAGGAGGAGAACGAATGGATAGTGCTTTATTGGGCGGCCCTGTGGGGACCCATTCAAACTATGTCAAGCAGTGGGTGGCTTTTGTGCCAGGCTCAGGAGAAAATAGCAACTCTTTGTAGGAGACTTCTATTTCTGTGAACTGCTACACTGACAGACTGTCATGCAAAGGGTCTTGGGAACTGTCTAAAAAGTCCTCATTGCATGTTTAGCCATGAATGGCTACAGACAAAATGACTGTTACAGGAATGTCTAGCACAGTGGCACCTCTCCCATGCAGAATCAATAGACTTGGACATGATGTTGACTTAATTCTTGGTGTTTGCCTCTGCGTGAATCCTCAAAAAGAAACTTTGATGGTATAAATTTGTACAGATTTTGTTTAAAAAAAAAAAAAGAAGAAAGCAGAAATGTACTGGCAAAACAAGAGATGGTAAAGATTATTGCCAGCCCTCAGATAATGTCCCACATTGTAGTTTACTGAAGAGGAAACTGAGCATGCAGAGATAAAGCAACCAGGGCATTCTTCTAAAGCGGAAATAATCTGATAGTCACTGAAGTGCAAAATATATCAGATCATATAGGTGTACGACTAAAGTTGCTGATCTCAGCTACTGACCTTTATCCATCTTTGTTTAACGCTCAGGAGAAGTATAAAGTCACATTATAATGTCATATCCAGCTCACTTTTCGCAGCGGATTTGATGTTGTTTATCGAAGTTTAGTCCAAATGGTATTCATGGCACTTAAAAACAAAAGAACAACAACGTTGATTTATTTGCAGTAATCAGACAGTACCGAAGCTAAAACCGACAGAGTGTTTTTGTTTTATATGTACAGTATGTGCAGTATTAAGCTCAGCTCATGAGCTTCGACGCCCACGAAGTGCACTGGGCACATACTTTTACGTCACGGTAGAAGTGTCTGTCCTTTTTTATTTATTTCTTTTTGCATATCGGTGTACTAGCACTTTTTTTTTCCCGTAAACAAACTGACAAGAAAAGAAATGTTATCTTTCACCCATCACATTACGAAGCCCCATTTAAAGCTTTTTAATGGAAAAAAAAAGTACCAGAAAAGTCATACATATTTACACTGCGATGCATACAGATTTGTTTTTGATTATTGTTGAATTCACTAAGATAGAAAGTATGTATAAACTCTATTTTATTCATGTATGCAGAAGATCTTGACAACATCATCTCAGGATCTCTAATGGGCCCAGTGTAAGAATAACTAAAAGAAAGGGGACACTAAAGAGAAATGTGGAGCGTATTACTTAAAAAAAAAAAAAAAAATGAGTAGTACGTTGCCTACTCTCACGTCCTACGAGTTATTATTTCATGAATTACCTTTTTTTTTTTACATTACAAAGAAGAGATTTCCTTCCTGAAACTCATTTCTTTGGCTGAAATCAAATGCAGGTCAATGCACTCAAATCCAATCCAGTCTTTAATGTGCAATCAAGTGTGAGAAACTCTACAGAAGGCAGCTATACCGTTATAAAACAACATGACACATTGTACATGTCATGTCAGGGACAAGAACTTCACCTTCCCACAATGTTTTCAGTGTGTATGCAAATGATGTGTTCCATGTACCATGGTAAATGTCATGATGGATTTGAAGTTACACCAATATTTATGTCTCGTGTCAATTAGCACCTGTTTACTTTGGTTTTTATGACTAAGAGGACACTTTATAAAGTGTAGGCACAGAACAAAATGACTGAATACTCTGAAATGTTCAAAAGTGCAAAGCACCAAACCATATAAGATACCTTCTTCAATAACTGATGAAAGATCGGAGATAATTCTGAGGTTTAGGCCGGAACAGTCTGTGTATATAAAGCGAAGTACGCTTATCACAGAGAGCTTATTCATCTGCTAATGCTTTACCTCACAAGGTAAATACCATGCTTTATTTCTATCCTGTTTTGCAGTGAGCTTTTGTTACTCTTTTAACGTTTATGTGTGTATATGCAAAAGGAAAGCTTAGTATTACTAGTGCATACGTTTTTAATTCCATGTTTTATCTTGCTATTTTTGTCTTTTAACTCGACTGTTACAATGCTGATTAAACATTTGCCTGGAACAGTACAGTAATCATGTACTTTATCTTTGTTTTTTTGTTTTTTAATAAACCTATTCAGTGATTTTTTTGAGGGGGGGTGTTGGGGGGGGGGGTCTCTAAAAACACTTCTTAGAATGTAAGACTTTTACGTAGGATTACGAACATTATCCCTTGCGGCTGCGTCTTCGGATCTTCATCTACATATGAAATGATCCTACTGTTAATTTCTAGGGTTTCACATACTGCATCATGTCATGTAGATGTGTGTTTATGTATTTACTTTATCACAGGTTTACTGACTCTAAAGATCAAGGTTCTCCAATCTCCCCAGGCTAGTTTTTACTGAATGTACTGTGTCATGTGAAAATGGTGCTCCAGTTTGGATTTCTCTGTGCATTTCTGAGCTTTACGCAACTATGTATAGCTGAAGAGCGAGGTTTGTCATTCATAATTTATTCATTTTCTCCCCATAATCTGTTGATGAGTGTTAAGGAAGTGGTTGTGGGTTTTCTCAACTAGCTGAATTTGGAAACTATACATGAAAAGACATGAATAAGTTGGCTAAAAGTAAAAACAACCATTACAAATTCTTTATTGTTAAATACGTTATAATGTGGAAAGCAATGAACTGTGCAGCTCTGCTTTGGGCTCATCAGGACTGAAGTAATAGACTCTGTGATATCATATTGAGTGTCATTCCCCATATCAACTATGTTTCTTATTTTACAATTAACAAAGCCTTCCGTTTTCATTTTTCAGCTCTGAACAGCTCAAAGTTGCTCGTCTGTGAGACAGATTACTGGTTGAACATCAGCTGCTTTTTAGATTCCATACCCATTGCCAACAAGACAGAAAATATTACATACCATCTGGATTTTTACATGAATAATGAAAAGAAAGTATTTATTTATAAATATTCTGCACCATTTCCATAAACTATGTGATGATCAGTTTCTACACAAAGGTTAGCAGCGTTCATAATGTAACTTACAATCGTTCCTTTCTTTCCCAAACAGAAACGGTTTCTGTTCACTTTCAGTGGATAAGGATGGCTACAGCTGCACATTTACAGCAAAAGTGCATGCTTATCACTCCACATTTACGGATTACACTGAATTAGATATAAAGCTGTGTGAACTTAACCGGTGTACGCTTTTGAACTCCAATTACAAGCCAGCACACCACAGTGAGTGGCCATTGAAATATACTCATTTTCATAGCATACTTGATCGGTAATATGGTAACCAATGCTACTTTCATTTATATTACTTTACATTTATGGCATTTGGCAGACGCCCTTATGCAGAGTGACTTACATTTATCTCATTTATACATCTGAGTAGTTGAGGGTTAAGGGCCTTGCTCAAGGACCCAACTGTGGCAGCACTGGAGTTTGAATTCGTGACGTTCTGATCAGTAGCTCAATGTCTTAACCACTGAGCTACCACTGCTACCCTCCGACTTACCTCGGAAGTCGGTACTTCAACAATCCAAGCCAACAAAAAGTGGGAACAAACCATGGATGCCCCCATGTTTGTCTTTTGTTAGCAACATACTAGCCAGATAACTGTAACATATGATGTATATTTACCTCCTAAAAACAGGGAACTGTAGAGTTGGTGTTATAGATTTTAAATGTGAATATGCCTGTAGGTTGGCTGATCTAAAGTCTAACTACTATAACTCATTTAAAGGTATGACTGATCTACTACTACTGATCTGATTGTATATTTGCATTTACAATTATGTCATTTTTTATACAACTGAGCAATTGAGGATTAAGGGCCTTGCTCAAGGGCCCAGCAATGGCAGCTTGGCAGTGCTGGGATTTGACCTCATGACCAGAAGTCCAATGTCCTAATCACTGAGCTACCACTTCCATATATACAGTAGTGGCTCACGGTTAAGGCTCTGGGTTATTGATTTGTTTCTACAGCAGAGTAACAGTCTAAATAATATTTTCCTTTCACAGTCAAACCAATCACTCCATATAATGTGACAGTGCAGTATGAAAATGGGAACTATACCTTTGCATGGAGTAGTGGATATGAGAAACACAGCTATGTTTCAGTCTTGCCTTTTCAGTACATTTTGAGATACCACCAAGTGGGACAATCTACAAAGGTAAGTCTCAACCCAGTTAAAAAACAAACAAACAACAAAAACAAATACACACCTATATTTTGCAATTTATCTGCAGATAAATGTGTGGTGGAATGGGAAAACCCGTAAGACTCTGTCACTGCAGCTGAATTCTAGAAAGATTGGGGTTTGAACAAAGTTGCTCTGTCTTTAACATACATGTACTTTGGTATTTCTACTTTAATCACTCACTCACTCACTTTCAGCAAGCACTTTATCCTGGCCAAGTCATAGTCGATCCAAAGTCTAGCCCTGGAACACTGAGCGTGAGGTGGGAATATACTCCAGGGGGCGTATTACAGAAACGTTCTAGCTTAAGTCTTAAGTTCCGTTCTGATCAGTTAAATTAGATCTGATCGGTTAAATTAGGACTTTTCACAAAGTCGTATTACAGAAGCAAATCTTAACTTGATTTAGGATTCTTATCTTATCTTACAATTAAGAGCCCGAGTCATATCACCCTGCAGTTTGGTTGCTTCTGGAAGTGATATTAGTGAGGCCAGCAGGGGGGCGCTCACCCTGTGGCTCTAATGCCCCAGTATAGTGACATGGGCGCTATACTGTAAAATCAGCATGGTCTTTAGACCACTCTCTGTGGTCATTAGAAATCCCAGGACACTTACCATAGAAGAGTAGGGGTATAATCCTGGTGAAATTGGCACTTTTCTATCATGGGCCCCCTAATAATCCCTATCCCTGAATTGGCTACATCACTCTCCCCCATCCACTAATAGAAGGTGTGTAGTGGATGTTCTGGCACAATATGGCTGCGGTCCAGGTGGATGCTACACATTAGTAGTGGTTGAGAAGAAGCCACCCCCCACCCCCCCATTTACTATGTGAAGTGCTTTGTGTGTCTAGAAAAGCACGCAAAGTGTTAGTTACTTATATAAATGTAACTAACTAACTACAAAATCTTATCTTATGTCTAGTTAAGAAATCTTAAACTCAACTCTCAGGTCTGTTACCAAGCAACCAACTACAACCAAGAACTGTAAAGTAAACTTTCAATTAAAATGGAGTATGTTGAATAGTAAAATCCCTTGCACTAAGACTGGTGATGCTCCGTGACCCTTCGCTGGCTTCTGTAATGTTGGCCGCAATCCTTGTTCTAACTGCATTATAATATTTCAGGGAAGTCTGTAATTATTTATCAGTGTTTTGTTGTCAAAGCACAGAACATCATCTAGGTACTCCAAAAGTCTTTCCACCATCAAACATCACAGTTCTTGTATCATTAATACACATAACGCCATTCTCGGACATGGCTTTTGTAATGTGACTATTATTGTTGGCTTACAAATAGGTTTTAAGTTACGACACCAGTGAGGATTTTTTGTCATGTTAGGATGCTTCTGTAATACCCTTATCCTATCTGTAGTTAAGATTAGATAATGCACTTAGGAAATGTTATTCTGTTATTCTGTAAAAGCTTTTGTCCTAAAGTTAGGATCTTTGTATTACACCCTCAGACCACCATTCACTCACACACACACTTATTCACACCTAGGAGCTAGCTCTATTTGGTTTTTAAACCATAAATGTACAGTAGTTCACTAAAACAATATGGAAATGTATTTATTTACTGCATAATCTTGACACAGTGAATGTCAGACAAGTTGTAGATGCAGTTTTTCGCAGATTGGTGAACCTCTGCCCGTCTTTACTTCTGAAATGCTCTGTCTCTCTAGGATTCTCTTTTTATACCCAGTCATATTACTGACCTGTTCACAGTTAACCTCTAACTGTTTCCTTTTAGTAACACTTACTTTCCCAGCTTTTTGTTGCCCCGTCCCAACTTTTTTGAGACCTGTTCCGGCGATCAAATTCAAAATTACCTTGTAGTTTTCCTTAAAATGGTACATTCTATGTTCTATTGTGAATAACATAGGGGTTTACGAGATTTGCAACTCATTGCATTCTGTTACTATTAACATTTTACACAGCGTCCCAACCTGTTTTGGATACGAGGTTGTACTTTAAGCCGAAATGGACAATCAGCCGATGTGTTAGAGTGTCTCAGTGAAATCTTTCAATGTAGAGTTAAATCTTAGTTTCTTTAGTACTTGTGGTTGAGTTACAGGCAAAAGAGCAGCACATTTCAGTTCAGGAAATCATATCATTTTCAGAACTTCATATAATAGAAAATATCAGGATTTTACCATGTGAAGCCACACAAATGTTAAACTTCAAAAGTTGCCCCAACTTAAACTAAAACTACACCAAATCAACAGAAAAATCTTTTGTCACGACCTTTCAGTTGACCTTCTCCTTCAGAAAGGGGGATTCAAACTGGTGTCATTTTTTTGTTGTAATAACTTACCTTGATAGATTAACCTACACTGTCTGTTATCTAATCATTTCTGTTATTTGTGATCCTACATGAAACCAAACACTATAAATATCTTGTTGTCCCTAACTTCAGTGTCTAATATCATCTCTTTCGCCTGCTGTGCTTCTTCAGAAGGACCTGCATATGACAGAAACCGTGTACAGGATCTCAGAGACTCTTTTTGATCCAGGGACTGAATACATCGCTAGGGTTTATAATAAAATTATTCCAAATGATAATTATCATGGGACAATGAGTCACGGGAGCGCTGAGATCAGATGGAACACCCCACAAGCAGGTAAATCTGAAGTCAATGTCACAGCTGGAGATATGAATCATTATGTAATGCTTTTATTCGATAGAAATAACCCTTTGATATCTGGCTTGTGCTGATTATTGCTGGTGATTTTATAGTTTAACATAATTCCATGGAAGTGAACCATTCATTATCTTTTTATTGTTGGTGTTTTTTTTTTTTTCTTACAGCAACAACTATGCAGGGAATCATGGTTCTGATTTGTTCGGCAGTAGGACTAGTGTCTCTCTTGTTATTCCCTGTTGCAAGGTAACCCCTGTGTTTTCCCTCTTACAGTCTCAGAAACACTTTGCTTGCTCAGTTGATGACTTTAACTGTGGCATGGATGTTGGTGCCAGACAGGTTGGTTTGAGTATTTCAGAAACTGCTGTGAATCTCCTGGGATTTTCACACACAACAGTCTCTAGAGTTTGCACAGAGAATGGTGCGAAAATCAAAAAAAAAAAAAAAGAACTAAAATGAAATAAATCCAGTAAGTGTCATTTCTGTGGGCGGAAATGCCCTGTTGATGTTCAGGCTCACTGAAACCGGACAGCTGAAGATTGTAAAAAAGACCAGGTGATGTTTTTTTCCCGTCTTCAGAGGTGGGTCTGTGCCTACTGTAGTGTCAGATTCTCGATGCTGGCTGACAGGAATGAAACCTTCTGTTGTCGTAGCCCATCTGTTTTAAAGTTTGGTGTTACCTATTTAACTTCCAACCAGCATTGTCTGTAGGACACATCGAGAAAATGACGTGCCCATCAATAATCGATATATCGATGTTTCATGACATCCCTAGTCCTAAAACATCAGATAATTTGCAATATATTCCATTACTCATAGCGAGAAAGCACTGAAACAGTGGGTATGCCTGATTTTGCGTCTATGTGTGAGCTACCTTTACGATAAGAGAGAAGTGTTATCAATGCCATTTTGAATTCCAGAATGAAGATTAAAAAGATCGCGTGGGTAAAACCTCCAGCTCCATCCATCTCGCCACTGAACCAAACAGCTCAGGGCAGTTTACAGGTAGGATACCTCTCTTCAAAACAGGCAAACGTGTTTGAAAATGGTTTCAGTATATGCACACGAATGACTTTTTTTTTTTACATCTTGGTTTCTCCAGTTTTCGCTGTCCAAATCTCATGTGCATCAGATTTACAGTGAGGAAATTTCAACAATCGACATGATAATAGAGATCACAGCCAGACAGCAGCTTCAAGAACATTCCTCAGTCATTTATTCCCAATGTCACACGCCTTACGTGGGTCCTTTAATGGAAGTCTGGGCGCCCTGCCTGACGCCCGACTCGCGCAACACTGCTAACAATCCTTGTAACGATCCTGATTTCCTGCCTGACGACGGTGATGTTGAAGAAACTCTTCTTTGCTTGAGCACGCCCACAGGTGTTGAAGGTGGTTTTGTGTCTTTGGATGACCTGGAGCCCAGCCTTGAGATCCGCAAGGACTCGGAAACGTTCACTAATACACTGAACCCTGCGTGTTTCTCTCAGAATTATTGCACTTTAACCAACACAGCTGTTGGACTTATTCCTACATTTTGCACAGTGCAGTGTGTTCCTAATCTCGGTTTAGAGCTAAACGGTCATACTTCACCTGATCTGTTCAATATGCAGATAGAGGAGAGTACACCAGAATTGGACACAGTGACTCTTGACAATTTGCAGCTGTCTGTGGATGAATGACTATATACTGTACATGCAATATGACCTGAATGAAATGCAACTTTCTGTAAATACTGCATTCTCTTATTCTTCTTCAGTTTACGGCATATTCTTAAGAGTTTCAGCGGATCACAGCCTTGTGCCATCTGTTGTGCCATGGTTCTGTGTTTGTCTTTCAGTACGTTCGACTTTATACAAGGGAATGTGCTGCCCTCTGCTGCCTGACCATATTTTTGTGGCAGGATCCCTCAGTTTTCAGCACAGATTTAATTCATGGATGCCATCCGACTAAGGTATTACGCAAACGTGTACTTATCTAGAACCCTTAGGACTTCTATGGTTCATACAGTTGTGCCCAAAAGTTTGCGTACCCCTTGCAGAATCTGCTCAATCTTAACACTGCTAACAAAATAAGAGGATCATAAAAATCCCATATTGTTTTTTATTTAGTTCTGTCCTGAATAAGCTATTTCACATGTTTACATCTAATGCACAAGACAAGATTACAGCTGAATTTACACAAATGAACTAGTTGAAAAGTTTACACACGCTTGAATCTTAATACAGTGTGTTGTTACTTGGATGGGCACAACTGTATCTCTAAGCAAACCCCTAATTACTATATGTAGATCCCTACAAAGTGTTTGCCTATAAGAGAACCTTCTGAATAGACCTTCTGGGAAGCTTAACCATCCAAAGAACCTTTAGAGGACCATTTTTTATTTCTTTATTGATGCCAATAAGAGTCAAAGACCATGTCACAATGTAGAGCCAAAAAAAATTATATAAAAAAGGTGTACTATAATACTTCTCAGTCCCCTGTGTGTCTCTTCATCACGCTGTGAGTACCGCGGGTCGAAGGTAGAAGTGAGACTGTTGCATGTACATATTTTTCTCAGCTTTTCCTAGGCCTGACTGACCTGCGTGGTCATTTCTGTGTAACTGTGGCTCTAGAGCAGAACGCACAGACCTGCAGACACTTGATGAAGAAAAATATATTATTTTAGGTTCCACAGATATTACTGCATTATCATGTGGAAATAAAAATGGCTGAGTAGCACATAGTAACGTAACATATAGTAATGTGTTACTATGAAAAAATAATAAAAAATATCACTTCATATTTTTGGGGGGCATTTTCCTTTATGAATGTAATGTTTTTTGTTTTTGTTTTTTTAAATAAAAGGATAGAATAAAAAGGTGTCCACTGTTTGTTTGTGTAGCCTGTGTGGATTTTGGATTGTAATATCAGTTCAGAAGTTTGCATCTCTGTCAGATTATGTGTCCAAATCTTTATCTAATAAAGCTCTGTCTGATGCACCACCTTCTTCAAAAACAGATCCAGAGGCTGACAGGGTCAGCGCCAAACCCACTTCCTGCTCGTGATCCTTTTAAATGGATTGTTTGTATGGGTTTGTTTCTGCAGGACACACTCACGCCTTACAATTCTTCTTATCTGCACATACACTGTGAAAAAAATTCTATTAAAAAAACATTGCAGTTTCCGAAACATTTACATTCAGGTTTAAATGAGCTTTGAAGAGAAGATTTGGAGAACATTTTACAGATATTTATTTTGTCCTATTCTATTTCTGTTTAGTCAGTTTATAACTTCACAAAGGATAAGGAGCAGGCAGGAACTGGCTCCAGTGTAACATAAACTTTAATAATAAACCAAAGTCAAACAGAACAGAAAACACAGACGAAACACAAAATGCACGTGCATCCCTCTCTCTCACTCTCTTTCTTTCTCTCTCTCTCTCTCTCTCACTCACTCTCTCTCTCTCTCTCTCCCTCTCTCTCTTTCTTTCTCTCTCTCACTCTCTTTCTTTCTCTCTCTTTGTCTCGCTATCTCTTTCTTTCTCTTTCTCCCTCTCTCGTTTTCTCTCTCTCTTTCTCTCTCTCTCACACTCTCTCTCTATCTCTCTCTTTCTCTCTCTCTTTCTCTCACTCTCTCTATTTCTCGATCTCTCACTAGCGCTACCAGCTGCTCCATTACATCTCTCTCTCTCCCACTGATTAGCCCAATCAGTGCCAGGTGTGCATCATCACAACTTGGCTTCTCCCTCCTCCCCGTTACAGTATTCCATTCTATTCTATTCTATTTCAGTTCTATTCAGTTTGACTCTGTTCAGTTCTATTCTAATGTGATCTATTCTATTCTATTACATACTATTATTATTCTACTCGTTTCTGTTTATTTGGTCCATTCAATTTGGCTCTATTCTATTATATTGTACTCTATTCTATTCTCTTCTCTTCCATTATGTCTGCTTATTCAATTACATTTAATTCTATTCTATCACATCCTATCCTATTCTATTTCTTTATTCAGTTCTATTCAATTTGACTCTATTCTATTCTACTCTGTTTCTGTTCTATTGTGTTATATTTTTGTTTATTCCGCTCTATTTAATTTGACTCTATCTATAATATTCTATTATGTTATATTATATTTCTGTTTCTTGGTTTCCATTCAATTTTACTTTATTCTATTCTATTCTTTTCTATTCAGTTGTGCTATTTTTGTTGCATTTCTGTTCATTCAGTTATATTCAATTAGACTCTATTCTATTCTGTTCTAGTGTGTTCTATACTATTTCCATGTATTCAATTCCATTCTATTCTGTTTTGTTCCATTATATCATGCGCTTGTCTGTTTTATTGTATTCTGTTTTATTGTATTTTTGTTCTGAATAGAATAGAATGGAATAGAAGTGAATTCACCCTTGATACTGAAGCTCTGATTCATGAAGCTCTGAGGTGTGTCATAAAAAGAAACCCTTTGCTTCAAAACACTGAATTAGTGCTTGATTTGTCCTACTAAAATCACCTGACCAGTGATGTCACGAAACCACATGACTGCTTGGGAAATGATTCAAAAGAAGCTCAAATCCTTCCAAGCAGTAATCCAGAGCCTTAACTGCCCCCAGAGATGGTCTGAATTCAGTTGCACTGGAACTGTGCCGCGATTCCAGTGAATGTGAACGCAACTCGTACTCGGGTCCGCACTTGCTCAGGAAGTAAATAACCTGTGCATATATATTATCCAATGTATTTTAGCCACATCATTAGTTTCCAGAACACACGTGTACCGTGAGTGGCAGGGGAATGCTGTTGGACACAGAAGAGGTCCAATTCTGTGCATAATATCTTCTGTGTATAACAGCACCAAAATAATAACAAACAAAAAATATGGTGAGTTGCGTTGTGTTCTCCGTGCACGTTTGTGATGATGGACAGTGAACGCAAATTATTCGGGAATGCTAAAATCAAGTGAGTCTGAAACCAGACCAACACTGCTGGGGTGCCAGGAACCACCTGAGAGTACCAAACCTGCTCCAGCACAACGATGCCCCTGTGCACAAAGCAAGCTCCATGAAAACATGATGTATTAAGGTTGGAGTAGAAGAACTTGAGTGTCCTGCACAGAGTCCTGACCTCAACCCCAGTGAACATCTTTGTTTCAATGCTTCAAAATCTAGTGGAAAGCCTTTTCACAGAAGAGTGGAGGTTATTATTAACAGCAAAGGTGACGGTCAGGTGTTTAAACATATAGTGTTTAACCCCATAAAGTTTCAGTAAAATTATCCTAAAATGCCTATCCAATTCATAGCCAAATTAAGATTAAAGCTGTTCTTGGACCATTTAGACTACATGCATGGTTTGGGTGTCTTTTGAAATGGGACACTCTGACATTTTGTCTCCATGAGTGAGAATCACTGTAAGTGCTACTGGTATTGAGTAATGGAGTTTGGAACACACTGAAACAGTTTTTTTTTTTTTTTTTTTTTTTTTGCATACAGATGCCTGCAGATTCCCACAGTTGGAAGCTATCAACTGGAAAACACAATTTGACCACAGCACAAAGACTTTCCTAGTCCAAGCTCCATCCATCCATTCAGCTTCATGGGGTATGCCCATGAGGTTTTTATACCAAAACCTTTTGGAGACTCCAAAGGGCTGTTGGTAACCATGTCCACATAACTAGGATAAAAAAAATCCTGCTACTCTTGATTTTTCTTAGAATTATCATATCACATATCCAACAATCTACAAAATGTATATTTATATGTCTTTTCATATGTATACTCATTCATACTTGGAGAAATGCACAGATGGAACTTAACTATAGCACTTGGAACTGCACTTCATGGTTTTAACCAACAGATGCCACTAGAGCGCACTGCCTTGAGTACATTTTGGAAGAAAGCTTCATTTTAATTTTTTTTACCAGCACAATAGAGAAGTATATAGTTGGATAGAATTGCAGACGGTGGAACAGACCAGAACTGTTCGATTATATTCTGTAGTCAGACAGTGAGGTTGAATAAAAGTGCTGTAGTTGTGGTGTACGGTGCGTGACGTCAGAGGCAGGGGACGAGGGCGGGGAATGGAGGCAGGGAGTCAGTGCTCTCTCTATAACATTACTAACAACAAACGCTGAGAGCTCGCATGGATTAGACGGGCGGCGAAATACAGTGAGTACACCGTGGCTAAATTACTCTCCCTTCAGCAGGAAGTGTGAGTGTGAGTTCTCAGCTCTGTCTCCCCGGGACGGATTACAGCAGACGGGCTGTTTTTAGCTTTAGCCCGGCTTTAGGAGCTAATCAGCGTGGGGAGTGGCGCAGGGTTTCTGTTTTGTTTTGGTTTTATTTTTTACAACACCTCACACACGTTTCGGGTGCGAAGTATTCAGCTGAAACACTGATTGTGTCTACAGAGAATCTTCTGTGATGCTGCGACGAAAACCTGGAGTTTTATAACCAGGATAAACTCGCTTGTTGATGAAGTTCAAAGCTAGCGTGAGTTATAAGGGTTTCTGCTCATGCGCACTTCAATTCTGCCCGCCCATAAATGTTTGTTTATTTACTTATTTAAAAAAAAAAAAAAAAAACGCTGGAGGCGTTTTTCTGATTTTTGTTTTCTTTCTAGTTTTATGCAGGAAGTCAGAACTAAAACAAAAATAAATAATAATAAAAAAGAAAAGTCCATGTTTTAGTCGAATCACTGTTAAAGTATTAACTTGTGTTAGTATCAGCGTAACATCTGATAAGGCGGCGAGATGACGTGACACGGTGTTTGTAAACAAAGCGCGCGCAATGTAGCGTCACTTGTTTACCTCCAGTGTAAACTCAGTCATCTCCTTAAAGGTGCAGTAGTCGATTTTTTAAAATTCCTTACTTGTCCAAATAACTTGGAAGATATGTATAGAACATGGTAGAATGAATTAAGCTGCAGGCTTTTAGCCAAAGTTTATTAAGTCACTGAGAGAACTTGTTTGGAAAGCTGACTTCCGATCCGGAAGTATTGGAACGCGTTTGGTTTTTGGATGCGCCTCTTGTCAGTCATTTCATAGACATTTTATCTACGGGTCAGTTTTTTTTCCGACTATGGGTGGGGATGAGGGGGAAAAAATCATCTCACCTGATAATGCACCATGTCAGTGTTGAGTATAATCATGTAACTGGGGTAATTAGGGAATTTCCTGGGTAGTAAATGTTTAACAAACAGTCCTGACAGGTCTGGGATGGGTGTAGTACATTGTATGTGCACAGAATGATGTTTGTGCAACAATCCTCTTTATTTTTGACATGGAGTTTTCAATTATAAAATAAGCGTGTACTAATGAATATATTTAAATTAGGGCCGCTCAGCTATTTATTTCCTGATCAAACACAAGCGACCGAATCTGCGCTTATGCTTTCCAGACGGCTCAGAGTCGGTGTTGTGTACATCAAAACTCAATTTCAAAAGCATTGTGCCCCTAAAATTTACATTTGAATGCTTTAGATCTGATTATTTCATCCAAAAACAAACTCAAGCGTCTTCGGTTTGACACTACTGGAACTTCAAATGGGATCGGGTTCTGTGGTCAGATGAAACCAAAATAGAGCTTTTTGGTAATAAACACCAGAGGTGGTTTTGGCGCACACAGAGAGGTAGCCATATGGAAAAGTACCTCATGCCCATGTTTAAATATGGTGGTGGCTCTTTAATGTTTTGGGGCTGTTTTTCTGCCAGAGGACCTGAACATTTTGTTAGGTTACATGGCATCATGGACATGTCAAATATCAACAGATATTAAATGAAAACCTGACTGTCTCTGCCAGAAAGCTTCAAATGGGCCGTGGTTGGATCTTTCAGCAGGACATTGATCCAAAACATACATCAAAATCAACACAAAAATGGTTTACTGACCACAAAATCAAGGTCCTGCCATCCCAGTCCCCTGACTTGAAAACCATAGAAAACCTGTGGGGTGAACTGAAGAGGGGAGTTCACCAGCGTGGACCTCAAAATTTGAAGGATCTGGAGAGATTCTGTATGGAGGAACGGTCTCAGATCCCGTTCCATGTATTCTCCAACCTCATCAGGCATTATAGAAGAAGACAGAAGTTAGCACAGACTGAACAAAGAATTAACTTTGTTACAAAACTTCCATCTAAGGAGAGACAGACTTGGAAGTGAAAAAGAGAGGAAAAAAGGAGGTGTACAAGACCTGAGACTTCACGGCGACGTACGTATATTACAATCTTAACCGATCTGCTCCGATCTGTAGTGGAGTCAGACACGTCACTGTATCGTTGGCAGTGAGTACTGGACGCACAAACACAGCTGGGGTCTTTAGAGATGTCTAACAGCAAGTCAGAATTTGTTTTCTGGAACGTCATGATGTCCTGTCGGACATCACAATTTGAAAAGTGCTCATAAACACGCTTGTTTTTACCGCATATCATCGAATCGGACACATTTCCAAGCCCACAGAAGACGCCGGTCGTGGTTACAGACAGTTGGGAAGGATAATCGGTTCGAGGAGCTGCGTCTTAAAATGCAGTGTCCGTTTCACCTCAGCTAACTATCATATCAGTGATGTTGGCTTGCTAATGAAGTATTTAACAGGCTTAGCTTGCTAGTTAGCCAACATGCCTGATTTATATTGCGTTCACAAACCTACATAGCTCACCTACATGTTACAAGAAACTAGCTAGCTAAGACTAGATATCCAGGTCTCGTCATTTCACAGGAGTTGCCTATAACAGACACGTTTAGCTAGCTAAATCTTTTTTTGGGCATCATCTGAACTTCTGATTTTATAAATCCGTCAAACGTTACATCCTGAACGTGTGCACAAATTCGAAATTTGAATTCCCCTCAGGTCTAAACGCTCCCGAGTTACAGACCGCCAAGCTATAAGGATCTACAGTTACAGCATTTTAAAAGTGTTAATTTAGCCGAATAGCACTCCTCTTGAAACATAGAACATTAGTTAACCAATATCGATCTGATTTCTAAATAAAACTCTTTTTTTAGTTTTAAGTTCCAGTGAAGGGGAAATTGTAAAGCTACAAAAATACAAAGACGTTGTATACAGTTGTGTGCCTCCACAGTTTATGCTAACAGTTTGGGGAAGAACCACATCTGAGTGTGAAGGTCAGGTGTGTTTATTTAACAAAATACTTCAGTTACATTCAGGGGGAAAATCTACAGTATGTGCACTAGTCTATAATTTTAGTATCATTTATATTAGTATGTTCTTTTAAAGGGTCCGTATTGCATTAAGTTACATACATTAAACATTTTGCACCCTTTAGGTCCTTTAATTCCGTCCCTGCAGCGATTTAGCGATCGCAGAAATGAACGCAAAACCGAGGAAACGCCGCAGTATTCCTGAGGCGCTTGCGATTTTTCTAAATTACTGCAGATTTTCCACAGATTCTGGCCGAGACGCGTCAGGTGACGTGATCACGACACGCGTTCAGACAAAGACCTCTTCGATTCCCGTGCATCGAACACGAGTACAGCTGAATGCTCTTGTTTACCAACAAACATCACTGCGAAAGACCGCGCAAAACAATTTTGTGCGATTGCACGAAGCACAAAAATGCCGCATTGTAAATTTTTGTAAAAAAGTTACAAAAATCACTGTACGGACTGATTTTGTGAAATTATTTATAAACCTGCTGGATTTTCTGGTATTGAGGTTTGAATTAAAACTTCAAGTGAGCTTAAAAAGCATGTAAGAATGATCAGAACTCGGTGATTAAATGTAATAACTTTGGTAGTAGTAGGATGTGATTTCCACCTCTGTAATAAAAATTTAAAATGGCGGCTCCACCAGAAACCATAGACAGGTGGGGATTTATTTATTCATTTATTTATTTATCCATTTATTTATTTATTTTAACATAGTATTTTTCTACGGAGAGTGCGTATTGCAGCAGTTTGTGGACACAGCATTGCCACATGTTTCTGCTTGGTTGAAGCCACTTCCTCACCTCTTAACTTTGTTTAATACCGAATTTACATTTCTGTACACACACACACACACATGCACACAGACAATAAAAAAGAATAATAAGGGAAAAAAAACCCAGTTGTTGTGTGTAATATAATCGTATCATTCAGAGATCTGTAACAAGAACGATGGTGTGTAGAGAGGTTCACACGGTTTGTGTTTGTGGTTTTGTTTTAGGTTTTTGGCAGTGCTACTGTGCGTTATGACGTTTTGTTTATTGGTTCTGTGATTTTGTCGAGTTTGTCTTGTTTACACGTGTTTTTTTTTTTTAAATTTATTCATTTATTTATTTATTTATGTGTGTAACGTGTTTAAAGCCCACCTGCGCTGAACCCGAAAAAAACAAAGAAAAAACCCCTCCTGTCGCGTTTTCGATGTTATTGTGCACGAGTAGTCTTTATCAGCTGAAGTAAACATCTCTCACCATCTGTACTTTTTCTTCGAATCATTTCTAGCTCGTCGAAGTCATTCTGAAATTTCACAATACCAAGAGTGAAACAAGGTTGAATCCACTCAGCTCCTGTGAGAAGCGGCGTCTGTGTGTGTTTGGTTGGGAGTTACAGGCAAAAAAGGGGGGCACAGGCCTCTCTCATATCTGTGGTTAAGTATGTTCAACAGGTTATTGTTGTCAAGTGATGCTTTCTGTGGCAGGTGCTTGGAAAGTACCGAGTCACACCAATAACAGAACCTCTCTCTCGCGCGCTCTCTCGCTATCTCTCTCTCTCTCTCTCTCTCTCTCTCTCTCTCGCTCCCTCTGTGTGTGTGTGTGTGTGTGTGTGTGTGTGTGTGTGTGTTGTTTTGCTGTACTAACAAACAAATGAGGAATAGTCAAGTCAAGTTGGCTTTGTTGTCCTCGCTCTCACCACAGACAGGTGATGAAATGTTAGAAATGAAATTAAAGTTTCACCAAAATGACCAAAAAAAAAAAACGGATTACAAGTGCACGATAAATACGGTAATATTTAATATATATATATGTATTATAGTATTTCTTGTGTATATCTCATACTAAATAGTTTTAGATCTTCAAACGAAATACGACAAAGGCAACCTGAGTGAACACACAATGGTATTTATTTATTTATTTATTTATTTATTTATTTATTTGCTGGAGCAAAAAAAACAACAACAACAAAAAAAAAAACACCCATCACTCGTGTGAAAAACTAGCTAACTATCCCCTTAAACATAAAATCTGGTTGTGCCACCTTTAGCAGCAATAACTGCAACCAAACACTTCTGATAACTGGAGATCAGTCTTTCACTTACTTCTAGGACTAGGACGTACTCCTATGCTTTTGATCATTGTCTTACTGCAGAAACCAGTTACACTTGAGTTTCAACTTACAGACTGATGACTGGACATTCTCCTTTAGGATTTTCTGCTAGAGAGCAGAATTAATGTTTCCCTCAATTATTGCAAGTTGCCCAGACCCTGAAGCAGCAAAGCTCCTCACACCATCACACTGTCACCACTATGCTTGCCCATAGGAATGATGATCTTTTTGTGGAATTCTGTGTTTGGATTACGGCAGATGTAACGGGACCCCTGTCTTCCAAACACTTCCACTTTCAACTCCTCAATCCACAGAACATTCTCACGAAATGTTTGAGGATAATCACGGTGTGTTTTGGCGAAATTCAGATGAGCCTTAATGTTCTTCTGGGTTAGCAGTGGTTTTCACCTCGCCACTCTTCCATGGATGCCATTTTTGCCCAGTGTCTTTCTGATAGTGGAGTCATGAACAGTGACCTTTATTAATGCAAGAGAGGCCTGTAGGTCCTTTGATGTTGTCCTTGGCTCTTTTGTGACTTCCTGGATGAGTCGTTGCTGTGCTCTTGGAGGAATTTTGGAGGTTCAGACACTTCTGGGAAGGATCACTACTGTGTCGAGTTTCTCATTTGGAGATAATGGCTCTCGCTGTGGTTCTTTGTAACCCTTCTCAGACCGATGTATTTCAATCACCTTCCTCCTCATTTCTGGAATTTCTTTCAACTTTGGCGTTAAATAGTGCATTATTGGGTAAGACCTTTTAACCAGCTTCATGCTGTTTAAAAAGTTCTATTTAAGTGTTGATTTGATTGAACAGGGTTTGCAGTAATCAGGCCTGGTTGCGTCTAGTCCAGCAGAACCCCATTATGAATGCAGCTTCATAGATTTGGAGAATTGGTAACTACAGGGGCAAATACATTTTCATACAGTCCCAGTTGGTACTGGATAACTGCTTCGATAAATAACAGTATCATTTAAAAACTGTATTATGTGTCTACTTTTTATACTTAGTTAATTTCTTTACACTTGCTGATTGAAGGATTTTTTTTTATGTTTGTGTTTTTTCTCAGATTTTATTAATGGTTATTTTTTTGTGTGTAAACGAGATGTTGTAAACACATTTCACACGTGGCTCATTTCTTGTTGTCAGATTCCTCTTTTCCATTCTCTGAATGACTGAAGGTCTGCTCCCAGGCGTTGTCAATATGACAGTTAAAAAGCGCATAAAAGTAAACATGCAGGAAGAGGGAACGAAAAGCTCGATCAGCTCAGCTCTCCTTGATCCTTGCGGAAGAGTTTAGCACCTGTAACCGCACACGCAAACAAACAAACTTACACACACACACACACACACACACACACACAAACAAGCCCAGCCCCTGCGAGTTTATCAGCTGCTGCTTCACCGCTCTGAGCGGCTTCTAAAGTTCCTGTTTGCGACTGAGACGAGTCTCTCCTTTACACTCTCTCTCTCTCTCTCTCTCTCTCAGCGTGATGCTGCCCTCGTCCAGACCTCGCTGTGTGCCTGCGCTCCTCTCTCCATGGTAAGCGGACAGCGCAGGAAGCTCAAGGCGGCCGAAGGTATGGAGGCCCCTGTTTCTCAGACACAAACTTTACACACCCAGCACAAGAAACGACCCGAGGACTTCAAATTCGGCCGAATCCTCGGTGAAGGCTCCTTCTCAACCGTGAGTTGAGTCATAATGCTGCAGTTCACATATTTCACAGCAGGTGCTTGCTTTTCTTTTTCTTTTTCCCCCTGAAAACATGACTTTTTTTTTTTGTTGTTGTTTCAGGTGGTTTTAGCAAAAGAGCTTTCTACAGGAAAGGAATATGCAAGTAAGTAATGCCTTCTGCTTCTGCTTCTTCTGCTTCTTCTTCTTCTTCTTCACAGTGAAGTCTTTGGCACAATTGTATCCGTAAAGCACTTGTTTCAAATGTTGCTCCTGTGTCCTGTAATTTCAGTCAAAATTCTGGAGAAGCTGCACATCAGGAAGGAGAATAAAACACACTATGTAAAAAGGGAGCGGGACATCATGTCCAGCATAGATCATCCCTTTTTTGTAAAGCTCTACTTCACATTTCAGGATGCTGAAAAATTATGTATCCTATTTGTTTCTGGTGTTGAGAAATGTTTAACCTGATACATGTTTTGTTTGTTCTTTTGTTTGTTTGTTTTTTGGCACAAATCTCAGAATTACTCCTTGATTTCCTTAACGCCGGTCAGATTTTGGACTTAGTTACGCTAAGAACGGCGAACTGCTCCGCTACATTCGCAAAATAGGCTCTTTCGATGAGACCTGCACACGCTTTTACGCCGCAGAAATAGTCTGCGCTCTTGAGTATCTACATTCAATAGGAATCATTCACAGGTACGTCCTTGTCTTGCAGTTTTCCCGAGTAAACGTCCCGCGTCAGACGTCATTACACCGACTCTTGTGGGTTTATTTTTTTAGGTTGTACTGTCTTTTGTTCTTGTTGGCTTTCACTGCATTATGTTTGTTTCTTGTAGGGACCTGAAACCAGAGAATATTTTACTGAGCGAGGAGATGCACGTTCAGATTACGGATTTTGGAACGGCGAAGCAGTTTTCCTCCGATAGCTCTCAAAGTAAACCGTTCCCTCGTTCTCTTCTTCTCCTGCCAGTGTTTACTCCACTTTGTTGTGGTTAACTTACCTTAACCTTTCTGTAGGTCAGCATTCTGCCTTTTGTTATTTATAGATACGTTACTATAGCACAACATCTCTAGCACCCACCCCCTTCCCGCTCCCAAACATAAACTGTAAATATGGGATTTACTGTAAAAAAAAAAAAAAAATATTATAATAATGATAAAAACATATGATGACCTGAAAGACGTACTCTGTGTTGTAGTCATTTGTAAGCAGATGTGTTTAATGCTTACTGCAGATACAGGCACAGGTGGACTTGTCATGCATGTTGGTTGTGACTCATTTCTTTTATCCTTAACAGCGAGAGCGAACTCTTTTGTCGGGACGGCGCAGTATGTTTCTCCAGAACTGCTGACTGAAAAATCAGCATGTAAAAGGTACTCGGCATGAACGCTTTAATTAGAACCGACTCGGTTTCACTGTTTAATGTATATAAAAATGATTGATTTTCCTGTGTGTGTCTGTGCTGTTTTTTTTTCTTCTTCTTCTTTTCTGCCCCCCTAGTTTTTTGTACCCTTTTTCTTTTTTTTCTGCGGGAAACTACTTGAATTGGAGAAATCATATTCTCATGAAATTGTTTCACACGGTCTTTCACAGTGATGTTTGTTGGTAAACGAGACCTTTTAGCTGTACTCATGTACTCGCTGAACGCGAGTTGTGATGATGTCACACGTGGGAAATCTGTGGTGAACTTATTTTTTTTTTTGCAGTTGCAAGATCCTGCTAATATTGCAGAGTTTGCTTGGTTTTACGTTCATTTCTGCAAGTGAAAAATCCTGCACGGACTGATTTATATATCAAATAAAACATTTTAGATTTCCAAATATTTGGAAATGTTTTCCAACACAGAATGAAATGTTAGAGAAAAATGTTTTTGTGTCAGTAAAGAAAGCAGCGTATTACATAAGAGACACTTTTCAGACAAAAACACAATGAAGGCTGCTGGGTTTTGCTGCAAAAATAAGAAGCGAGTGCGACAGTCAACATCTCCAGAAGAACCGTGACTGGTTCTGCAAGATGCTCAATAAAACTTACAGCTCATTTCCTTATAAAACAGCACTCATTCTACCTGAGACTACTTAAAGCAAAGAGTCGTCACACCAAATACTGCCTTTCTTTCATTCGTTACTATTTACTGCTCTTATAGTATTTTATTTTTAAATGTAAAAATATTTCATTTAATTATTTTTGAAGACATCTTTGCTTTACAGCATTTCTTTACATGTACCTTTTGCACTGTGTGTATATATGTATGTGTAATGCTTTAACTAACATTCTTATATACTCTACTTGTAGTTCGGACCTTTGGGCTCTAGGCTGTATAGTTTACCAATTGGTGGCTGGATTGCCCCCCTTCAGAGCAGCGTAAGTCCCAACCAAACATTTCTTTCTCCTTGTTCTTGTTTGTTTTCTCAAACTTTTTTTTCCAGCTAGAAACCTCTAATATCTATAATATATATATCTCAATGGCCCCCCTGAACACAGACTTGTTTTCCGAAATATTAGACTAATTTAGACTAAATATTAGACTAAATATTAAATGTGTACGATATTTTTTCAGATCCTTAGAACTTTCCATTGACCGAACACATTAAGACCTGAACATTCAGCACAGCTTTAGGGATGGTTGGTTGCGATTTCCACAGCTATAACAAAACTATGAAGAAAAAAAAAAAATCAAATACCCCCGGAAGCCACTTTGAGACAAACTTACTGTATGACTTTGCGTTTCTGGCTGTGGTGCTAGAAAAGGACCACTGTCATAATAGTTTTTTAATGAAGTAAAAAAAAAAAAAGAAGCATGGTGTGAAATAACAGGAAGTAATGGCTTTGGTGTTTATGACTTGTTTGTGTAGAGAGCCTACAGGCTCTAAAAAGAAAAAAAAGAAAACCCAACCACTCTTGTCACATGGTCCGTTCGCCTCCTTGTTACATTTACTACTAACAGATTGTCTCTGTTGGTCGTACAAACTCTAACACTTTGTGACTGTTCCAGTTGATTGAAGCACTAAAAAAAAAAAAGATCTGATCACAGATTGGGGCCGCAGTGTTTTTCATAGCTCAAGCGGTGTGTATTATTTGTCTTTGTTTCATCATGTTTCTTCTTGTCTCTGACTAGGAATGAATACTTGATATTCCAGAAGATAATAAAACTGGAGTATGAATTTCCAGAGAAATTCTTTCCCAAAGCTAAGGATCTGGTGGAGAAGCTATTAGTGAGTTTGATTTATTTATTTATTTATTTATTTATTATTTGTTTTTCTCATCAAAAGCATTTCTAATGTGATTTATTTTGATTTATTTTTTTTTGCTTTTCCAGTGTCCAGACCCCACCAAGCGTCTAGGCTGTGAGGAGATGGGGGGCTACAATCCCCTGAGAGCCCACGCCTTCTTTGAGAGCATCTCTTGGGAGAACCTCCATCTGCAGACTCCTCCGAAACTCACCCCGTACCTGCCAGCCATGGCCGAGGATGAGGAGGAGTACTACGGCAATGTGAGCATGTTTCAGTCCTTAAAAACAACAGCTGAAAAAACAGTCCTTATAAAAAAACAGCTGAAAACAAACAGTGACTTTTTTTTTAAACTTGAATTCTTGTGTTCTGAGTCGCTCCGTTATTAATCCAATGGTAGCTTATCTTTCTTCTCCAGCCTATAAGTCATCTTTTCTGGTAAGAGCACTGAGCAGTACAAGATGTTTTTATAAAGGTGAAAAGTTACGATGAGTGGTGTTCTCTGTCCAGTCATCTGACGTATTTCAGTTTGATTTGGGCCGGTCTCACGTTCCACACAGTTCAACAAACCGAAAAAAGAAATTAAATAATTTAAAAATCAACGTTGGCTGAAGATTAAGTATGAAGGCACGAGGCTGAAAATGTCGTCGCAGAATATTCTTGTTTGTTGTTCAAAATATAACGACAGTAAACCCGTACAAAACCTGTTCACAGGCGCGTGTAGAAATGGTGGAGCATGGAAATCGTGATCAAATGACTTTACAGAATTAAGTAACTATTTTAAATCTAGTTTACATCTGGATACTTCCTGTACGTAGCACTGTAGTTCTGTCTAGAGGTGGGCGTTATGACCGTATTATCATATAATTAAGAAAACAGTAGTGTTGTCATTAAAAAAAATAAAACTGTTCAGTGCTTTATATAATGTCTACAACGATTAGTTACATTTTTCAAAACAACTAATTTTTATTTGGAAAAAAAATGGAGAAATGAAGACAAAAAAAATCTGTAATTTGTAAACATTGTAAGGTTAAGCATGAACTTTTAACATCAAATCAGCTGCAAACAGTCAGTTTGTTGTTAATTTAAAAATAATAATACTAATAATATCATTAATCTCAGAAAAGTGTATTGTGATATATTCGATCACGATATCGTCATTATATATATTATTATATCATCGTATCCTCCGGCTCTAGCACTATCTGTTAGCTGAGATTTGCACTTTGCCTATCAGGTTAGAGGGCAAAAAACGCAGCATGTTGCGTTCACTTCTCAGCGAGATAGTTATATTCTGCACCAGAGTGTGAGTGCTGAGCTCCAACGAACAGCACTATGGAGGTAAACACGCCAGGGTTTGATTCAAACAGGCTAAACACAGAATATGTACGAGCACTCCCGGTATTCTTTTCATGAACGTAAAAAGCGCCAAGTGTCCAAGGTACCTGCTTTCGGTCCTGAGATCGGGGTACTGTCCACGTGGAGCTTGTGTGGATGTTCTCCCTGTGTCTCCCAGGGTTTCCTGTGGGTTCTCCCGCCTCTGGTTTCCTCCCATCAATAGATACAAGGAAACCAGTGCCATTGGCAGTTGTACATGCCCACACCATAAAATGAGGTGGTACACTTCTAATCCTGAGCAGGTCATTCTGCTGCAAGTTGATCTTTGTCTCATCTGTCCATAAGATGTTGTTCCAGAACTGTATTGGCTTTTCTAAATGTTTTTTGGCAAACTACTGATGAAGGTTTCTCTTGGTTGTTGACTTTGACACAGATAGACCTACCTCCTGGAGTGTGTTCTTGATCTGGCCGGGTGTTGTGTAGGGATTTTTCTTCACCCGGGAAAGAATTCTTCTCTCATCAACTACAGTTGTTTTCCATGGTCGTCTTGGTCTTTTGGTGTTCCTAGATGTAGACAAATCTGCTAATGTTTTCACAGACGGGTTTGTTTTGCTTTTTCAGCCTAATGATGGTTTGCTTCGCTGGCAGTCACTGCTCTTTGGACTTCATATTGAGTTAACCAACAGATTGCACACTTGAATTGGTGAATTAACACACATGAAATCAACCCTAGAGTGATGTAATAAGTGAAATAATGAGAGAACAACATACACTTGGCCATGGAACAGCTGAGCAGCCAATTTTCCAGTTACATTTGGTCTCTTAAAAAGGAAGGAAACAAAGTAGTTGTCCAAGGTGACTGTCGTGTGTGCAGAACATTGGTGCAGCGACGATGCTGAAGTGATATGTTATTCAGCCCTAACCCACAGTCATCATGTGGTAATGATTACAGATACAAAATGGAGGATAAGATCTGAGACGGATGTCACAGTATTCGACCCCTGTTTCTTCACATATAATTATCTAGACTGGTGAAAATCATTTACACTCTCTTCTGGTACAGTACTCTCTGTGCTGATGTCATTTCACTCCATGTTTATGAACTGTTTGAAATTTCTCACTGGGCAGTATGATGACCTCCTGAGTCAGTTCAGCAGCATGGAGGTGGTTCACTCCAGTTCCTCGCAGGCTCTGTCGGTGCTGACCACGTTGTTGCCCCAGAGATCCACCAGCAACATCGAGCAGTACATCCATGACCTGGACAGCAACTCCTTTGAGCTGGACCTGCAGTTCTCCAGCGAGGAGAAGCAGCTGCTGTTGCAGAAGCAGACCAGCAGGAACCCCTGGTAGGTCACTCCATTCATCAGGCTTCACAAAACTGGCTGTGTCGTGTAGCATGCTCCTTCTGGAGAAAATTTCATGTTTGGAAAGTTTGATTGTTCCATCATCTGTTAGGGGTTGCATAGATTAGTCGATTAAGACATTAACTAGTCAGGGGAAGAAAAGCAGTAGCGAGACATTATGTCCTCACTTATGGGCAGTCCATTTAAAGGGATATAAATCGCCTCCAGTTTGCTCGAGATCATTACTGTCATTTAAATTTATTTAATTAAAATAAAATCTATTCAGTCATGATACTGATTTCTGCTGTTCGATTTGCCATTTGTAGATCTGTTTGCAATTCTTTATAAATCTTCTAAACAAAATTCTAAAATAAATAACATTATTTGTGTCAGACTCCAATGATTTAGTTAATAAATAAATAAATAATTTACCTCCAAAATCAGCTATATCACACAACAGTTCAAATAGTATTTATTTATTTATAACTCATGGTTTTCCTACATGTTGACAATCAGTTTCTTTTTTAATATAAGTGATATTTACATGCAAAGTAACGTGTAAAAAAAAAAAAAAAGAAATCTAATAATCTAGATATGATCAGTACAGAGCCCCTAAGGGGACATTGTGATTGGAAAAATGATGAGATGGGAAGAAAATTTATATTTCAATGCTTTTGCGTTCTCTCAAGCATATTTTGCGTCCACTTGTAAAACTTGTTGTTTGAAAAAAAATATTTGATTGAGGTCTTCAGCGAACTGAAGCTCAGATTAGGAAGAGATCGTGCTGTATCTCCTAACTGGTCCTTTTATTTCTTTCTGTTTTAAGGCACCAGTTTGTTGAAAACAACTTGATATTAAAAATGGGACCAGTTGACAAAAGAAAGGTGAGATTATATTATTTTCCCCATAAAGTAGTCACCTATTTAGTCATATGAACTATATATAGCGTATATCAGATGTTCAAAAGGGTGTGTACAGTTTTAGTATCAGTCTCAGAGCGCCCTCTGTAGTCTGGGTGTGGAGCTGCATTAAAGAGCACAGTGACTCTCTTCTATCCACACAGGGCTTGTTTGCTCGTCGAAGGCAGCTGCTACTGACGGAGGGGCCGCATCTTTACTACGTAGATCCTGTGAATAAAGTCCTCAAAGGGGAGATCCCATGGTCTCCTGAGCTGCGACCAGAAGCCAAGAACTTCAAGACTTTCTTCGTCCACACGGTAAAACCGGTTTTATTTCAAAACGTGTCCTGTGTTCATTAATACAGAGCGAGCAAGAGCTGTGTGTATCCTATATCTTCAGATATAAACGTGGAGAGTGTTTTTGTTTCATCGCAATAAAAATGAAAGTGCACTTTCTTATAAGTCCTTATTTATTTCTGATTCTTCCCCATGCAGCCACACAGGACGTATTATTTAATGGACCCCAACGGCAATGCGGACAAATGGTGTAAGAAGATCCAAGAAGTCTGGGGAAAGATTTACCACAATCATCAGAATACAGACATGTAGAGAGGCGATATGAATGAGAGAGAGAGAGAGAGAGACAAGGCACATCCTCGTGAACTGAGCCTTTTAGTAGTTAAGCACTTCTAAAGACTTTGGCAAGACCAGCATTTTAGGATTAATTTAAACGTTCATTCGGCAGTAGGCTTGTGCGATATATATATATATATATATATATATATATATATATATATATATATATATATATATATATATATATATATATATATATATATATATAAATTTTTACCCCTAATTGAGATTTTCTACTTGAAAATTTTGCGAATAACGATTTAATCATTTCTGTTTCTGTTACTCGCTGCCTTTAGACATATTATTTTAATTCTGTTTACTTTTGATCATAATGTTTTAATTAGACATTACAGATCTTACTCGCGCTACACTCTGTATCACAGCGTCTGCACTGCCTGTGAGGAGCAATGCGGCCTCGTTACTAACACGTCACTTCCGTTATAATAAATGACAGAAGTTACATTGATGCAGCATATAATGACAATAAACTTAAATTAAATGAAATCTTTTAAGCAACTCGCGACAGCATCACTGTCGTGCTTCCATGCTGCACAAACTCCGCTTTATAAAGTTCTCTGCAGTGTTTAATATAAAATGCTCCCTTGCCTTAGAGGACTTGGAGGTCGCACACTTTCTTCCTCAGTCACGTGACGATTTCGCCTCCGTCTGATGGAGACTGAGGTCATGTTGGGAATAAAAGGTAACGGTGACATAAAGAGTAAACTGAAGAAAGTCACTGTCGGTGACTCTAGGTATTAGGCTAAAGATGACGTCATGCATCACTGACTAGGAAGCGACTTATACTTCCGGTTAGTAAAAAAACGGCTAGTGTTCCATTTGAGATATTACCTTTCTAAAATCCACACACTAGACGGTGGAGTATACAGTGCATAGGGTAAGTGTATAGTACTTCACACAACTTTAGTATTTAGTCTCCAAAGCGTGTTTTCGGAACAGAAGTAACGTAATGAGTTAATATACCCTGTGCCGCGGGCAGACCGACTAATCGATAATGAGATTCATTGACAACAATTTTCATAATCGATTATCAATTTTATGAATTAGTTGTTCCAGCTCTAATTTATATATATATATATATATATATATATATATATATATATATAATATATATAAATCACATTTATAGGTAATCCTTTTAGAAATTGGTTCTCTAATGTGCCATGTGGACATTATAATATATATACAACATTTTCTCAGTTGCTGTCGCTCACAATGCATATTTAATCACTTGTTAATTTACCCCTAACAAAGCATTTGATTTGACACTTGACGACGTAGCCCGCCACCTCCCCGCCCAGATTTTTCTGTGACATCCTTAATAACTATTGTTGTCTAATATAGCACTATTCGGACAGGATAAAATTTTCACCTGTCCCTGTCCGATTTTGTTTCTCTCCGTTTCGGACATGTCTTTTATTTTTTTATTTATTTATTTTTTTATTTTCTCCGTCCTCCTCTGAGAAAACTACAGGCCTACCGCTCGTCTGAATTTTTCGTCCGTATGTTTCTGTAGTTTCAGTGTATTTTGGAGCGATAACGCAGTGTTTTTGCCGAGAACACAGAACGCGTAAAAGTTGGCAGGTCTGATAACATGAACGTAACCTAATATCACGTAGAGACGATAATATTGTAATATCGCACAAGCCTGAAGAAATCCACTGATGTTCTGCTCAGTGCTCGCGAGCTGTAGTGTTGGGCACATTTACAATCGAACTGTAATTTATACGGATAAGAGCCAGTGCACCACTAGCGTAAGTCTGCACATAGCTAAAGGCTCCACATGCATCAATTTGTGTTCCCTTTAAGGGCTGCAATCAAGTTCAACACGGCTGTCTGTCGTATCAGGACGTACACAGGTACTCGAATCATTTTGAAAGTTGGTGGAGGAAGAGAAACGCCAGAGGATTGCATTTTGCACTGAACTGTACATAAAGGCAGTACGAGTGTATTTATCAGCGTACGACTGCTGTAGATGTTTTCGTTGCACCTTCCTCATCCGAGGATTTTTTTTTTTTTTTTTTTTTTTTCCACCATGAAAATCAGTGCCTGTTCTGTTGGACTTATTAATCCCAGACTCCTTATTTATTAAAGCGGGAGTATACTGGGAGTATACTGTACCCCCCTGTGTTTCTCTTCCTGTACATTTATTGTTTATACGTTTGCGCTATCAGGGAAGTCCGATGAGTGACGGTTTGATGCCTGGGATTACAAACGAGACGTCCGGGTTGTTCTGTTGCCACAAAAACAACAACTACTTTTAGCAGTTCCGTTAAGTCCTGCATTCAGGAGGCTTTGGTGCTGCGTTATAAATTTAAAAGACTATAATTCTATGCTATTTATGCAGAATGGTATGGTTCTGGCGTTTATAGTGGCATTTTATTTGTACTTTTGTGGTTGTTGGTTTGGTTTTTTTGGTTTACAGATCAGATTTAGATTTTTTTATTTTTTTTTTAAATACTGATTCTTAAAGTGCACCTATTATGGTTTTTCAAATATTACCTTTCATGTAGTGTGTTTATATATGTAGCTGTTTGTGAATGTAAAAAAGTTTGCAAAGTTTCAAAAATCAAAGAGCACGACGAACTGAGTTATCGACTCCCAAAAGAAGGAACCGATTCTGAACAGCTGAAACGAGTCGTTACTGATTCCAGATTTTACTCCGTGTACTAACCTACATAGGTTTGTAACAAAAAACCCCGCCTCTGGCCTTCATTCACTGCTCACTGACAGCCGTAGACCAATCACAACAGACTGGGACATCTGACCAATCAGAGCAGAGTATGCTTTCTGAAAGAAGTAGTTTAGAACGAATCTTTTAGAACGGATCATTTAATGAGTTGTTTGTGACACTGCGGGAAAAAATGTAATGCTGCAATTTAAATTATGAGCACGTTAAAGTGTTTTTTGACCTCGGATGCACGTAAATCTATTGTATGAGAGTTTTAAAACAAAATTAGGCACGTTTCGAAACCATGATAGGTGCGCTTTAAAAATCAGAAAAGGGTACACTTTATTTGCTACACATTTGGGTTTTTTTCATGTCGTTTTGTGGAATTTAGCAGGGTTTTTTATGTCTTTTTTTTTTTTATATAGATTTAGTGAAATCCTCTGTAAGATCTATAAATGCAGTCTGAAACACAACGACATGCTGTATCAGTCATAATTAACACGTGGATGTGGGTTTCTCCAGACGGAATTTGTACAATTCTACCTGCTCTGTGGCCGAATACAACTGTGATGTACAGATATTCAGAAAGTAACTTAATGTTACAAAGATACAGCTTTTTATATTTTTATTCTTCTATAAGATTATTCGCTGACCATGGTTCAGCCTTACTGTTGTTTGTGTTTTTAATTTAAATTCTAATATATGGATGGTGTTTTGTTTTAAGAGATCGCGCGAGTTCAGGGGCCGTCGTGTATGTCCTGAGATGTTAAAGCCTTTGAATGTGAAAAAAAAAAGAGTTGTAAGCTGTTTATCTTTTGCTACCTTCTCATTTCATTGTACATTTTCTGTTTTGTTATTAAATTAATTATGTCCAATTTGGGTTTTTTTTTTTTTTTTTTTTTAAATGTTTAATCTCCTGGGTTTTGCGTGTTATTTAAAGATTGATGTAGGAATGTGTCACGTGACCACATGGCGACTCCTGTAATAAAGGCATGTACAGTATGTTTATTATTTCTGATTATTTTTAACGCAGTATTAAAGCCGGAGTTTTCCTCCGTAGGTCTCGTATTTAACTGGAAAAGTGCAGTTCCTGGAAACTCTACTGGTCCCTACTGGTAATTCTATTGGTGGCATGTCATGTCTAGTGGATACCATTATGGACCAATAGAACACTTTTTGACATTTGGTAATGGTTTTTGTAATGTAGTTTGTAATGGTATTTGTAGTGGAAAGTGTTAGCATTTCTGTGATGGTTTCTATCGTGTTTTTTTTTTTTTTCAGGGGCAGCAAGTATTGCTAGAGCATTCCTAGGCAGTTGCTATGGGATCCCAGGTGGTTGCTAGGGTGTTTCAGACTTGTGTAAAACAGGTATTTCAATTTAGCAGTCTTAGCAAACAACCTCAGAATCTAGTCCTGAATATGGCTTTGAAGTTGTGTGCAAATACATCCAATACATCCTGTGTTATAGCTGATTGTGTAAAAATTAAGCTCAGTTTTTTACAAATAATAATTAGTGATGGACAGACAGAGACTTATGAGTAATGTGACGCCCTGGGTTTTTGAAAAGATACCCCAAAAAGATGTTTTTAAATCCTAGGATTAGTTTAGTAGAAAAGTAGGTTTTGCATATTATGCAAATTATCAGAAATTTTGCTGGGCGGGGCTAAATGGCCTAAAAGAAAACCACATAAATAGCAGCAGTTTGATTGACGTAATTTTTTTTAGTCGATCTCTAGAGGATCCATTCAAGTTTTGGATTCATATTATAACGACGATGATGGTCACACGATGATACCCCAAAGAAGTCTCGCTCTCTCTTCAGTGGACAACAAACCTTGATTCTGTCCCCAAGAGCTGCTGCTGGGATCACTGTAAACTAACTTGCTCATCCTGAACGGTGAAATTTCCCTCTTTTAATTAAGGGATTTTTAAAAAGTGAGCTAGTACTGTTCGACTTTATAGTATACAACTGTGATAGAGTAATGATTTATAATTCCACGATCTGCTTTCACACAGAAGAGTATGAGGTTCCAATCAGGATTTCTTCCTCGTGTTGTTCCAGGGATTTTTTTTTCTCTCCTTGAACCCGTTCTAAATCTGAATTTATTCCCAGATTTCTCATTAAACATTGTTCGTACGAGCTTTTACATGGGAAATTTGGTATTCATGAAAATCCTGTGAATTGGTCCAAAACAAACATTTTTCCTCCTCGTCCTCCTGAATGCGTTTACGCATAAAAAGACTAACTAATGCAAACCTCGACTTGTTGGACTTGATGTCGAACAATCTGCATGGATTACTGCGCTTTTATTATCTGGACTATACTGTCAAGTCTAAATTGTTTATTTTTTAATTAAGTTTACAGTGTTTAGCAGACGCCCGTATCCATAGCGACTTATAGAAGAGCTTTGGAGTCTCTATCAAAAACACCTCCTCATGCTAGTTCACTCGGTCAGGGACTAAAAGCACCGTCGAGAACATTTTGTGAAAATCTGTTGTTTTATTATTATTAGCATTCATTAAAGAATGTGAAAAATACATAATGAGCGTGATTCAACACAAACCCATTAAATTAAGACGAATAAAATTAATAATTCAAACTGGACTAAAGAAACATGAACAAAGAAGGCTGTGGGAAATTGCCTTCGCTGTTCAATCTTTTGTTCAAAAAAGTCACAAGAATATTCTGCTCTAATGGATATCAAACAATTGCAAACACAGGTTTATTAAAAAATATATTTATGTACGGTTGTGCAACAATTATTGGCACCCCTGTGAATTTATATGAGACAAATATATTTGAAGTATATTCCTTTTGATATTTAAATTTTTTTTGTTCAACCATGACTTCCTGTCTCACAGGGGTATAAATATGAGGTAACACAGAGGCCAAATTCCCTTAGTCATTCATAACAATGGGTAAGACCAAGGAATATAGCTGTGATGTGCGGCAAACAGTTGTTGACCTTCACAAAATGGGAAGTGGCTATAAGAAAATAGCAAAAGCATTGAAAATGCCCATTTCCACCATCAGGGCAATAATTAAGAAGTTCCAGTCAACTGGAAATGTTATGAATCAACCTGGAATCGGACATGTGTCTATATTGTCTCAACGCACTGTGAAGAGGATGGTTCGAGTGGCCAAAAAATCTCCAAGGATCACAGCTGGAGAATTGCAGAAGGTAGCTGTGTCTTGGGGTCAGAAAGTCTCCAAAACTACATTCTGAAGTCACCGACATCACCACAAGCTGTTTGGAAGGGTTTCAAGAAAAAAGCCTCTACTCTCATCCAACAACAAACTCAAACGTCTTCAGTTTGCCAGACACTACTGGAACTTCAAATGGGATCGGGTTCTATGGTCACATGAAACCAAAATAGAGCTTTTTGGCAATAAACACCAGAGGTGGTTTTGGAGCACACAGAGAGGTAGCCATATGGAAAAGTACCTCATGCCCACGGTTAAATATGGTGGTGGCTCTTTAATGTTTTGGGGCTGTTTTTCTGCCAGAGGACCTGGACATTTTGTTAGGATACCTGACATCATGGACTCTATCAAATATCAACAGATATTAAATGAAAACCTGACTGCCTCTGCCACAAAGCTTAAAATGGGCCGTGGTTGGATCTTCCAGCAGGACATTGATCCAAAACATATATCAAAATCAACACAAAAATAGTTTACTGACCACAAAATCAAGGTCCTGCCATCCCAGTCCCCTGACTTGAAACCCATAGAAAACCTGTGGAATGAACTGAAGTGGAGAGTCCACCAGCGTGGACTTTGAAATTTGAAAGATCTGGAGAATTTCTGTATGGAGGAATAGTCTCAGATCCCTTGCCATGTATTCTCCAACCTCATCAGGCATTATAGGAGAAGACTCAGAGCTGTTTTCTTGGCAAAAGGAGGTAGCACAAAGTATTGACAAAAGGGTGCCAATAATTGGTGCACACCTATAGTTAACAAAGATATTTTTTTTATAAACCTGTGTTGTGTTTGCCATTTGTTTGATATACATGAGAGCAGAGTATTTTTGTGAATTTTTCTAAACAATTTTCACAGCTTTCTTTGCTCATATTTACCAAGGGTGCCAATATTAGTGGAGGGCACTGTACAATACCCTATTTCTGTTTCTCCAACACACCATGTCACCTACAGTCTGCATAATAATTAATAGATTATACCGTCAATCCAATGCAGCAGCTGATCCGCAGCGTAAAACAATACATTAGTTGCAGAGGTTCAAGGAATGCACCAATTACTGGTGGAACTGGCAACCCTGGACCATGCGTGGACTTGTTTACAAGCAGATCTTCTCAAAATGAGGAACATCTCCCAGCAATCAGAGGGTGAATGATGGGATGTGGAAATGTGTGTTTCATTTCCAAAAAGAAGAGCCTTATTTACCTGCTGTTTTTGGGAAATCTGTGTGATTCTTACAGAGTCTTTGGTTTGTAATGAATACGAGTTCAAACAGATGAAAAACATGGAAACGTGTGAGAAAGAAATGGTGAGAGAACATTTTCCTGCTTAAGAGAGAAGTGGAAGAAATATTTTTTAAATATTTTTGAAACTAGTTTCCATGGCACCCTGCAGTGCGTCTGATCACGTGGTAGGTTTTTCCCAAAAGTGGTGTGACAAACTGGTGGGCCGACCTCTCACACACACAATCACATACACACGGTCACACACTCATATGCACACACATCTACACATACACATCCATACACATGGGGTGTGGCCATGAGAACTGAAGGGACTTCTGCCTATACTGACTATAATTTAATTAGCCTAGCTAAGTATTTAGCAAACATAAATGAAATGAAATGAACATATCTCTGCTGGAAAAAAACGAAAAAACAATAGAAACCGTAACATAAATTCTAATGATTTCCACTACAAATACCATTACAAACCATCAGCTAACCATTAAAACCATTACCGATCCTTAATGGTATCCACTAGCCATGACATGCCAGGAATAGAAGGCAATAAATTACCAGTAGAGACTCAGGGATCATTTCCGTTTCCATTACAAATCCAATACAATTCCCATTATAACCATTACAAATTCTATGAGGGTTTCTATTGTTTTTTTGAGTAGGGATTTATTAAAAATTCCTGATTTTACGACTGACAGACATGCCCCTTAAAAATTTTCAACTAAAAGGAAAAAAAGGGATTGGAAATTGTTATTTGTCAAAGTGAGCTGAATAAACCAGGACGTGGTTCTTCCAGTGGTGCAGTGATTTTCTGCTGAGTGACTCATCGACTTGGATTGCAGCACTGAGTCACAACACAAACATGTAAAGAGACAAGTACTTTCAATCTGAAGCCCCCTCTTCTTTTCTCAGCTTCAAAATGGTTTGCTTTTCTCCCATAGACAGCACTCTGATCTTCATGTTGTTTTATCCTTTTTTTTTTTTTTTTTTTTTTTTAGCAATAAATGCAGTCTTCACAGGAGAAACTGAAGACTAAAACCAAGATTAGATGTTAAGAGCTATTTATTGTTCAAGCAATCAATCTAACAGGTTACACCTGGGTAGCAAGAAACACTTGTCAGTCACATGTCCCAGTATTTTTCATACCTACATATTGGGTGATCTGATACAAAACGTGCTATGTTCTGTGTCGGGTGTGTGTGTATATATATACACACACATTTATATAATTATATATATACACCAGGAAATAAAAGCTGAAATTCTAAACTCTCTTCTCATATTCATCTTTTGATCTCAAACCCAAATGTCTTCAGTCTACAGCAAAACAGTGGCCTTGCAGTGATTAGTACCTACCAAAAGTGGTTCAAGGAAGGACGTACGGTGAACTCGCGACAGGAACATGGGCACCCAAGGCTCACTGATGTGCATGGGGAGTGAATGCTAGCCCGTCTGGTCCAATCCCACACAATCGGATCAGAATCGTTATGGGAAATGGGTGGATGGATGGATAATAAGCAATAATCCTCTACTTTAGTAAAGAAAACAATTATGACAATATTGTTGTAATAAAAGCGAGTGGTGTCCAATGATTAAATGCAGTCTTTCTTCATTGTGAAGAGGGAGAACCCAGATATTCCCAAAGTTTCTGATTCCAGTTTAAAGTTTAAATTCCAGTTAAGCTGCTTTATTTTAGGGGTTTAGTGAAGGCGGGTCATTTTTGACCCTTAGGGCAAGAGTAGTGTACATAACCTTAAGACTACACAAGGGATAAAGTTCCCGTGACGTGCCTTAAAAATGTGCAGCGTTATTCGATGTGTTGAGGGGCGGGACAAATTGAGTGGTCCCTCCCCTTTTTAAATAGCTAGTATCAACAGCCTGAGCTATAACGTGAATGGATTCAAGCTACTTACAGTTGGAAACGGGAATAAAACACGCAACCGAACAGCCAAAGAAAGATTTACGACTCGCACTTGCAGATATGATTTCTCTCGCTCAACCACTTCAACAAGGTGATTTTTATATTTTTGTGGGCGGGACACGTCTGATTTTACAGAGTATTTGATTGGACAATCTGAAGCTGAAGTGCAGAGTGATGTCATCAAAACTGCAAATAGAGAGAGAGAGAATTTTGAATCTGCTAAATGTGAATTTTGTCATTGTTTTGGAACGCACTAGTTTATAGATAACCTTAAGGTTCATACTAATATTCATAATAAATCCACAAAACTTCACTGGGGCCTTTAACTGTGGTGTGTCATGTTGTGTCGTGTCGTGGTGTGGTGTGGTGTATCGTGTTGTGGTGTGTTGAATCGTGTTGTCTTGTATCATGAGGTGTTGACTTTGGTGTTGTATCGTGTTGTGTTGTGGTGTGTTGTATTGTATCATGGTGTGTTGTATCTTGGTGTGTGTTGTAATGTGTTGTATCATGGTGTGATGAATCGTTTTGTGGTGTGTTGTATCATGTTGTGTTGTATCGTGTTGTATTGTATCATGGTGTGATGAATCGTGTTGTAACTTGTGTTGTATCGTGTTGAGTGTAGTATCGTGTTGCGGTGAGACATCGTATTGTGGTTTGAGCCGGTTAATGCAACCTGGCAACCGTTGTCTCAGTGGGCGTGGCCGCGGCCGGATTGAAGCGGATCATTTCCGGCTTTTGAGCTCAGTTCCTGTAGCGGAGGAAGAGTAGCGCGGAGCAGAGCGGAGGGAGAAAGACAGAGAAGCGGAGGTGGCATGGCGGAGAAGAGCCCTGACCCGAGCGGCTCTGTGGCCCGGAGGTGTCCCGCCCTGTCTGCAGTTGACCGAATACACTCAACCATAAGTGCTTCGTTGTCTAAGTGGGTTCGCCTTAACGTCGGCGGCACGTATTTCCTCACCACCAGGCAGACCCTGTGCCGAGACCCCAAGTCGTTTCTGTACCGGCTGTGCCAGGCCGACCCCGACCTCGACTCCGACAAGGCGAGTTAACCGCTAGCTTTCCGCTCGATAGCTCACGCCACTGCTCTGAACAGAAAGAACAATACTCTTCATTTTTCATTTATCAGTTTTGTTAACAGTTTAACAGCTCGCTTTATTTGTTATTTTTATAACTTACAAGGACAAAATAAATACATTCCGGGACTGATGTGATGGCGATAACGGTGTGTGGAGAAATGTTAGCGGTTAGCTAGCGGTTAAACTCCAGCACCACTCAACAACGTCAACCGCGGATTTGATTAGCTGTTCATTCATGTCCGAGTTAAATAACCACACTTACTCCACATTATTATTATTATTATTATTATTATTATTATTATTATTACTGAAACTCGAAAACCCAGCGACATTTTAAACGCATGTAACTTTAGCCTGCTTGCTAACACTGGCGTTAATGAGTCAGTGACTAAGTGCTAACTTGTTTAGACTTGTTTAGTTCAATAAAAGTCTCATTTCTCTTCTTTCTTTTTTCCGACAGCGGTTTAAATTAAAACTTTGAAGCCTAGACATTCAGCAGCTTGCCTAGACTTTAGTCTGAATAGATTAGTTAGAACCAGCAAAGTTGTAAACTATTATTTATATAGACGTACGTCATTAAGGGTGCCATCGTTTTTTTTGTTTGTTTTTTTTTAATCATTACATGTAGATGTAACAGAAAATGTGTAAAATAAAATATAAATATTTAATCCGCGTGCTTAGTGAGAAAATGTATCAAGTCGCTGAGAAAACCCGTTTGGAAAACTGGCTTCCGGTCCGGAATACTTGTTTACGTCCGGATACGGTCCGGAAGTTTGTTTACGTTGTGGTGTCCCTCCTGTCAGTCAGTCATTTCATAAATTGTGGCCTAGCTTGGTCGGTTTAACAAAAAAAAATTCAAACTGTTTTCGTGTTTAAACGTTCAAATTAACAATTTATTAGTGTATTATTAATAAACAAGTCCTGTTTAACCAAGGTTTAAATACTTAAAAAGAACCGACAGTGTCTTCCTCCACTTTTTTTTTTTTTTTTTTTTCTGAGCTCGTCCATAACTCCATTATGGGGAATTTTTGTCTCGCGTAATGTCCAATGGTTGCACACTGCAAAATCTCACCGGGAAGCAGTACATGATCCGGGTATTCCTCACCTACTGAGAATTCGGACATACTGCCCCTCTGTACAGCGCTGTACAGCCCGCAGCTGTACGTTCACATGCGGTTTGAGACACTGCACTTGTTTGTTTTAGTGGCGCGAGATGGACACCGCTTATCGCTGAACTACACAAGTCAGGAGAGTGAAGAAGACTACGTTAGCACGTATTCAATTCAGTAAACCCGGCTTGTCTGAATTTGACTCGTGGCACTGTTTCCAAATCCGGCTCTGAAACGTGTAACGTTAAATTAAACAGAAGAGCAGATTGTTAGACGATTTTTTTTTTTTTCTTTCTCTCAGACCTGGAGTTATTCACGTGATCGCCAACCACCATGATTGAGTCAGGATGTAAAATGGCTTGTTCTAACCTTTTCAAGAAACCTCTTAAAATTTTCCTTTTTATCTTTCGATCCGAACTCTAGGATGAGACGGGCGCGTACCTGATCGACCGAGACCCCACGTACTTCGGCCCAGTCCTCAATTATCTGAGACACGGAAAGCTGGTGCTCAACCGAGGCCTCGCAGAGGAAGGTATGATGGGAATGCTCTGGTCTCCTGTCTGGACCTGCATGTTTGTTTGTTTTTTCCCTCCTGGGCTCTCAGTGAAGGCTTTCTGTTTATTTATTTGTTGCACATTGTGTCGATTGATTGTTAATGACCTCTTATTGTTGACTAGGTGTTCTGGAAGAGGCGGAGTTTTATAACATCACCTCGTTGATAAAACTAGTGAAAGACAAAATCAGGGAGCGGGACTGCAAAACGTCTCAGGTGAGTAAAGTGTGTGAGAACAGATGGGAATTGATTATGTTATAGAGTGGAAATTTCTGCTGTTAAGAGCGATCACCTCTCCAGTTATAACACGTTTTGACGGGTAACGCGGTTATTTAAAGTAAAGTAGATATTATCTCTAACTATTTGTTTTAGACGAGATTTTGTCCGTGTATGTTGATTGCTCTAGAGATAATGCTTGTATATACGGTAGAGCTCCTTTAAAGGTAAGAACGGGTGTGTCTCAATCAGCTCCTGAGTTCAGTAGTTCAGAGCACCGATCAGGGTGTCGGCCATTTTAAGGGCTGTCTCAATCCCAAAATCCTTCCAGTACGGTGGAACGTTCTCTCCTTTAAAAAAAAATCTTAAAAACCAGGGAGCATCGATGCTCACTATGTTCCCTTACTGGAAATGAGCATCATGTTTTCTGAAGCCTCTCAGCCCGGATGAACTCCTGGCCAACTTCGTCTACAAATGTACGCAGCTCGTTCTCGTCGTTGTGGCTTTTAGATTCTTCACACTGTAGCTGCGGTTTGTTTGAGCGAACAAATTTGAAGTGTTTAATGATTTTTAAAAATCCACTATCCAGCCTACGACTCAAATTTCTTTGACATACAATGTCAGAAAGACATCGGTCCTGCCCGATAGCGGTGACGTTTTACAACGCGAGTCCGTAGACGTAGTCCTCTTGCTGGAAGTCGAGTCATCAGTGTAGTGAACGATGAGTTCTGGGTTTTAGTCGAGTGCAGTGTTATACCACAGGTTTCTATTAAAGCACTCGTTCTAATACGTTGCGGTTTCTATAGCTTGTAGTGACAGTTTCTGAGAGATTTACGAAAGGAGTCTCCAGTGTCAGTGCAGCGTAACAGCGTGTAGGTTTCCAGGAGAAACGGCCGTTCATAGCGAATCATCCACAGACAACACTCGGTCTTTTTGAAGCGCTCGTGATTCTGATCTTATCGGTTGCGCTGGCTCGGTGTGTTCATGCCAGTCTGTTGAGCTCAGTGGGTCAGTTAGCGCAGTCCGCCCACCAAATTTAGCCTCCCGTAGGAGTAGCACTGGAATGCTAGCGTGCTGGGGCTGGAGGGAACGATTCAGCACC
This sequence comes from Ictalurus punctatus, assembly GCF_001660625.3. Lineage (NCBI taxonomy): Eukaryota > Metazoa > Chordata > Actinopteri > Siluriformes > Ictaluridae > Ictalurus > Ictalurus punctatus. Next base: position 8,760,770 of record NC_030439.2, on the reverse strand, counting down.
ATCTGTCTACACATGAGTTCACCACCAAACACCACAGCCATGATTTTGGACCAGAGGTGCCATTCATCCTGACACGCGAGACTAATTCCGCTTTTTGTTTCTTTCCAGCTTCCTGTAAAGCACGTCTACCGAGTCCTCCAGTGCCAAGAGGAGGAACTCACTCAGATGGTCTCCACCATGTCGGACGGCTGGAAGTTTGAACAGGTAAGCGCAGGTGGTGGTGGTGGTAGGTCCGGGCGATATGACAAAAATATCGTATCATGATACTCGAGGACGATGCGTATCACGATATATAATTCAGCTACAAACAGTAGTAAAATAAAAAACTGAGGTTTTTTTTAATGCCTGCAAATTAGTGTTTGTGTTTTAAAAAAAAAACAAAAAAACCCCTTTAAACCTCCTGAAAGATCTGTAACCTGAGTGGGAAAAACCACACCTGTCAGCGAGGCATAAACGTGCCGGCGATCGAAACGAAAGAAACGATGACAGTGTATGAACAGTGTACATAAATGTGCTATTAACGTAAAGATGTTCATGTTTTTAAAGTAAACTGCTCTGGTTAGTCACATCAGTGTGTGCCAAATAATTATATTTTTAAATTTAATTTAGTGTAGACATGTAAGATAAAGCTATACTAATTAAAATAATCTAAAAGTTATGTAAGTGTTAAACATGACTAAAGATAAATGGTACAGAATCACAAACAAAAGCGTAAACATAGTTGTTGTTTTTTTTTCTTCTCTCTTTTCTTGGTTTAACTCTAATTTTGAAAAAGAAACTCGAGCCCAGTTCTCTGATTGCGGTCCAGTTTGCAGTCTCTTGACCTGCGATAGTTTCTAAACTGCCCTCTGTCTCCAGGTGTGGTATTTCTTCTGGAAGTGTGAAGTGAATGAGCAGCTGTTCGTTCAGGATCAGCAGATCGTCCGCCTGTAGCCGCGGCCTACAATCACGTCTTTCACCTCGCTTTGAACGTCTCATGTTTTGTTGTTTTTGTTTTTTTTTTCCTCCTCCTGCGTCAAATAAGGAATTTTGTCAGAAAATCACCAGGCTGTGTTTCGGTGTAGCAGTGCAGAGCACGATGGGTAATTAAACGGAAATGGCTGCTGGTTTAATAATGTTTATAATTCCGTGGGAGAATAAGAGTGCGCGATGGTTAGTGCAGGAGTAATTAATTCCTCTATCGACCGCTGCAGGGTTTCCCTCAGAACGACAAGTTAAATCCAAGTAATATTTATTAATATTGTACAAGTAAAAAAAGCAAAATCCATCAAAACCGTTCATACTGCAGCCTTTTATTGTGAGCTCATGAGTGGAAAGCGATGGAGTTACTCGTGGGTCGTGGCACTTGATAAGAGTTCACCGCCTGGGGGAGATAAAATGACGGTGTTGGACAAGGTCGTATTATCCGTATATGGGATTGGGCGAGTGATTAAGATAACGAATATACCTTTTAAATAAATATGTAAAGTGTGGTCACGCTACAGCACCACGCTCTGTTACTCCCAGCCTGGTGTTCGCTAGATACATTATTCTTCTCGTCTAAAGGCATCTTTATTTAGAACTCTTTAAAATTACTTCATCGATCTTTTTATTTATTTATTTATTTATTTTTTATGTGCAGTTGTGTGTAAGTGTTTGAATAAGCCAAACTGAACTTATTTCTTTTACGTATTTAGTAATGCTTTACATACGTGTGTGTGTTTGTGGATATATAATGCAAAGCACGTTCCCGGTACAGCTCATTTGCATTTTGCGACGCCCACAAAACTTGATAAAAGGTCAAATGCAGAGATCGCCTGGAGCATGAAATGACTAGTAAGGGTAAAGTGGAAGTTGTTTCGACTCACTTCTGTGTCAGTAAAAATATTTAAGTCTGTTTACGGCTCTGCGCTGACAGACCGACGCCCTCAGGAGCACGAGTAGGATACGAAGGTTTTTCTGCGTTTACAGGATTTTCATGAATATAAAAATCGGTGTGTAAGGCGCAGGGTGATGTGACGACATGATCTCGGTACTGTAATAAACCGTGTATACGATACCCATGATATCTCAGAAAAGGGTTTCATGAGAACTGGTTCTAAACTGATTTCTAAGCAGGAGCAGCTGATTTGATGTTAAAGTTCTGTACTGTTTTTTACGGTACAGAAAAAAAACTGTACTTTTTTTTTTTTTTTTTTTCCCCACATTGGCAGTTTGTGAGCAAATCAATTAGAGTTCGACAGATTTATTGTCTTTTTTCCCGGATTCATCAGTACCGATAAGTGACCACTGGAATTATCGTATATCGGCAAAAATCCACACCGATAGTGTTTTCTTTTTGCGGAGCAGCTGAGAAGTGTGTCCGCTGTCATTATACTGTGCGAGAGCGGCCTCTAGAGGTGAAATATAAACAATCACTTGATTAATTTTGTTGTCATTTGAAGTGTTTTTATTATTCATTTTCTGGGTTTTATTTATTATTTGGAGTGTTACTTTTCGTTTCAGTTTGGATGTATATCATTTATTTACTTGAATGTTTATTAATAGTTAGTATACATTAATATTTATATATTTATTTAGTTTAAAATAATACAGTACATTTTCATGGTACAGTTAGTACTGTTTAATTTTCTACTAAAGTTCAGCAGTATTCTATTTTGTTATATTTTCCTTCAGTATCGGGTTTTAAAAGCTATCGGTTGATTAATTGGCCAAATCAGTTATCGGTATCGATAAAATTCACAATCAATCGACGTCTAAAACTAACGCATGTCGTGAAGCGTGTTGTGTATTGTAGAAATGACTTCACTAATTGGGATATGAGACTCTTTGCCCAAATCTAGTCTGTGTGTAGGTTTCTGATCAGGACAGGACGAACATGGTCCATATGTATATGGACTCAAGGGCGAGTGGTTGGACGTAAGATTTGTGTAGAATTATTATTGTAACCAGCCGGTGAACTGATTTAGATTTTGGAAAAGATCCAAACGATGTCAAATGTGTGAAATAGTTTATTGACGATAGAAATGAAACTAGCCAATTAACTGTAGATATTTATCTAAAATACAGCAAAGCGTGACGACACCCACGGCTTCCGCTGTGTTAACGGTCTTCTGTAAATATAAATATATAAACAAACTGCTTTGCACTCGACGTTCTCCTTGTCGTTCGCTCCCGTTACTGCAGGATGAAACCCTCTGGTCTCCTACCCTGAGGGAGAAGGGCGAGCAGCTATGCCTCGCAGTCACTTTTGAACATTTAAATCAGATTAGTCTGGAGGTGTGCATCACGCCCCACTCAAACGCAAAACCTACCATTTGTTTGTCCACGTCGGAGTGGGATACAGAAGTATTCCGTTGGTTGATGAGACGTTCGTTTAGCTTGTTTCTTTATAAGATTGTCAGAAACCCGTGCGTTGTTCTCACTCATTAACGGGCTGTGCCGATCTAATTTATTTTTGTTCCTCCAGCTGGTCAGTATCGGCTCCTCATACAATTACGGAAACGAAGACCAGGCGGAGTTCCTCTGCGTCGTGTCCAAGGAGCTGCACAATCAGTCATACGGCACAAACAGTGAGCAGAGCGACAAGGCTAAGGTAAGCGTCACTGTAGCACGCTGCTACACACACCTGAGACGATTTGCCGATAGTATCGTGGCTCACTGGTGGATTCATCATGTAAGTCGTAAGATTTAGAAAACGAAACGGCGTGTTTATCACGGTGACGTCACTGTTCGACACGGCGCACACGAAGTTAAAATATTATTATTTACATTTTATAACGAGCTTAACCTTAACGAGTTAACTGTATTTATTAATTCAGTTAACAGCTAATTAATCACAAAGAAAAACTGACTGAATGCTAATCACAGCAGACTCGTAACCAGCTTCCGGTATTGTTTTCCGGCGTAACGATGAAACACGTTCATGACAGACATCGCATATATCTGGCCATGCCCCCTTTTTCCCTCCGAGATGAGATGCACGTTTAATCGAATTCTGAGTAAATCTTTCACATCGGTGTAATATTGTTCAGGGTACGTCTGAAGCGTGAGCAAGAACGTTTTCCCTCGTTGCATCCAGAACGTTCCGTCGTTTACAGACGAGCTCGCGTGCCGAAACGCTTTCAGACATGGTGCCTTATAATAAACACTCGTCCTCTGTGTTAAAGCTCTAAACGGCGAGTATCAACGCACACAAGCACGCGCGTGCTCCATGTTGACTGTTTAACAAATTCATTCAAGGAGAACTACAATCGTGATAGTGTTAATGTTGTATAAAGGGTGAGGATTTCAGCCTGAGGGATCGCTCGCGGTACTTCCTCTTCCTTCTAACACACTCCTGATGAACACACAGCTTTAGAAGAAACCCAGCTTTTATTTGCCATGTAATTCACTAAGTTCCTGTGTGGGTCAAGCGACAGCGCCTCCTAGAGGACGACACACTCACATGCTTAGTGCAAGTGTGAATACTTTCCACCTCCGTGCCCCACCTCCACTACCCCCGGATCTAGCCGCAAGAATGTTTTCAGCCCTTTTTTTTTCTTTTTCTTCAAAGTCCGAACTCAACATAAAAAAAATATACACTAAGTACGAACCATTTGTTCAAAAGTGTAAATTCTGCATGTGTATGGAGACTTTTGGGACACCCTGTAGAATTTTAAACTTTTTTAAGAAGCCCAGGTCACGTCTATTTATCTCGTTCTTTTTTTTTTTTTTTAAGTCTATGAATGTTCGACAGTTTCTCAGCAGTGCCATGAGACTTTCAGCTCATCCAGAAGACAGAGTTAGTGCTGGAAAACCTCAATATTTCAGCACTTCATCCAGCAGCAAGACCGTCTTGTCCCCGAAAACACCCTCGCAGCCATCGATTTCACTTCAACTCTCCTCTGCTCTGGCTCGTTCCATCCCATCGTTAATGTTTAATGCCATTCTCATTATACTTCATGTTCTTGGACAGAATAATTGAAGCATTTACGATTCAGTCGTACTTTAGTGCGCTTGCATTCGAATGCCTTTTTGTTTAGTTTTTGCGTTTTAAATTTATTTAACGTACGCTTTCTGTCTTACTTTAACAGATTCTTCAAGAACAAGGCTCTCGAATGTGACTGTGAAGCGAGCCGGGTCCTACACAGCATGACACGCACAGGATCAGGAGAAGAAAAACCGCAGAGACGGAAGAGAGGCTGTTCATATCGGAGGGGTTTTACTTTTAAAAAATATTATATAATTGCTTTATGTTCATAGAAGAAACAAATCAGGAATATGCATGTCAGTTTCAAGCATAAAAACAAAGGGCAGCGTTTATATCACGGTCCAGTTTCCTCAGGGTCTCAGCTCGACATTCTGAACACCAGTCATTACGTCATCCGCTCCAGTGAGCAGTTTCTTATTCCGAGACGAAATGATAAGTGTATGATTTAAAATTTTGTCACGGTGATAAATTCGCTGGTCAAAAAGTGTACAGTTACCGTGTTGTGCATTGGAGGTGTTACCATGGAGACCGATGCGTCGGTGTTCACCAGTGGTGTTTACTATATAAATGCTTACAAAAAAGACATTTTTTTAGCTTTCATTATGATTTACTTCAAGGTTACAGTAACAACCAACTGTTTGTTTTGTTTTTTTGTTTTTTTCCTGAAAGAAATACAATAGATGCAAATGTCGAAAGGCGGTGCTGAACTTCGTCTTCCAATGTTGGATTCGCTCCAAAAGTGTGTGTGTGTATGTATGTATATATATATATGTATATATATATATATATATATATATATATATATATATATATATATATATATATATATATATATATATATATATATATATATAATTTTAACTTTTTTAATTTTGATGAGAGCTTCTCTTTTTTTCCAGTTTACTTGCATAACTGCAAACTTACATTTATTGTGACCTTTTATTATTATTATTAAGTTATTTACCTTTATTTTTGTTGCTGTTTAAAAAGAAACTGCTTTATTATTATTGACGGTGACTGTTATTAGGTAGTATTTTTTATTTGAATTTTTTTTAATGTTTACTGACAGAAGACACTGTATAATTGTGTCTAAAGTATGATCACACTATGGGTGTATACAGTAGACGCAAAAGATGAAAAGGATTCTGTCGGCGCTATATAAAGATGCTTACGTGCTGTTTTTGGAAAAAAAAAAAAGTTTTTTATTGAAATGCATTATATTTCGTGTTGGGTTTTTTTGTTGTTGTTTTTTTTGGTTTTTTTTTGTTTTTTTAAAACGGTATCCATATACCCCTAACCGGCGCCACGGCGTAGTTCATCATCGTAACGAATCGTAACCTGAAAACTGTAGCAGTATGCAATCAAGGTTTTTTTTTTATTTATTTTTTTTTTAAATTATTTTTTAATTTTTTTTTTTTTACATTCATCTTAAGATTCGCAGTCGTTCGAGTCAGTCCTGTTTTTTTAAGTTTTAATATCGGTATGATGTTTTCTGATGCCGTTGCCTTTACGTAATACACGACCAACAAAATGTCTCAATTCCGTTGCGGTCTGGGACACGCGAGCGAACCGCTTTGCCGGGCTGCAAGTGTATCTGTATATAAATAAGTAAATAGACAGTCGTCACTAGTGCACGCTAACTTTCCCTACGTCTGTCTGTCTTTCACACGCAAAGGGCTTTTAAAATCAAGGAATAAATATGAGGTATAACGCTCGCATGAGGTCCAGGCGACCTTGATCTCGATCTCTCTCTGTACAGCCTGATCAAGGCTATGTTTACATGCCTAGTGTTTTTATAAATCAAAAAAAAAAAAAAAAAAAACTTGTTTTTGTCCTTTTACGTTTACATACACGGACACCGTGGCACCATAGCGCAGTTTGTCGGATTTCAATACTTCTGTTTACGTAACGTCCCGTTCTCGTACTAGTTACTGTCCTGCCTGTGTCTTGGCAATCAGAGAACCTTTTGGTCCTCACCAGTGGAGCGATGATTACAGCTCACTGTACCAGGGTCTTGTGATGCCTTCGTTCACCGAAGCTGGAAAGTGGCGCTGTACTTTTCTCCCGAATTTCCAGGGAGGTGTAGCCTTCCTCACACATGCACTCCGGCGCCTTGCTCCCTCTGCACGTCCACCCATGTTGGTTCCCCAGAAGTCTCCTCCTCCTCCTCCTCCTCCTTTTTTTGCGTGCAATCTGTAATTTTTTAAAAAACGAGCAGAAACAGGTGCAAAATGGCGTCTGCTCCACTTTGCCACTGCTGTTCCTATATTACTCTTCAAATGTTTTGTTTTTTTTTTGTATTCATATTTTTATGCTTAAAATTGTACTTGTTGTTTATTATTATTATTATTATTATTATTATTATTATTATTATTATTATATGTACTTGCAAGTTAACAACTTGGGGAAATGCATATGACGGTAATGTAGATCCAGGACTATCTTAATAAAAACCTTGTTGAATTGCAAACCTTTTGTGGCGCGTTTTAACACAAAGCTGTTACGTGTGACGAGATCAAGTCGTTCTCTGATTAGAATAGGGTTTAGGAAATGGGCTGAGATGGTCATGTGGTGAATTATAACTTGTGTCTTTTTGTCAATACAGCTGAAATGTTAACCAGCGTCCGCACGTCTTCCCAGAGATCTGTGTAGGACAGCAGAGGGCATGCTTAGACTACTTTTAGACTCTAGGCACTATGGGTTGTTATTATTATTATTATTATTATTATTATTATTATTATTATTATTACTACAGCTCTGAGAACTCATACTGCTATCAACTGTTTAATGAGCAACTCTTGCAGTTGTTTCTAAAGCAGATTTTAAAAGGAAAGAAAAACTTGTGAAAAACACTGCTAGTCAGTTTTGGTGGATATCCTACAGGCTTTAGGATCGTGTTCCAGGTCGATAGTCCACGAGACAACACAATGTTTATATCTTTATTTATTTAAAAAAAACAAAGTGCTAATTTAAGTACTCCATGAAAAGGTAGGTCTAGGGGGAGTTCATTCCAATACCTGAGCGCCCGAACAGAGAGAAACCTTGATGCACAGTATTCTTTATACCGTGTGAGATGATTGGACCGGTCGAGCGGTGCTGGAGGTTCTGAGGGAGTGGGACGTGATAAGTGCTTTTAAGGTAAGGTCCATTTCTGGCTTTGTAGGCAATCAGGAAGCCACTGGAGGGAGTATAGCCGTGCTCTGTTAGTGTGGGTCAAACCACAAAACAAGCCATTGGCTAAACGAAATGGTCCATAGACCTCTGAGACCGTGTATTAACTGTGTATTTGAGTGGACAACATTTGTCTCGTACCTCCAGGCCCACACCCACTGCGTGTGCGGAGTTTGCATGTTCTCCCTGTGTTTTGGGGGTTTCCTCAAGGTATTCTGCTTTAATCGAACAGTCCAAAGATGTGTTGTAGGCTGATTGACATTTCCAAATTGTCTGTAGTGTATGATTGGTTGGCAGACTGTCCAGGGTGTCCCCTGCCTTGTGCCCAGAGTTCCCCAGGATAGGCTCCAGGCTTCCCCGCGACCCAGTGGAGGATCAGCAGTATGGAAAACAGATAGCCGGAGATGGTACCATTGACACCCCTTGTGCAGAATTTAAGCCAGAGGGAGTTTTTCCTTGCCAGCCTTTCCTCTGGCTTGCTCATTAGGGATATATAAATGAAAATTTTTTATCCGGAATTGAAGTATTTCTGTAAAGCTGCTTTGTGCCCATGTCCATTGTCCCTGTACAACTAGAATTGAAGCCTAAAAAAATCAAAGTTAGTAGAATTGATTGAGTTTGCACAATAGGTTAAAACTTGTGCCAGACCATGCGCAGTAGATACAGTGGGTCCGCGTCTCGTCCACCCGTACCACTCGTTCTTCATGCTGGGAGCACGGATGCCGAGGTGTGTTCCCTGAACTTAATCTGGCTCAAACTACTGCGTTATTTATTAATATGTAAAACGATCAATTGTAGATATTACTGTACGTTCTGTGCAAATGTATCGTTTTCCTGTTGAGGCTCTTGACGTGTTCTGTAGCAAATCCACGTCTTATTCTGCGAGCAAACCAACATGCGGTGAATGCGGTGATGGCACAGACCGAGGCGTCGAACACTAGCTGGATTTCATAACTATTTACTGTCGACTGTATGACCTTAGCGGACACTTGATGTAGTTTGGTAAGGTTGGTCATTCACTCCAGCAGCAGAACACGTGGTGCATAAACCAGCCCTTCTCCATTCAGATGTGTAACTTACTGCAGGTGACGGAGGAAAACCGAAGCTCTGAAATCTTTTCCTGACAGAAAAATAACCAATATACTTGTGCAAAAATCTATAGGCGATTTATCATCTTGCTTATGAATGAAGTACTACCACTTTGAGCTAGCGTTCGATGCACCATCTTGAGTTCAGGTAATATCCCTCTGCGTGCGCGCTCCCAACGGAAAGAACGACTGATTACAGGTGGACGAGAGGCGACCCACTGTATCTACTCTGCATGGTCAATTCCACCAAATTTAGGCTCCAAAACTGCACAATGAGAGTCAACAGCACCATGTTGTCCACTCATATACTGAATGTACAGTCATTTCTTGAGACACAAATCTGTGAAAGGTACTGAAACTGCAGCTTTGAAGAACCCGGAGAGCACAGTGATGGCGTCCATCCTTCTTAAATGACCGCCATTCAGAACTTCTGAAGGATTTTTCTGAGAGCTGGTTGCCAAGACGTCTACAAGTCGTGTTTAGCCTTTAGAAGGCGAACCTGACAAGGGCGTCTCTGCAGTACTCCACCAAAACTGGCCATTTACGTTCGGAACCACGACCCGGTAAAAGGTGCACGACGGCTTGCTTGGAGGACTTCATGGTCGCTTTAGATAAGACTTTATGGTCTGATGAAAACAAGATTGACGATCTGATTGACGAGCAGTGAGGAAACCAGGCACCGCTTCTCACCAGGCCAGCTCCGTCGCTGTAGGGAAGCATCCTGCAGTGGGGATGGGTTTTTTTTTTTTTTTTTTTTCAGGTACAGATACTCAAAGGTTTGTACTTCACAGGTGGAAATGAAAGATGACCAAATGACCTCAAAGTGAAACACCACAGTGATTCCAAACACACAGCCAGAGCTAGTACTACTGTATAATTAGAAACAGCAGTAATATTAATAATGCACATTATACTGGAATATTAGAAATCACACAATTTCACGTGTAGTTTTGATTATTGTAGGATTAAAAAAACAAAACCCTTTAAACTGCTCCTCTAAGGTCTAAATACTATGTGCATGATTATTTTAATTACTCTCCTGCCATAACCTGTTTTTTTTTTTTCAACTGTTTATTATTTATTGCATGCCATTGCATTTCCGTTCCATTTACTTATCTGTAAGACGTGTGCTATGAACTGTCTCGCTGCACAAAAAGTCCATTCAACGTTCTCACGACGATTGATCTCCTTACACATTTCCAGTGTAAACATTTGGATGAGATAAACGGCGTGTGCCGTGTGAGAACCCCCTGCAGCTACCCCGCCTGGGCAATTTCCCCACTAGCCTTAAACATGCCGTGACTCATTTGTTGCCTTTTTTGTGGTGCACGAGTGTGTGAACTGCTCGGTGCTCAGCACGCTTTCGGGTTCTTTCTGCACTTTAGACCATAGCAACAAAGCAACCAATCGAGTGAAGAGCTCAATACTCTATTAGCAACGAGGAGTCTGGGTCTGAATTCGGAGGGGTAGCGTTTGGCAGAGATGCAGCGAGTCAGCGTTGCTGAGAGGAAGCTTCCCAAACAACAGATCCCACAGTATCTTAGCTCTCCATCAAATGCCAGGTGTCTGAGACAGAAACACACACACACACAGTATTATCGAAAGTGCTGTACAGATGAATTCAACACCACAGGACTATACGGCTTCGTAGGAGGAACTCCTTACAGTCTCCGGACTAGTTCAGAACATTTTGTTCCGGTTCACTAATCTGATTGGACGAGCTGCATTCCACTTAGTTCTCCCTGTGCTTTGGGGGTTTCCTCCAGATTCTCCGGTTTCCTCCAACAGTCCAAAGACATGCGTTGTAGGCTGATTGACTTTTCCAAATTGTCCGTAGTGTGTGAATGTGTGGGTGATTGTGCCCTGCGATGGATTGGTATCCCGTCCAGGGTGTGCCCCGCCTTGTGCCATGAGTTCCCTGGGATTGGCTCCAAGCTCCCTGCGACCCCATGTAGGATAAGCGGTACGGAAGATGGATAGATGGATGGATGGATGGTGTGTCACGAAGTGGTTCAGGAATTGCAGCCTCTCTGGCATCTCTTATTACGCTACTGCCCCAGCAGCTGACCTTGCTTTTCCATCGATCCTGCTGTCCTTGATGCTAGGCCAGATTTAATTTTTTCTGTCATGTGTGCAAACCACCGCAATCGATACTCCCCTTCCTCCTTTAAAACTGCATATTTGAAATGGAAGTACAGTATATCAACCGTATACAATATGTATACATATACCGTATAGCTGAAGATGTTTCTGCTTTGTGCTCCGAGGTTTGAAAGGAAATGTTGATTATGAGAGCACAGAATGCCAGCTTCGGTTCGGGGTGAAATAAAACGGGACACTAAACAATAACCAGGGAACATATTACTACTGCTACTACTACTACTAAAAATAATAATAATTATATAAGTGAGCCAATTCCTGTAGAACATGCCCAGGCAAACCCACAGATACTTTGGATCATGAGCAAGTTAAACATCATCCTACACTTCAGCCAAAAGTTTGTGGACACCTGACCATCACAGCCATAGATGCTCCTTGAACATCTCGTTCCAGATGTATTCGCTATTTCCTGTTATAATGCACACCACTCATCTGGGAAGGCTTTCCACTAGATGTTGGAGCATGGCTGTGGGGATTCGTGTTCATTCAGCTACAAGACATGAGCATTAGTGAGGTTGAGATCAGGGACTGATGTTGGGATGTCGAGGAGGCTCCAGTTCCAGTTCCAGTTCATCCCAAAGGTGTTCAGTGGGGTTGAGGTCAGGGCTCTATGCAGGACACTCGAGTTCTTCAACCTTCTTCCGATCTTCGTGGAGCTCGCTTTGTGCACAGGGGCATCTTCATATCACAGCATACAAGGACCTTGGTGTAGACAAAGGTGTAAAGAAGTACATATGGGGGTGTGATGGTCAGGGGGGTTAAGGAGGGGGGTTAAGGAGGGGGGTAAAGCAAAAAGCTGTATCAGGATAGGAGAACCCCACCATCAGGAAATACTGGCTTTACCTGCTCAGATTTGCCATGCCGTGACGTCATCAACCCCAACGCCCCAATGCAGTGTCAGTGATTTTACAGAGAGAGAGCAAGCGGCGCGAGCTCGACCTGCTCCACGGACTCACACTGACAACCAAACAACAACGAAACAACAACAACTAAACAACAACAGGTGTCTTTGTGGACGTTAGCGGACGCTGGAGCGGTGGTGGAGATGTTGCGGGTGCGCTGTCGGGGTAAATCGCAGTCGCAGGTCTCGCCTAGCATTAGCATTAGAGTTAGCGTTAGCGTTAGCATGGTACACTGACGGTGCATTGCTCTACCGCTAAATAAGTCATAACACGCCGGTGTTAGCATTTCTTAGATGCGGCTTGCAGTGCGTTGATGCCGTGATGCTAGCTAGCTAACGCTAAGTGAGGGATAAAGTTAATAATAGTGTTTTATTTCTGTGTATTAGGATGGAAAGTGACACTTAAAGGACAGGTCAGGACAGGACAGGACAGGCTGTACTCTCGGCTGTACTGCTGCAGTGCTTGTGCACTGTTAGCATTCATTTAGCTCCAAGCATTTAAAACGATAATGATCCAGTCTATCTAATGAACTTCAGTCTGTTCTGCTGTTTGTGTTTAGATAGACGAGGAGCTAATGAAAAGCGAGGCGCGCTCAGTGCTGAGGAGGATTTTAGTCAACATGCTAGCGACATGTTGTGTGTTTACATCTTCTCTCAGCGCGGTTCTGGACCAGGTTCTCACAGGTATGAGCGGAATATGGGCTGAGACAGAGCGAGCATCCGGGCTGGACATGAACAAACTGTGCTACAATGGCCATTTCCAAACACACTACCGCTGCGCTGTCCCTCCTAATCGTGTGTTTTACACCCAAACAGCTTTAAAGCTACAGTAGTGGATTATTTAACACCTAATTAAATTAAATTCCTTATTTGTTCAAACGAACTGGAAGATATGTAGGGGAAAACTATAGTGTGTGTCGTGGCCTTAGCGAAAATGTTTTAAGGTGCTGAGAAAACCCCTTTGGGAATCCGATTCGGGCTGGAAGGGTTGTTTATGTTTGGAAGTGCTTCCTGTCAATCAGTCCTATTACTGTTATAAACATTGTACTCTATTGGACGCTCTGGATCCTGGGGGCTGAGCTTCGTGAACATGGGCGGGAATCATTCAAGTGGAAAGACCTGATCTTGAAAAATAATTTTTTTTTTTTAAGACTAATCTTACTTAATGCACCTTTAAATCAATGTCGTAACCATGGTGAAGTGATTGATCAGCAGAGCTGCCACCATTAAACAGAATAAAATATTATGGCGGCTTGCAGACACTACTGAAAGGTTTGTTTGGGGTTCTTTACATTTTTAAAAAATTATTATTCCTTAATAATAATTGTGCAAGTCGTCCGCCATGTCGAGCAAAGCCTCGAGCAAAGAGAAGAAGTCCGGCCTCGGGAAGAAGCTGTTCCGCCGGGGCTCGGTGCGATCTGTAGGCAGTTTTATGAGCCGAGTGCTTAAGACCCTGTCCACTCTGTCACATTTCGGATCCGAACTTCAGCCGCCCGAAGGGGAGAAGGACGACGGAGGATTCGCGGCGTTCAAAAACGAAGGCAAGGGATCGGTGGCCTCGGATGACAGTGACTGCGGCAGCTTCCTCAGTCGGGACAAAGTGCCAGGAGTGGCCGGTCTGAAGAACCATGGTAACACGTGCTTCATGAACGCTGTCCTGCAGTGTCTGAGCAACACGGAGCTCTTCGCGGAGTATTTAGCACTCGAACAGTTTCGCGGACAAACCGAGGAGGAAGATAAGCCCAAGGCCAACGGGGTCCATCCTCCCAGGAAAGAGAAAGGAGAAGTGACGGAGCAGCTGGCTGGACTCGTCCGAGCTCTGTGGACATTCGAATACACTCCTCAGCAGAGCCGAGAGTTCAAGGTGAGTCAAGGGTTCGGGGTTATAATGTTATGCAGATTTAGGCCAAAAGTATGTGGACATCTAACTATCACACCCATGTGGTTCTTCACCAAACTGTTTCTACAAAGTTGGAAGCACACAATTAGATAGAATGTCTTTGAACGCTGTAGCGTTACAATTTCCCTTCACTGGAACTAAGAGGCCCAAACCTTTTCCAGCATGATGATTCCCCTGTGCACAAAGCGAGCTCCATGAAGACATGGTGTGTTAAGGTCGGAAGAAGGTGGAAGAACTCGAGTGTCCTGTAGAGAGCCCTGACCTCAACCCCACTGAACGCCTTTGGGATGAACTGGAAATGAACTCTCCTCACATCAACATCAGTGTCTGATTTCAACCTCGCTAATGCTCTTGTAGCTGAATGAACACAAATCCCCACAGCCACGCCCCAAAATCTAGTGGAAAGCCTTCCCAGAAGAGTGGAGCGCATTATAACAGCGAAAGGGGAATAAATCCGGAATGGGATGTTCAACAAGCACACATGTCTGTGATGGTGAGGTGTCCACAAACTTTTGGCTCATACAGTGTATCAGAAGACTATTTTGTAAATTGTTATTTGTGATTGATATTCTACAAAGCTGTGAAAAAGTCATTTTTTTTGACGCACGCAAAAAAACATACTGTTGTAGTGTAGCCAGATCTTTTCAGGGGAAAGTATCTAGAAATCACCAGACTAATTTGCATATTCATCTGTGATCAGTGATTGGTTGATGGGAACAATGGTGATCAGTGATTGGTCAGTAGGGTCAAAAGGCTGTGCGATTAATCGAATTTTCTATTTCGATTATGGCCTCCGACAATTATGAAAAAAAAAATCGAGATAAAACGATTCTGCAATGTTCTGGTTTTCTTTTTTAAAACCGCACAGCATTTTTCTTTACAGCGGTGCGCCCCTCCCTAAAAATCCGAACTCGCTCCCCGCCAGGCTGTGGCATTCTCAGTTCCGATCGAGCCGAGATGACAGAAAGAGAGCCTTTGGTCGACAAGAAAGATAAAACTGTTTCAGCCGTTTGGAAACAATTTGGTTTCAAGGAGTCTGACGTGGAACAAAAAGAAATAACATTTAGTTATCTTTGTATAGCTCATTTCCTCTCGCGTCATGGCAGCTAGTATAAATATGCTCATTTCCTTTCCAGAGGTCACGAATGGTGAGAAACTACAGGCTGATCTCAACCAGGAGACAGAATTTCATTGGCAAAGGAAGTTCAAAGCGATTTCTGGTGACGCGATTGGTCATTAGAAATAATGGTGATCAGGGATTGGTCATTACAAATAACGGTGATCAGGGATTGGTCATTACAAATAACGGTGATCAGGGATTGGTCATTACAAATAACGGTGATCAGGGATTGGTCATTACAAATAACGGTGATCAGGGATTGGTCATTACAAATAACAGTGATCAGGGATTGGTTGATGGGAACAAGGACCCAACACCAGTCAACCAATTCAATTAAAGTGACCAGTCAACTCTCTCTCTCTCTCTCTCTCTCTCTCTCTCTCTCTCTCTCTCTCTATTTCTCTCTCACTCTCTCTATTTCTGTCTCTCTCTCTATATATTTAATTCTGTCTCTCTCGGTCTCTCTGTCTATTTCTCTCTCTCTCTCCATCTCTATCTATCTCTATCTCTCTGTCTGTGTCTCTCTCTTTTATAACACAGCTTGTCATGTTACAGAGAAACCTGAAAGCGCAAACTAAATTGCTGGAATAAGCATTTCTGTCGTGCCGTCAGGTCTGACCCTGAGTAACGTGTCACATTTGTCTGGTACAGAACGCCGTGGCGAAGCGTGCCATGCAGTACAAGGGAAATGCTCAGCATGATGCTCAGGAGTTCCTTCTCTGGCTACTGGACCGTGTGCACGAAGACCTGAACAACATGGGCCATAACAGACCTTCTATAAAGGTAATTTGTGCTGGAATTTATTTCCGTGTGAAATGTGTTGACTAAAAGCCAAAAGATAAGAACTAGTATTGAAGGTGCTTTCACGCCTGCAGAGTGGATAAACGCCTCAATCTCTTTGTGTAGTTCGGTCCTGTTTTGACATGCCAGGTTGTGATGAAGTTGATCTCTTTATTCTGTTGTAATTGATGCATATGAAAACACTTTACGTTAATAAAAAAAATTGCACTACTACAGCACATAATGTTATTTATTGAAGCAAAAAGGTTATCCAATACCAGCTGGGCCGGTGTGAAAACGTATTTGCCCCGTAGTTACTAATTCCCCAAACATATGAAACTGCATTCATAATAGGTTTCAGTTCAGTTTGTTTTTTATTTTTAATAAATTTTCAAAGATTTCAAACAAACTTCTTTCACGTTGTCATTACGGGGTATTGTTTGTAGAATTTTGAGGAAAATAAAGAATTGAATCCATTTTGGAATAAGGCTGTAACATAACAAAATGTGGAAAAAGTGAAGCGCTGTGAATACTTTCCAGATGCACTGTAGGAGTAAATCCTAGTCCTAGAAGTAAGTGAAAGACTGATCTCCAGTTATCAGAAGCGTTCGGTTGCAGTTATTGCTGGGGGTAATTAGTAATTAGTTTTTCACACCGGTGATAGGTGATTTTTTTCTTTTTTTTCTTCAATACATTTTTTAAGTAAAAACTGTATTGTGTATTTACTCAGGTTGCCTTTGTTTTATGTTGTATTTCATTTGAAGATCTAAAACTATTTAGTATGAGAGACTCAAAAACAGAAGAAATCAGGCTAGGGGCAAATACTTTTCAAATACTCACAGCACTGTACATGACCTGCAAACTGGAAACAAATCCTCACCGACGATCACGTGCACACACACACACACACACACACAGAGACAGAAAATTCCCGATTAGTCAGTGAACACTCACGCGTACAAACAATTTCACACGCTTATGAATCGTCACATTAAGAAACGAGACAATCAGTCAGTCTCTAGTCTTAAAAAAACATGCAAATGAACAATATTTCAAACAAAACATGAAGATTTGACTAAGTGTGTGCAGTGGTAGTGCACAACTAATTTGCTTTTAACTAAACATCCCCTGTTAATCATGACAGCCTGGTTTCCCCTCCACGACTGTACACGATGATTCAGGAGATAAGTTGCTAGAATGTCATTCCAAACATTTTACATGTCCTCTTCCTACAGCGCTGTCAGAGTCTCGAAGCTGATTGGTTTTATGTTTTGTACAGTAGGGCTCGGAAAGTAGTTCGGGCCGTAACACGAACAATATTAATGTGCTCATTCTAATACGTTAGTGTTGCTATATTAACCGCACATGCACAGGGACCTGTACAGCGAACACTCCACGTAAACTAAGACTACTAAGAAACCGCTATTATAAACGATGTGTTTAATAAAGTCAAATGTTTAGAGCGAGAGCGAGAGCTATAGCGAGAACAGGAACTGTCTGAACTCTCAGACATTCCGCAGCGTTAAAGCTTAAATATAAACCGTTAAAAAGCGCAACGTGTCTTTCATGAATAAATGAACCATTAATTATTTGCAAGTCGCTGTGGTATAAGCGGAATAACACACTCCAGACTTTACGGAAGTAATGCACTTGGAAGTAGTAACAGTATCGCATCACCCTGGCATGGATTTAAAACATTTTTGATATTGAGTAGTCGGAGTGGCCAAGTTCACGTCTTAAGAGCTTAAGATCAGAGAGACATTCCACATCATTTTCGACGCACAGACGTACTTTGAATATCCCATATGATTTTAGATGAATACCCAAAGTAATGTTTTCGTTTGCCTTGATATTAAAGTCCACCCTCTCCAACTCATCACTCATTAAATGCCAGCTGGAAATGAACTCTGTGCATGTAATTGCTGTGAGGAAACATTGTTGTTTTGTTTTGTTTTGTCTTTTTTAATATATAATTATAAGTTTGTGAAAAAGTTATAGGGCGATATGATGATAAAATACCAATATCGTGATAAATTATGTCAAGCTACACATATCTGTTATCTTGTGGATATCTTTTTTTATTATATTAAATATTGTTCTGATATTAAAAAAGAAATGATTGCAAACTCGCTTGAAGCAGCTGATTTGAAAAGCATGTAGTATTTCAATCTTTATCATTGTAAAATGTTGCCACAATGATTTTTTTTCCTCCTGTCAGTGTTTAAAATTAAATTTTTTTTCTTTTTATTTAGGGTTAACCTTGTGTAGAAAATTCCGACGCTTTTATTTTATTGCCCAAAGCGTCTCAAGGTTGAAGCAGGATACAACTAAGCTGAGTCGAAAGTTACTTGGCAACTTGTTGGTGCTGGGATTTGAACTCAATGCTTTAACCACTGGATTTCAGCAAACGAGTCAAACAGAAGGCTTACACTAATGACCCATCTCATGTTTCAGAGTAGTGGATAATGATTGGATTGGATTGGATTGGTGGGGGTTGGGAGTTTGTGAGGTTCACTGCATTCTCGTCTCAGCCACAGATGCTCTAGAAGTCTGGCCTGAAAGATTATGCTAAACCTGAAATTTCAGTCAGACGCTTTCACTCTGTAAAAGTAGGAGGTTTCTTGGCCACACTGAGTGAGTGACAAAAAACGAGCACGAGTCCAGCTTGGACAAGTTTCTTTATCACACGACTAGATGTAAATAAACATGTTGGTTGATACGTTGACTTAATAATCAAACATTGTTGAAACTTTATGCTTCGATTCTTTTCTGTAGTTGTATTAACAGTATGAACAGTATTGCGCTGCTTTTTCCTCTGTACTCTGATTATTATTTTGTTGAGTTGTCTTTCTGGTTTTGCCTTACAAGTCTGTACAATAGACCAACAAAGAAAAGTAGAACGTCGGTTATCCTGTAATTACAGACGAAGACACGGTGTGTGTTTGGCGACGACAGAAGCACTCTACATTTGCATTGATTCTTTTTTTTTTTTTTCTTCATTCAGAGCCCGAGAGCTCAATCAGCTGAGTAGCTGGCAAACGAGCCTGATTTACAGTCCAGCTTGTGCCGGAACAGCGCTTGTAAAACAGAACCGTGTGTCAGCCATCAATCTGTTCAGACCAAACGGCGAGGAGGCAAGCGCTCCGTTCATACAAATACGGCATAAATATACTTCACTTTCACCACACGTACACGCGCACGCAGCCGTTACTCGAGCAGCGTTGTTCGCACGCTCGCTCGCGTATCACGGGGACATCTAGCGCAGTGTTTATCAGCATAGTGGTCCGTGGCATAATTACAGGGGGTCCGTGGGAAAGTTTTTAAATAATATTTTTTGTATATGTGTAAACTTACGAGAGGTAGACAAGTTCTAGTGTCGCATTGACGGATAAAATAAACAAAAGATCATTCAGAGTGTCAAATTAAACAACAATAAAATGTAAAAAATAAAATCTTGTAATGTTTTGGTTCAATTTTAAATGTCCAGTGGTCATATTATTCACGTTAAATATTAATAAAATAACGTAACGTGTATATATAATTGACTGTTAAATATGTAGCCTATAATTGTTGTGGCGTGAAGGGGGTCCTTGTGGATTGTTAGAAATTTGCTCGGGGTCCAGAGCTCACAAAAGGTTGAGAACCACTGGTCTAGAGGGTTCAATGTGCTGTCCGGTAGCAGGCGTGTCCGAGTCGAACCGTTTAGCGTTTGCATGCACGGTGACATTAAACAGACTGGCAAGTGCCGCTTCTCTAAGGCTGTGTCTCAAATGGATAACTTTTACATTTAAAAATATTTACTACGCTAGTATATCCAGAATGGTATTTAGTACTCAACTTAGTTTAAGAGGTTTTTAAAAAATCAGACAATAACTGTAACAGGAAAGCCGTTAATGTTTGTGCTCAATAACGCTCTAGAATAGTACCAGAGTCTGAAACATTGAAACGTTTTCCTCCACCTGCCACAGTGGCTGGTCTTTTTTTATTTATTTAATTATTTATTTACTTGCTACTCAGAATTTCTACCAGCCACCTCACAAAAACAGCAACCAACATTCGCCTCATGGTTCGACAGAGTTTTGAGAGTTCTGCTCTCAGTGTTCGTACAGCATGGTTATATGAGTTACTGTAGTCTTCCTGTAAGCTCGAACCAGTCTGGCTGTTCTCCTCTGAACTCTCTCACCAACAAGGCGTTTCCTGTCACAGAACTCGCTCTAAGCCTCCCACCCTCCACTAATTTGTGTAAACTCAATATTTCTGAAACACTCAAACCTGGCACCAGAAACCGTTCCACAGTCACTCAGATCAGTGAGATCCTGCCAAGCTGAGGTTTGATTTATGTGAACATTAATGGAAGCTCTTGTAGATTGCACTGCTGCCACATGATTGCATTATTGGATAATTGCATGAATGAGCAGATGTCGGAGTGATAGTGGGCAGTGTAATGCAACGGACACTAAATTAAACTCATTTGAACTCTTCTGAAATGGTTCAATGTTCAGTGCTTCGTTTATCAGTGTGGGGTTTTTTTCCCCTGGAAGTGACGTACCAGAAATTGAGCAACATTTTCAGTAAAAATTGAAGAAAAGTTTTGGCTTTGTAATAAATACTTTCTTTTGTAGCGTTGTCCATATTTCCAGGACGACTCCGCTGCTAATCATTCTGCAATCTGTCTCACCCACACTGTTCAGAACCGGTGATTTTTGTAGCAGTAAACTATAATTAATTACTTCTTGTTCAGTGATTTAGCTAATGACAGATCTTAAGCTGATTGTTAATTCCTGTTTTAGGTGTTTCCTTTATCGCTTACCCACACAGCGCTATGATGTCTGCAGTCGAGGATGGATTAAGACAATTAGCAACAATGCATGGAGATCTTACTTTTCACTAGGGATCTGCCTTCTGATTGGTGGAATCAGTGGAACACTGGCTTTTTTCCCCTTCGTTTAGGACTTTTCATCTGCTCATTTGATTTCAAATCCTGGTAGTGTGTAATGGTAACGGATAAGTTTATATCTGAAAGTGTTTCTATCTGAAGGTTTTATGGTTCCTGTCATGAACTAAAGATTAGGATAAGAAATAGGGGTATAACAATACATCGAGACACGATGAAAAATTTTTATTAATTGTGCATATAATGCAGTTGAACAGTTTGAACACTAGAGGTAAAACCCATAGAGATAAAATATGCATAGAGGAACGCTGGTCACATCATCGTGTTCTTTCGTGGAGAGTCTGCGAGATCTGTATTCATGAATTGACTGTTAGCCAGAAACCCCCATAATGCACCAGCCAACGCGTGACATACGTTACACGATTATACAGCCACATTATAATGGTTAAAAGCGCTCTTCATTAGCTTTCAAATGCCACCAGAACTCTGGCTCTGAGAGCTACAGTGCCTGAGAAACCGGACACTTTACCCGACTTTGGAGCTCTATCTCTGCTCATTATGTATCATTTGATTATTTTTATTTCTAAATGTATTTATTTATTTTAATTTATTTATTTTAATTTATTTACAAAAATGCTCGTTGTTTTGCACTGAGATTTTCCGAGAATTGAATGGAATCGAATCATGAGCACAGTATTGTGAATGAAATCGAGTCGAATCGTGAACGGAGTGCGTCACATAACAACCCTGATTGTTTGCTAATAGCTAAATCTCCAACATAACATCCTTCTAAGTGAGAGTTTTCAGTTTAAAAAATCATTAAAAGTAAAGGGTTTTAAATGAAACGTTTATTGCTTTTCTTTACTCCTGTAAAACCCAACGTCCGCTGATATTGTACAGTCCTCTGATTCCTGAATAAATATGCACCTACGGCACTATTCTTGTGTTCGTCCTGTCATAGCCGCCCATAGAGGAAGACGATGGAGCGCTGGAGGGACCTTCACCCCCGCTGTCGGCTGGCTCTTTTGTCCAGGAGCTGTTCCAGGCACAGTACAGGTATAATAGCGTTAATAGCGTTTTGTATTGCTGTTTTTCAGCCAGTCGAAAGCCTTCACTTGTCGTGTTCTCCTCTTCAACATGCAGATCTTCACTCACGTGCCCACACTGCCAGAAGCAGAGCAACACTTTCGATCCGTTTCTTTGCATCTCGCTTCCCATCCCGTTACCTCACACTCGGTAAGTAAGCACCTTCGCTCGTGCATTCCTGTACTGTAAAGCAGGATGGGCTGGCTATAATGGGCTGCGTGCACTCACACGGGCTATGACGCATTTCTGTTTTTTGTTTGCACCCGTCAGTACGGTTTGCCCTTCGTAATGCAAACAAAACGAGTGCAAGGTATTTAAGACTATATCACGAGCGCTGACGTGCTCCTTGTCTACGCAGCTCAAAGAGATCTTGGGGGGTAGCAAACCTACGTCCTGACCATATCACCTTTTCCGTCCATACCTAGGCCTGTAGCAGACGTTTCACACCAGAAATAAAAGCACAGATGGCCGGCATAAAAAAAAAGAATAAAGCTCAGTGCCGTTGCTCTTCAAATGGAGTGGCTACAGAATTCAAACACCATTGTGAGAAAATCACAATAATAATTTCAACTTTCAAATCACAAGCTACTTTGTAGTGGATGGCGTGGGCTAACGTTAGCTTGTGTGTTCGTTTCTGTTATTATACTACCATCGTAGTTGCATATTTATGACGAAGCATACAGTTTGAAGCCTTTCTCCGGCTTTAGATAAACGGATAAACGTCTTGCAGAGCGTAGGGAATGAGCCGGAAACCGTTACTGCAAGTAGCTCGTTATCGAGAAGTCCTGCAGTGTGGTGTTTGAGATTGTAACGCTAACCGTGATTTCTCCTTTCTTTTGTCCCACACTGGTTACGCGACTGTGATAAGGAGACGGGTGTGTGCTCAGGCTTGGGGGAAGAAGACAGGAAGCAGGAAGTCTTGACCTTTATGCGTCGAGAAAGTTTTATATTCAGACCTGTTTTTCTGCCAGCATATCACTTCGTAATACTGTGGACAAACAGGTCTTCGAATGAAGCTGCGTTTGTTTTGCATTGCTTCCTTTGTGATAAGCTAGCCGGAGACGGCGGGTGGGTCTCATTCGTTATGATACTCACCGATTAGCGTGACCTCTGTATTACTACAAAGGGTTTCAGACAGTGCTCAGGAAGTAAGGTAGCCAGCTGTACTACTTCTTGTTGAACTGCTGTCCTTGAAGGGATTTGTTCCTCTTTTTAAAGGAAGCCTCCACCCTGTATTTGTGTTATTCGCGTGCTGTGGTGGTGTCACATAGCTTCACATAGCATTTTCACAAAACTGTTTGTGAATGTAAAAACGTCTGCAAAGTACTTCCTGTACTAACCTACATAGGTTTGTAACAAAAGACCCACCTCTGGTCTTCATCGGCTGCTCGCTGACAGCGGTAGGGACAGACTGGGACATCTGACCAATCAGAGCAGAGTATGCTCTCTGAAAGGAGGAGTTAGAATGAAGTTATACCGCACTAGAGGTCAACCGATCGGCACTGATAACTGATCGCTGGAACTATCAGTTATCGGAAAAAATCCACACCTATGGTTTTTCTCAGTTGCAACCTTTCTGAGAGCGCCCTCCAGAGGTGAAATATAAACCACCACTGACCAATTTTGTCATGTTATTTGAAGTGTTTTTTGATTCATTTTGGTCGTCTCTATTTTTTTATTTGTTATTTGGATTGTTACTTTTCAGTTCAGTTTGGATGTTTATCTTTTATTTACTTTCATATTTATTAATAGTTAATGTATACTAATATTTATATATTTATTGCATTTAAAAAATGAGAAGTACATTTTCATGGTACAGTCAGTACTATTTATTTTTATAAAAACGTTCAGCAATATTTTACTTCAAGTGTTGTATTTTCATTCACTATCAATTTAAAAAAATCGGTTGATTTATCGGTTACTTAGTTACCGGTAAAAATCCACTATCGGTTGACCTCTACTATACACATATTAGCTTTTGATCCATCAACATATAGACGTGTTCGTTTGTTAAATCTATAACACTGACTCTACAGTCCAGCTTGTCGCTAACAGAAGACGAACACTGAGGCGTATATGTTTTCTTTTCTTTCCCCCAATTTTGTAGCTCGAATGCACAGATTTCGAAAACGACGCAGTTCTGACCTCTGACTTTGCGCTTCCGAGGTAACTCGAATGCAGCGTCGTTCTCAGCAAGTAGTCGAAAGGCATCATAGGATACCTAGAAGTGAGCACAGACCAACATGTTGAAAACAGACTTGGAATTTCATTTCAAAATAACTCGTGCACTGCACAGAAGATCACGTTAATTAGTTCATTATAAAGATTAGTATGTTATGAAGTTATTCAGGGTGGAACCTTTTTTTAATTTTATTTTTTTTTAATTTGTGTGTGGTTTTATCCAGTCCAGTTGCACTCGTTCTGACCTAAAAGAAGTTTCTCTGTTTGACGCACGTTCTATTTTTAAATTCCTCAATTTATTACTAGGCATTAATGATTAAAGATGTCGTAATATTAGGAAAGTGATTAGTGATTTAGTGCACATTATCCCTCCAGTACAATGAGGACACGATCCATTACACGGAAATGATGATCGGGTGAAAGGGACGGCCGTTTAATTGAACAGGATCCTGATGTACCGAAGGTTCTCAGGCCGTGAGCCACGTACCTAAAATGATGGTGGTTACAAACCCACAGTCATCAGTGCATTTCATTTCCATGGCTGTTGTCTCAGTTGTGAAATGTCTTTTCGTGAGCACACCGAGGTTCAATTAGACACATGAGGTGGGTGAAGCCGCTGGTTTAATTGCTTCTCCTATGCATGTTTTTCGACATCGTTTGTGTGAGGTTGTGCTTCTAGAGCAGGCGTCGTCAGCTTGCAGACGGTGGTTTGGAGGTCTGGATGCGCACGCAGAAAAAATATGTCGCCGCACGAACTGCTCTGAGCTCTCAAAACATACTGTACTATACTCTGCAGAGTGAATCTGTTCCAAAGAAGGGGGGGGGAAGCACAAATTCTGCGAACGTATTCATCACAACATTCGTTTCTGACCTCTCGCTAGCCTATGGAGCCCCTGAAGGGATGTTGGGCGAAAAAACAAAAACAGAACAAAAAACAAACAAACCCATACGTAACACATGACAGTTATCATTTGTCATTTATGAGATTTTCCTGAAAGAAAAAAAAGGAAGGAGTTTCGAGTGCCAGCTCTTTTGTGAGAGTCCCGGTGCTGTGTAAAGTTTTCCAGCTCAGGACAGTGGCGTTTACACGTTTCGCTTTCTCAGTAAAATGACGAGCTCCGTTTATTGACAAAAGAAAAAAAAAACAGAGCGAGAGTGAGTAGCGATGGAGCGACTGTTTATCGTGGCTATAAAGTAAGTGAGAACAGGAACTAACTCGTCTCTTGGATGTTCCAGAATATTAAATCTAACTGTAAACCATCAAAAATCCATGACGTGTCGTTCATTAATGGATGAAAGATTGTAATCATTGGCAAGCCCGTGTTGTATAAGCAGATTAACACACTCCAGACCGCGTGGTTATATGAAAATAATCCACTTTGGGGCATCGTGCAGCATCACACCATCCCGGAGTGGATAATTTTTGTATTACAGCATGGTCTGTCATGTTATTCCTTACATACAACACTTCTAACTCTAGAGGTGACACTACACACAGCACGTCTCAGCAGCTCATTCACTTGTTTAGTAAATATCGTGTACAGATATATATATGTATAAGATTATCGTAAAATTGCATTAACGTTGTGATCACAATGAAACTTAACCAAGGCAGGTAGAAACCTGAATTTTAATCGACACTGCTGCACTGAGCTGACGTTTCTCTCTGCTTTCAGCAATTTGGTTCATTATTTCATTATAATATGTCTTTCAAACACATAAATGTCAGTATGGCTGCTGACATGAGGAATGCTTGGTTGCAGTGGAAAGGTGACGTTTGATTATCCGACATTTTCCCCATCTCCCAGCAAGTTAACCTAACCGTTCATTAAGCTCTTATTGATATTTGAATGTCACAATTAGGCCACAGTTACAATTAGTCTTAAACCCTAAACGTGTTTCCAGCACTCCATCTCCTATGTTGAGGGGTTATAGAGCATCCAAAGACTTTCTGACGCTTATTTGTCTGAAGAGCGCAAAAACATTTGTGCGATACATGTTTTCTACAAACGTAACCTGAAGCATGGAAAACACTTGAATGAACACGGAAGTGTAGATTTGAAGATGTTTTGGGAACGCATCGTTAAGAAAACCGTGCTGTTATGGATGTTGTGTCTGAACCAGTACTCCATATGTTTGATGCATAAATGATGCATTTGTCTCTAGAAATCGAGCAGAGAAGTTAAATAGAGTGAAATATAAGTGAAAAGCATGAGCGAACAGTTTAAAAGTTCCTGTTTTCACAGCTTGACATTCGCATGGCCACTGCTGAATAGTTTCTGCTGTGTAACGTGTGACTGTGTTGGTGTGTTTGTTCCTCAGGCCTCTATATGTGACAGTGGTGTATCAGGGCAAGTACTCTCACTGCATGAGGATCGGCGTGGCCGTGCCCCTCAACAGCACCGTCTGTAGGCTCAGAGAAGCTGTTTCACGCGAGACGAAGATTCCTCCAGACCAGGTGTATATTCAAAACCCTGTGGACGAAATTTTATTGTACATTCACTGGCAGAATTTTCATGACATGCTTTTCTTACTATTACTACTGCTACTAACTACAACTACTTACTACTTACTTCTACGTACTACTATTACTACTACTGCTACTATTACTACTGCTACTACTATTACTACAACTACTTACTACTTACTTCTACTTACTACTATTACTACTACTATTACGACTACTACTTACTACTACTGCTACTATTACTACTGCTACTACTATTACTACAACTACTTACTACTTACTTCTACTTACTACTACTACTACTACTACTTACTACTATTACTACTACTGCTACTAACTACAACTACTTACTACTTACTTCTACTTACTACTATTACTGCTACTATTACTACTGCTACTACTATTACTACAACTACTTACTACTTACTTCTACTTACTACTATTACTACTACTATTATGACTACTACTTACTACTACTGCTACTATTACTACTACTGCTACTTACTACAACTACTTACGACTTACTTCTACTTACTACTATTACTACTACTACTTACTACAACTACTTAATACTACTACTACTATTAACTAATACTATTACTACTATTTACTAATACTTACTACAACTACTTACTACTTACTTCTACTTACTACTACTACTTACTTCTACTTACTACTATTAATACTACTTACTATGACTACTTCTACTTACTACTACTACTACTTACTACTACTTGTTACTGCTACTATTACTACTTACTACTACTACTACTATTTATGTATTTTAATGAAGTTTCACATATCTGCATATTTTAATGAAGTTTCATTAATACGTAACTATGTCAAACTAAGTGACTGTGAAACTACATTGAAATATGTGACTGTGTGAAACTGTTAAAATCTGTAATTACGTGAAACCAAATGACTGTGAAATTACGTTAAAATACGTCACTGTGTAACTATGTGAAATAGTTTATTTGTAACATAATAAATACGTTGCTGTGTAACTAAGTAACGATTTCACATTGTTACTTAGTTACACAGTAACGTATTTTAACATAGTTTCATGTAGTCAGAGATTATTGGTGCCTCTGGTAAGTGTATGTCGCTAATAGTAGAATCTCTCAAGGAAGCCCACTGATTACAGTGTTGTTTAATTTGTGTTTAACTAGTTAGCTTTAGCATTTACAATTTGCCAACTAACATTTCTCATTGGAAATAAAAAAACAACAACAATGCATCATGCACGCTCAAAAGTGGGGAAAAAATACAAATGAGACAAGCAACTTTTGTATTAGGTAGTTTGAATGTAGGGTTAAGTCCTCTGTAGCTACTCTCAATGAAATGGCAACAAAAAAATTCTACTGTGCTCATTATCATGCAGCTCATTGTCACAGGAGAGGAAAAAAGTGAAAGCCTGCTGGTGCAGCTTTGTCCTCTGGCGCTCCTTTTTAGCGAGACCAGACAGTGGGCTAGTGACATACAAATAACGTAGGCACAAACCTACAATAATAGCCAGCCAGCCCAACCAGGAAGGGTCACGAATTGGTGTAACCAAAACGGTGTAGACGTTTTTTTCTCGAGATATTTGAGTCAAGGGGTTCTGCAAATATCCTTGTCAAACGCAGTGTCGAATAAAATTGAGCCACGCGTAATCGATCGAGCAGTTCGTTAATGTGAGGTATTGGATATGCGTCAAATTTAGACACCGCATTAACTTTTCTAAAGTCAACACAAAACCGGACTGTCACATTGGTCTGGGCTGCTCCAGCTACTGTGAGATTACACCCATGTCGAGCAAAGCCTTGAGTTAGAACGAATTACATTTTTTTTGTGGTCAGACAGCCGATAGGTGCAGCTGCATGGTTAAGTAGGTAAACCTGCCACACCCGTCTCTATCCATTCACCTTACTTCATAGTCGACATTCCTGACACGCCGTGTGACTTCAAAGGGTCCTTGCCACTTGGCGAGTAATTTAGAGCTCAACGTGGATATCGAAACGAGCACTTTGTCTCCCGGTGTGAACTCTTGTAGCTGAGCACCTCTGTTAATACAGCCAGGATTGACGTTATTGCACCTGTAGCAAATTCTACTGTGTTGTGTGGCTTAAGGTGTGGAGTTTTGCTCTCAGGTCAAGAATTTTACATTCACTGTTGGAAGGTCCCCCATCCCAATTTTCCTGAATGACGTCGAGCACGCTGCGTGGCTTGTGTCCATACAATAATTAGAACTGGGAGAACCCCGTATCCCAAATATTGTCCCAAATCCGTGCGTCATTGTGAATGAATTTATGAATCATGTTGTTAAGCGTTTGATTAAACCGATTGACCAGCCCGTCTATGGGTGATAAACGCTTATGCGAATTGATTTAATCCCCAGCAGTTCGTAAAGCTTGCATAGTGTTCATGACATAAAAGATGTGCCCTGATCTGTCAGGATCTCTTTTTGGATCCCGACTCTGGAGATATCGAGGAAGAGTGCCTCCTGAGATATCATGGCGAGGCACTGTTTTTGGGTGTCCTGTGGTGTAGTCCACTAGAACTAACACAAAGTGATGCCCTTGTACAGTTCGATCTAATGGCCTGATGAGGTCCAGCCCAATTCTTTCGAAGGGGACCTCGATTAATGGGAGGGGGTGCAACGGCACTTTTGGGGCAGCCAGCAGATTCACCACCTCACATTCACAACATGCCACACACCACCTGTGAACATCACCGTGAATGCCCGGCCAATAAAAGTGGGCCTTAAGCTGGTTCATCGTTTTTTCCTGACCTAAGTGCCCCGCCACTGGACTATGGCGAGCTGCCTGTAAAAACAATTCCCCATGGCTCTTTGGAACCAACAATTTAGTAGTTTCTTCCTATGTATGAGTGTCCTGTGTCACTCAATATAACCTATCTTTAATAATCGAGAAATAGGGGTGGGAGAGTGCACCATTGGGCTGAATTGGCTGACCATCGATTACTCTCACTTGGTCAAAGGCATGCCTAAGGGTCTCGTCGCACGACCGCTCCAAGGGAAAATCCCTGAGGGGAATCCCTGCCAAGAAGGGAGGAGCAGAGCTCCCTCTGCTCTTGATGTCTCCCTGACGTGGAGCTGACGGCCCCGGCACCGCCTCCCCAAACAATGCTGCGCACATTGCACACCGTTTTTTTACTACTGC
This sequence comes from Ictalurus punctatus, assembly GCF_001660625.3. Taxonomy (NCBI): domain Eukaryota; kingdom Metazoa; phylum Chordata; class Actinopteri; order Siluriformes; family Ictaluridae; genus Ictalurus; species Ictalurus punctatus. The sequence continues at coordinate 8,730,907 of NC_030439.2, read as the reverse complement.
AGGACCCATACACAGACCTTCACCAAATGTGCATGTGCTTATTTTGAAATAATGAAAGTACACTTTAATTTAATTTCATCCTTTGGTGTGAGCGTAAACATGTGTAAACACGTCTGTTGCTCTTAAAGTTTGTCCTGACTGAAATGTACTACGATGGTTTCCACCGCTCCTTCTGCGACGACAACGACGATCTTGACATCATTCAAGAAAGTGACTCCATCTTTGCATTCGAAACCCCGGAGACATTCAAATTAGAAAGCCTTCGCTCCAAAAGAGGTACCTTAACCCTAGACCAGTGGTCACCAACCCTGTTCCTGGAGATTTACCATAATCCTACCCACCTGACATTATAATCATTGCATTAAGAACTTCTTGATCAGCTATAACGGGTGTGTTAGGTTTTGGAAGGAAGAGGGTTGGTGACCTTCCCTAGACCTCATTGTAAATGAAATGCGTCACAGAATACACAAGATAAATTAGAGATAAGAACCTATTTTACATCACTAAAGTCTTGTTTATCTTCTCAGGGAGCCTCCTCGCAAACCTCAATCAGAACAATCTGAAGTATGGCAATGACAGCACTCGCACCCCATCGTTCATGCAAGGGGCGGTGAATCCGGCATCACCCAACAAAAACACAGGCGCTGACAAGATGATCCTGCTGATCTGCAATAGAGCCTGCATTGGCCATCAAGGACGGAGGTAGTCACATAAACATCAGTTTCTCAGCTGAGCCGAACCCAACCGAAACGAACTTGACTGTTTGTTTCCCAAAGATGTCCCAAATGGGTGCTAGAGTTGAGGCCAAAAGTTTACATATACATCTAGGCTAAAGATATTCAGTCTCAGTTTTTCACAACTCCTTACTTTTGGCAAGTTAATTACAGTTAATCTGCTCTGTTCACATCAGAGATCATTTTAAAGCAATTGATTAGAGACTTATTTCAGCTTTATTTCACTGGTTCAGAATTCCAGCAGTTCAGATATTTATATAAACATGCATACAATTTGGGACTGGTGCAAATCAGACCAAGAAAATAGACGGCATCATGAGGATGGATTATCTGGAAATAGGTTTATGTAAACTTTTAAGAGCATGTATGTGTGAAAAGGAAAATAAAAATGCAAAACAGTAACTGAAGAATATGTTTTGTATGTGTGGTGGCTTTGGGGGGAAACCCATTGGATAAAAACAGCCAAAATTATGAAAAAAATAGTTTTTACCAAAATTGAGTTTTTTTGCTGGTAAAAAACTTCAACATTTCTACTTTAATGATATGTAAATGTTTTTTGTTTTTTTATTTAGGCTGTTTTCTAACTTTTCCCATGGTATCTTTCCACACACCGAGGATCAAGTTTTAAAATGTTTAAATAAAAAGACTTTAGTAACAAAAAATGTAGCGAACAAAATGGACTGACTTAAACAGCGATTATTGAATGGGCAGAGATCGTTGAGGCTCGTGTGTAACTGCGTGTGACTTTTCCACGCAGGTGATGAGACAGAGCCCGATGTGGAAGATATTGATTATTACAGTTGTAACTCAGTTCCCGTTGTAAACGTATAATTCTTTAAAACTTTTGCGGTTTTGTTGTTTCTCTGTCAACAGACTGTATTACAAGCGTAGAGGTAGGCAGGGCGTCTTTCTCTGGAGTCGGAGTGAAATCTTTTTGTGCGGTTTTTCACTTGTTGGGGTGACCGCACTTTAAAATGCTGTAGTTTTATTATTGTGGTTGAGATAGACGATATAGAAAAACACATTTCAGTTCAGGAAAGCCAGCACTGCATCCCAATTCACCTCCTATCCGTCCTAAATAGCATCCGAGATTAGAATTAGTGTGTCCCAAACCATAGTATGTTGAAACGAGTATCCCAAAGGTACCCGGATGGTCTATAATTTCCGGTAGATTTTCGAAGTGTGGATCTGTGGACAGTTCTGTCTACTAATATTGCCCACAAGTCCTTGTGTGAGGGAGGGAGGAGAAGTTTTGTGAACGTACATGTCAAGCACTAACCAAAATTTTTTGTTGTCACGAGAAAAAAAAAAAAGCCGAAATGCAACGAGCAGTTTGTTTACAGTGATAGTGTGCGTAACTAGGCAACAACGTTCTTTTCTTTTACATGACGTGTTAGTATGTCCCAGTACTTGCATACTCTTTTGCTACACACTCAAAAGTATTTACTTTTTCTTCAGGGAAAGGATATATATTTTTAGCGTATAGTATAAGTAGGCGAATTGGGACGCAGCATGGGTTTTCAGCACTTGTAGTAAAATTGACCACAAGTTCTCACAGGCCACCACACAAATGTGTTAGAAATGTTAAAGTGTTTATTTCCTGTATCCGTTTATTTCCTGTAAGGTTTGGCCTTCCCTTCGTACTGTACATGGAGCGCACTGTAACCTGGGATGTTCTTCAGAAGGCGATTCTGGAGAAGATGCATCATCTGCTAAGACAAGGCGTTTACATCCAGGTCAGCATGCTGAAATATACTGTAATAATATATTATTATTACAGTAATTTCTTCTTCTTCGTATTATTATTATTAAAAGTGAAAATTGAAAATAAGGCGTCTTTGTTTTAGGTGGGGCCCTTCAGCCTGCGAGTGGTTGGTGTGGTGGGGATCACATACTTGCTACCACAGGAGGAATTTCCTTTGTGTCACCCCACTGTTGAGAGGTTGGGCTTTGACCTTGAAAGTAAATTATAGTCCAGATGTTAGCTGCTTAACTAAAACTGCATGAATCTGTCTGACTGTTTACTATTACAGATGGAACAATAACACTTTTCCTTTCCTAAAACCACAAGGCTCTCCCGATACTGATACCTATCCGATAGTGTTTTCTTCAAACTGAAAAGCTTTAAACTGTCTAAAATACCTGAAGAAACACTTCACAGTTAAATCCTTTAAAAAAAAAAATCACTTATATAGTAAACCTAATAAATGTAAAGCATAAATATAAGAAAATTAATCTTTACAAAAGAAAAAAAAAATAGTCAAGTCTCTTTTAATATGTAAAGATTTCCAGTTAGACGTCTTTTCCAAAAATGAATCCCATTTGCTACAGGATCTGATATCCGATGTGTTTTTTCCAATATCCGAGCCACTATTTTTTGCCCAGTACTGATACTGGGTATTAAATTGGTGCCACGTGTATATACACACACACACACACACACACACACACACACACACACACACACACACACACATACAAATTTGGGTTCGAGATCAAAAGTTGGGAGTTTAGAATTTCAGCATTCATTTCCTGGCAATTTTTATATATATATATATATATATATATATATATATATATTTATACACACACACACACAAGACACAGAAGATGATATAGCATGTCTTATATCAGACCACCCAATTTTTAGGTGAGCAAAAATATTGGAAAATGTGACTGACATTTGTTTCTTGTTACCCAGGTGTGTCCTGTTAGATTGATTTTTTTAAAACAATAAATAGCTCTGAACGTCTACTCTTGGTTTTAGCCTTCAGTTTCTCTTCAGTTTACTGCATTTGTTGTTAAATAGGTTAAGCCAACATGAAGATCAGAGAGCAGTCTATGAGAAAATCACAAATATAGGGGCTTCACCACAAGATGCAAACCACTTACCAGCAGTAAGACTCGGAAAATCAGATTGCAATTCGCAAAGAAATACTGAGATGAGCCACAAAAGTTCTGGAACCAAGATTAACCTCTACCAAAGTGTGGAGAAAGAAAGAATCTGCTCATGAATCTTGGTGGAGGTAGTGTCATGGCTTGGGCTTGCATGGCTGTTTCTGGAACAAGCTCACTAATCTTTATTGATGATGTAACCCGTGATGGTAGCTGCAGAATGAATTCAGAAGTTTACAGGAACGTTTTGTCTTCTGATTCCTAAAATCCTAAACTCTCTTCTCATATCCATCTTTTGGTCTCAAACACTATTGTCTTTGGGGTATAGCACAAGCAAATGAATCAGCCATGCCATTATAGTAGTATTGAAGGGAACTGTGTGTGGATTCAAACTATGAAAGAAGGCAGGAGCCTCAAACTGTTTCCCTGACCTAATGTGTGTTTTGCAGGGCATACAAATCCTGTGGTGCAGGAGGCCCTCCTCATGTCAAGATCGTAGTGGAGTGGGACAAAGAGACCAAGGACTAGTAAGTGTTTTTTTTGCCTGAACAACCGTTTCTGCTCGCCTGCAGCTTTTTGATATTCTCTCTGCTTAAATGTAGCCCTTAGAGAACTGAAGAGATGTGTCACAGCCTGCAAAATATGGAACAACGTTCCACCATCTCAAAAAAAACAAAAAGCCATCTGTGTAATCGCCACAGGGATTCTTGCAACCACAGTAAAATTACGGTCCTCTAAGACACAGAATAAAATGTAATTGGCTTGCAAGCAGTAATCATAGTTTGAGTGTTTTGTTGATGGTTTTGTTACGGCTCGTCCCTGCAGTTTATTTGGCCACACGGAGGAAGAGTACATCCCTGATGCTGAGAGTGTGTACCTGCACCGCGAGCAGCACCATCACCCCCAGGCTTGTACCCTCGCTCAGTGCTTCCATCTCTACACCAAAGAGGAGCAGGTAACGACTAGGCCGCTCAGCCGACCGAGGGAAAAGTTTAAAAAAAAAAAAAACGGCTAAAAAACGGCCTCAAACTCACATTTCCTTTGCTTTTCTTCCATTTGCTTCAAACCAGATTTGCTCAAACAGATGTCAGATGGCGTTGAACCAACATTTCTGCTGTCTGTGCTATTTCATAAATTGTTCCGTTCCACAGAGACGGCTTTAACCCCGGAACGGCGCCGCACACAGCGTAAAAAAGCCCTGTGGTTAGCCCATTTGGTGGCTGTTGGTAGGGCGGTTTGAAGCCTGTACTGCTTAAAGTGGTACAAGGGCACGATTGGGAAAGTGTTGTGTTGAAGGGATCCTTGAAAATTGCTCACTGAGTAGCTCAGCATGAGCGTGTGTGTGTGTGTGTGTGTGTGTGTGTGTGTGTGTGTGTGTGCGCGCGCGTGCGTTTGGTTATTTATGGCCGTTTCCTGTAACGTGTGGTGTTCCAGCTGGCACCAGATGATGCTTGGCGCTGTCCGCACTGCAAGCAGTTACAGCAAGGCCGCATCAAGCTCAGCCTTTGGACCCTGCCTGATGTTCTCATCCTGCACCTCAAGAGGTTCAGACAGGTATGTATCAGGGCCCGGGTTCTCCACGTTATTCACACTTCAATCTCCAATTGCTACAAGTATTGTTTATGTTACTAATCATTTTAGATATGAAAAATATAGTATACCTTAAACGGTCTTCTGGAATGGTCAAACCTGATTGGTCAGAAGGACAACAATGCTGGCTTAAAATAATACAATTATATTAAAGCGCTCATTGTAATACTTAGAGTTGATTCTGTAGTAACAACTCTTACACAGGGACTTGAATGGCAGGCAATCTACGAAACCTAAGCCTAATTATGAACAGATTACAATAATAAAAAAGAGATGTTTCTGTAAAATGTATATTTAACATCAATGGTAAGAGACTCCAGCGTTTGTAATAGTCAAAAATAAAGCCTTATGTTTTCTGGCATGCAAAAGTCTTTAGGACGGAGAGGTTTTCTCTGTAATGTGACAAACTGCATATTTTTTTGTCTTATTAACTTTGAGAGAAAAAAAACAGAAAAGCTTGTGAGGGATGAACTATTTATAAACTGCTATAACTACTAAGTGAGTTCCTATCATCACTTATGTTCATGCTTCACATCAGGCCTAATCACACCACAAATTCAACATGGTGGATTATTTTCCTCTAACAGCACACCCTGTTGTGTTTTCTTCCTTATCTGGTCATTGTAGCATTAAGAGATTGCCTGGGTCAGACGGAACACTGGGGTACCCGGTGTAAAGTTCGATTTGGACAGGATTCAATTAAAAAAATTTGGTCCTGGGGTCATTTTCCTGGTTTACTGGAGTTCCTCTGTGATTTTATTTCCGTCTGGATTGGCCGTGTCGACGTTTTCCTCCATCCTCCTCTGAGAAAATTACAGGCCTACTGTTTTACCTACAGTCTTGTCCGGATACACGTTTAGAAGAGGCACTCGACCATGTACCTGTTCTGGGTGGTCAAACCTCGACTACGCACGCTATCTGGGAAAGCATCCAGCTCCAGTACTCCAGTTTCTCTTCAACCGCCGTGAAGAGGACGCCGCACGGACGGCGTGTCGTGAACGGAGCGTGATCATGTGACCATGTCACGCAAATATCCATGTTCATAGAAAATGCAACCTGCTAGAAACTCGCTCCTCGTGAAGGAAATTATTTCTGTTCGGGTGTGAGAGTTTTGTCACCAAGGAGACGTGTTAAAAAAGAATCATCTGTATTATAGATTCCTTTCTGAAAACCTGATCCAATCCGAATAGGGCTTAAGACTTCACTCCTGTCCTTCTTTCTTAGAGCCTAGTGACTGTTATTTCCATTATTGCACTGCTCACCCTACTGGGGTTTGGTTTCCATGATACTAAGTGATCTTCACAAACTGTGAGTAATGTGAGAATCTGGTGTTTGGGTCCTGCAGGAGGGAGATAGGCGGGTGAAAATGCAGAACATGGTGCGCTTCCCGCTGGTTGGTATGGACATGGCTCCCCACATGGTGAAGAGGAGCCAGAGCAGCTGGAGCCTCCCCTCGCACTGGTCGCCCTGGAGACGACCTTATGGTCTAGGCCGTAACCCGGATGACTACCTGTATGACCTGTACGCCGTATGCAATCACCATGGAAACATGCATGGAGGGCACTACACAGGTAACGCCCTACATGTTGTTGGGCTAGCTTTGGGTTGGGAGTCTAAACTTTTTTGCACTACATTTGAACAAACTGGATCATTTCCAAATCTGTATATTTCCTCGTACAGCATATTGTAAGAACTCTGTTGATGGGCAGTGGTACTGTTTCGACGACAGCGAAGTCCAGCCTATGGCTGACGAGGACGTGTGCCAGCAGACAGCCTACATTCTGTTTTACCAGAGGAGGGCAACTATACCTTCATGGTCTGCTAACAGCTCTGTCGCTGGTGAGCTTCTTTACTCATTGACTACAGCTACAGGATTAATTCTAGCCTCTACCTATTGCACAAACTATTTTGCAGCCAGTGACACAATAGTGCAATGTAAATCACATCCGCTGTGCTTTTGCCTCCTTCAGTGAGCGAGCTGATAATGCGTTCTGTACATGTGTTGCTTTGTTTTGGTCAGGCTCCACCAGTTCCTCTCTGTGTGAGCACTGGGTTAACCGGATTCCTGGCAGCAAGCCTCCTAGCCTGGCCTCAGGAGCCTCCTCACGCCGGACGTCCCTGGCTTCTCTGGCTGAATCCATGGAGTTCCCTGGAGATCGCAGCGAAGACGACGGTGAGAAGCGCGTTCATGGCGCTTACTGTTCTGCATGGTTCTTTAGTCTCTTTCTTGTATATTATGTGCACACTGCATACTTATTGCACCTTTCACAGTGTTTTTATTTGTAATTTTGGGAGGTGTGGAACTTAAGCAGAGGTTTTACAGCTGGGAACAGTAGAACTATAAGCTGATTTGCATACAAAAAAAACCCCACAGAAACTGCAACTGAGCAGTTTTATGCTCTTGTGGTTGTTTAATTTCTTCTTTTTTTGGCAAATCTATGTAAATTACAGTTGCATATACTCAGTTAGGGCTGTAAAAATAAATTAATAAATTAATTGATAATTTTATATATATATATATATATATATATATATATATATATATATATATATATATATATATATATATATATATATATATATATATTTGACTCTCAGCAGTCTAAATAACTAGCTTTCAATACCTAAATACATTTGGTTCCTGTTGGACAGCAGTTAAACAGCCTCTGTGTAAAAACTCCTGGAATATTATGGAAGCACTGTGAAACAGTCATGGTTTTTTATATATATATTATAACTAATAATCTCTAAACGTCAGCAATTGTCTCTGTGATGACTCTCTTTACTTTCCCTCCTCTAGCTTTCTAGCACTAACACGGGAATCTGTCTCCTCGCTCAGTTAAGACAAAATGCATGTTGCTGCTCTTTCCATTCAGTCTGGTATCAGCGCATTAGTTTAAATCTCTCTCCCTTTTCATTAAGGAGGATTCTCCACCCGACCCTTTGTGAGAAGCATTCAACGTCAGAGCTTGTCTTCCAGATCCTCCATAGCTAGCCCGCTGACCCTCAGCGAGAACGGGATGAAGCCGTCCTGGTCGTTGTCTGCCAAGCTCCAGATAAGGTCCAACTCGCCCTCACGCTTCTCTTTAGATTCGCGCTCCTCGCCACCGCTGGAGAGGATCGGAGAGGCCTGCGACGACAAGGTGTCGACGTCATGCTTCGGGAACTATGGCAGGCACGAGCGCCAAACCGGCAGCAAAGCCCCGCTTGCTATGATGGAAGGAAATAGCAGTGATGACGGCAGCGGTAAAAGGAACACAGATGAGGTCTACTCCAGGGCTCCATCAGTGGCTGACAAGAAGAGCTCTAAAGCAGAACCATTGGACAACAACAACCAGATCACTGCTGTGGACCAGAATGTGCATGGGACTCCTTCCAAGGAGCCGAGGCACAAGAGCTCAGGAGGCACTGCGTCGAAGGCAGAGGTGTCTGGTGCCAAAAAGACCTCAACCAAGACAAAGGGGGACCAAGAGAAGCCATCTAAGAAGCGCCAGAGCACTTCTTCTGCCCAAAAGTCTCCTTCTTCCCAAGTGTCTTCCAGCTCTCAAGGGAAAGGTGCCAAAGTGACCAATTTGAAAGAGAAGAGTGACACTGCCAAGGCTAGAGGCGCTCCTTCTGGATCCCCAACAAAGAAGAAAGAGCCTTCCCAGTCCCAGGAGGCAGCACCAACATCTGGAGCCACAAAAACAAAGCAGCGCCTGACCCCTACCCCTCAGTCCTCCGCTTCCCCCTCACCCACTGCCAAGAAGAGCTCTTCAGCTGTGGAGAGGAGCTCCAGCTTGTCATCGAGCAAAAAGAAACTGGCTGAGAGGACGTCTAGTCGGGACTTGACTCACGCCAGCCCCCTGACGGATCGACCTCGAGTCCCGCTGAAGGGTGCAGAAGGAGGCCGCCCTGAGCGGAGGCCAGTTAGGAGCTCGAGCAGCAGCTCCTCACTCACCAGCCTGCGATCACCCAGCATCTCTTCCAGAGAGCTACGATGGGCCAGCAAGTCCGAGGACAAGGGGCTCTCCTTCTTCAAGAGCGCCCTGAGGCAAAAGGAGACACGCCGCTCAGCCGACCTGGGCAAGAGCGCCATTCTCTCTAAGAAGGTGGGTGAGAGGACAGCTAGGTCCGCCAGCCAAACCAAACTCAGTACAGAGGACGGTGAAGGCGACGGAAATTCTTCTCCTGCCTCACTATCTAGCAAGGCTGCCAGCGACGACAAAGAGACGCCCAAACCCTCTACCCCTCTTAAACGTTCTCTGTTACCTGTAGGCAAGTCCAAGTCTTCCAGTTCTGACGCCATCCTCCAGTCCCCCGTCAATGGGAGGAGGCCTCTTGAAAAGACAAACTCGTCTCGAAAGCTTTCCTGCAGCATGCAATCCGGGCAACAAAGACGCCTCAATAATGTTTAAAATAGTAGTTTTGTTATTTTCTGCAATGCAGCTATTTTTGATGTGCCTAAGATATGTATACACACTCTCACACATCTGTGTGTGCATGTGTGAGTGAAAGAAATTATATTATACAACTTTTACTTTTCTCAAAGAAAATGTGTACATTATCAGAAGCGCCTTTCTACCCTGCCATGGAGCCAATTCGATGGCAAGGTGTGGTGTACGAATTTACTACTGTATAAACTGTATGAATAGGATTGTTCTGACTTAGCACTTTGTATATATTATTTTTTGTTTCAAACCAGGCGTACTCGAGAGACTGTGTAATATGTTTTTCTTTTTGTTTTGTTTTTTTAAAGATGTTAGCCTCTGGTTTTCTTTAGAGAACTCAGTAGGGTCTTCGTATTCCTGGCCGAACAAATTGCTTCACTTCTACACTTGGTGCTATATAAAGGGCGACGTCTCCGTGTGGAGAAACACGGAATTGCGGTCGAGGCTTGACATGCTAACTAATGGTTCCCGTGTGAATGTACGTAGTTTTATGCAGAAGGTCCAAAGTAGAACTTGTCCTGAGCACCCATCCAAAACACTTACTGTAGGACCCCCATACTATGGAATAATGAATAAGTGTTCCAGTAGCGTCGCTGCCCTTAGAAGTAAGTGTACGCAGCATTGCCAACTGTAGACCAATAGTCAATCTATAGGAATGAGCGATCTTTTCAACAGTAATTAGACAACCTTTTTTTGTCTCAAGGCAGTGTAGCTCTGCATGAAGTTCTGTTTTTTTCTTCTTCTTTTGGTTTTGTTTATTTATTTTTATATATTAAGAACCACACAGTCATACTTGAGCCATTTCCCCCTTTTTTTGCCAAATCAAATGCCAGCAGCATTCATTAATTTTAGCTTAGCTAGCTTTGAACCAGGGCCAAACCCCTTTGTGTGTCCATTAAAGCGTGGATTACCAGTGCAATAGTTTGCAGATCTTTGTAGATGGGAAAAAAAAAAAAAATTATATATATATATATATATATATTTACTCCTGTATTTACGAACTATAACGTTGAACTTTGTCTTTTCCCTACAATGATTTTTAATGATAGATATTTTATGTATGCGATAAAGATGAAGATGAGAAGAAGAGTTAATTAGTTTAATACGAGGGATATTATAATGCTTTGAATGCTGTGCCATGTCAATTCATGGGATTCCTATATATAAATTTTTCACTTCAGAGCCTTTTTCTTCCAACATAAGAGCGATATTAATGAAATATACCATCCCCCCCCCCCGACATAATTGAGATCTTATATACAAATACTGGAATCGTACTCTTGCCCTGTTTTTGACGATGATGGGAGATCATAGGAGAAAGTTTACGAAACGACGGCTTGGTCACATCTGAGGAAGACACAAGACACATAGCCTTAGTTTACAGATACAGCATTTGGCAGACGCCCTTATCCAGAGCGACTTACCTTTATCTCGTTTATACATCTGAGCAGTTGAGGGTTAAGGGCTCATCAAAGGGTGACGGGACAGCTTAGTGGTGCTGGGATTTGAACATCCAATCAGTAGTCCAACTTTTTAACCACTGAGCAAACCACTAGTTAAGCAGTGCACGCATTGGTGTGTCAAACTAACAAACCAGTCTTGTACTATTCACAATGGTTTCCGTTTTCATTCATCATCCTCCCCGCTCCCACTCAAAATAGATTTTTAAAAGTAGCTGCGATACGTTCTCCCACCGACCCACGTCAGTCAGTACTACATTGACCAATGCGTAAATGGACCAAAATCACTTGTCATAACTTGCTAGTATAATTACTGTTAATAACTGTTATAATTAGAATTGATGTTTCAAAATTGCAGCTAGTTTCAAGCTTTTGTTCAGTCACTCGGGGGGGTGGGGGGGGTTGGTGGGGGTAAGGAAAGATACATCTATATATATATATATATATATATATTTATATTGATGGCTATTTATACTGTGGAGGACTGATATAAATACTTGGTGCAGATTTTCCATTATAGTTCAGTAATGTTTCTAACTGCAGGTCTTTTCAAGCTGTTTATACGATTTTATTTCCATTAGTTAAGTCACTGTGGGGAAAAAAATTATATATAACTTGTATCAATACATATTATAATTCTATTTATGCTGTGAGACAAATATGGCATACTGATATGGTACTATTGGTGCCTCTCTCTCTCTCTCTCTCTCTCTCTCTCTCTCTCTCTCTCTCTCTCGCTAATTATTAGTCAATAATCTAAGCTTACGTGTAGCTTTATTTCTGCAACAGCACCCTTTTTCTGTCAAATCAGTGCACTAAAGATACCATTTGAAGAATAACGGCAAGCAGTATTGCATGATGATGATGACACTGATGCATGCACATAACTATGCAAGTGAATGTTGCTTAAAAAAAACACACACACAAAAAAATATCCTGTTTATCAATGTTTCTGTATTTCTAAATGTCAGTAGTGGAAAGCATGAATTGCCTTTTTTTGTGTAATTTTTTTTATTGCTTTTTTTGCACACGTTTGTTGTTTCCTAAAAGGTGATGATGGATCATTACCGGTAAGCGTTAGGTTTAGCTCACGTTCAAAATAACAGAAACTCCTCATGATAAACTATATATATATATTTTTATTTTGACTTCTTGTCCTCTCCTCGCTGCGTATTTTTTTTCCACACATGTATAATTGACCTCATATTTTGTATGTTGAATGTTGTACCACTAATACACGAATTCATCACACACACCACTCCCATCGCTCATGACGCGCTTGTCGTCCTTGCCATTTTTTTTTTGTTACGCTAATTACGAAGTCTTTCACGTTGTACCATGAGTCCTGTGGCAGCGCATTAAGAAAGCCACTTGCCAAAAATCGGCGTTTGTGTTTCAGCGATTCTGGACATTTTAAATCATATCAGAAACATCCCAAGTGCAAATAACATGGTAGTAAACTTTAGCTTAGATTAATTTCAAATCAGAGATCGTTTATGATTATAATCAGGGCTGGACAATATAGCAGAAATATATTTGTTCGGTTCTTGAATTTAGTGGTTGAGTTTTGACATACACGTTTTGTTTCACGTGTATGTAACCTGCTTACTTTCCAGTTTGTACAGGATTTCGCCTTCTTTTTTTGTGATTGTTGCGGCCAAACATGCTCGATTTCACTACGGAAAATTACTCAAATTGGTGAAATCACAACCTGTCTTTCACAGTGATGTTTGTTAATAAGCAAGACCTTTTATCTGTACTCGTGTTCGATGCACGTGAATCGAAGACGGCTTCGGCTGAACGCACGTCGTGACGAGGTCACACACACACACATTTTATATATATATAATATATAAAATACTGAAATAAAAGTGCATCATGACATCATTTATCATGATATCGATATATTTACCAGCCAGCCCTAGTTATAATTATTCGCTCCTGTGAATATTATTGTATGAAGTTCTTCCTCCTGGTGTAGACACTGGACTTGAGGAGTTATTGTATGGAAAAGGCTGCAAACAGCATCTTCATGTAATCTACACTACATAAGGCAGATGTAAGTACGTCGAGTCTTTCTTTCTTTCTTTTTTTTTGAAGAACTTTACTTGTAGAAGGTTGCCCAAAAGAAGATCAATATTAATATCTGGGGGAAAAAAGAAGAAAAGAAAATACCATGTTACTGTTTTGATGCATGAGAATGGCTCAGTGGCTTTGTTAATTTATTTGTACATTGTGTTAAATGTGTATGCACTTTTAAGAAGATTTTAAACTTTTTTTTTTTTTTTTTTGGAAGATTACATTTATTTGAGGAAATCATTTGTATTCATGACATTGGTTTGCCAATGTAAGACAAATGTAATTAAAAGACAGGCCTACATTACGAGGTCCGAGATCAAACCGGTTTTTGGTAGTTTACAGTCTTTTGGGAAAACAAAAAAAACAAACGTATTTTACTTTGTGATTTAAAACGGTCCACTAGATGGAGCTTCTCACCTGTGTTGTTTCAGGATCACACTCTATGGAAGGTTGAGGTTTGCATGCGTGTACTCTTAAATCTTGCTATAAAAAAATGTGCGCAGTGGCATGGTGTCAGTATAACGCTGAATAATATACGAGGAGATCAAAAGAACACACTTTTTTCCATCAGTCTTCTTCATGCAGAGTTATTCCACCAGTTCAGGAATTATACATCGTATAACAGATTCATCCTGATATACAAGTAATGTGAAGTAAAGGTTTTTTTTTTAAATAATTTTTTTTCTCATTTTTATCCCAGCAAATTTGTGCTTGCTCCTCCATGAGCACTGATTTAAATTAAGTTCTCTTTGACACCTTCGTTATAAAAAGACATCATAAGAGCAAGCTGATTTTTTTTTTTCCTCACCTTCACATCATTTTCTGGCATCTATGCTCGTGTGTGTGTGTGTGCGCATGCGGAGGCTGGAGGTTATCATTAGCAGGTTTTTTTTTTATGATTGGAAGGTGTCTCGGTGGTTGAGAGTGAAAAGTGAATTTCTGCATTAGGCCGCATCAGTAATGTCACTGGAGAGGATGTAAGGCAAGTGCGAGCTTGGTTCTCTGTAATGTGATTGTTAAAAGTTAGAACATGGCTAATTAAACCGTCAGACAGAATTTCTGGGGTGTGCAGCCCTGGGATATCGGCGCACACTAGTGTCGCTTTTCAGCTCTCTTGGGATCTAACAATCGCCCCCTCTCTCTGCTAATCCTCACAGTTAGTAGCCACTCATCTCTCTCTCTCTCTCTCTCTCTCTCTCTGTCTATCTTTTTCTCTCTCATCTCTCCACCTAATCATCCCTGAATCCTGCTATTAGCCCCATTCAGCCTCACCGTGTACAGTAGACGGATGATGTTGACAATTATGCCCGAGTCCCTCAGAAACCATTAGACTTTATCCCAGCATGATCTCCTCTCTCGCACCTTCCTTCCCTCTACTGTGACACCACTCACCTTCTTCCATACCTCTGCAGGAAGCCCTTGGTAAATCACACTGCTTGGTCAAACACTTCGAGAGGGATCAATGTGCCCATCCATCCATCCAAAGTATATGGACAACTTAACTCTTTGCTGTTATAATGTGCTCCAATCTTCTGGGAAGACATTCCACTAGATTCTGGAGCGTGTCTGTGTGGATTTGTGTTCATTCAGCTGCAAGAGCTTTAGTGAGGATGAGATGTTGATGTGAGGAGGCTCCAGTTCCAGTTCATTCCAAAGGTGATCAGTGGGGTTGAGGTCAGGGCTCTGTACAGGACACTCGAGATCTTCTACCTTCTTCCAACCTTTTCACACCATGTCTTCATGGAGCTCGCTTTGTGCACAGGGGCATCGTCACGCTGGAGCAGTGTTTGAGCCTCTTAGTTCCAGTGAAGGGAAATTGCTACAATAATGCTAAAGCGTATGAAGACCTTCTAGACCATTATGTGATTAAAACTTTGTGGTAGCAGTTTGGGGAAGGACCATATATGGGTATGATAGTCAGGTGTTCACATACTTTCGGCCATATGGTGTATCTCCGAGCAAGACTGAATAATATTTATTTACTATGGAGGGGAAAGTACTCCGGGCCTCTAGTCAAGGGCAGGAGAATGCTGAACCAATGGAAAAAAAAAAATGTGTAGAATACTGATCACCCAAATCCTCCCTCGCGTACGCATTTGCCCTCAAGCTTGTGTTGTGGGCAAACAGCACACTGATCTCATTAGTGAGCGAGGGGGGTAAAAAAACAAACAGCAAAAGCAAGGTAACAATTTCATAAAACACAAGTAATTGTACAGAAATCTTGTAAACATCACCTCATCTGCCTTTAGTGATCTAGCATGCAGTTCATCATTAGAAGTGTACCGCGTGCTCCTTCTTATCTGTGCTGTAGCTTTAGGCCGAAGTGGCAGTTTCCTGCTCAAGTGTTATCATTTTCAGGTTTGACTGTGATATGAAAAGATGATCCCCCTTCTACTGTTCGACTTCTGCTGGTGTAGATAATGATGTTACAACTTAAAAATAGAGCTATGTTCTGTCGATCTGAATTCCTGCACTGTTTCAGTAAACTATCGAACAACAATCGAGTCCCTTGAAATTCCTTAAACCAAATAATAGCCCCAAACCCAAATTTAAAAACCACCTGAATGCCAAAGCCCAAAGATAAATGCACCCCTCCAACCTCACATATAAATACCCCTATAACTGCTAAATTCCCCTATCAACCATAAATACCCCATGAGTGCTAAATAAACCAAAAATAAATATACGAGAATGTGAAATCTCCCAAAACAAAATGTAAAGACCCCCATAATCTTTCATTGGCTGCCACTTGCCTCATGTTACGACACAGGACTCGAGACAGGAAGTAAGCACATAAACTAAGGAACAGGAAAACAGACAGAGCATGGCAACATCACAACCTGGCACCATTATTCATTCCGTCTTCTTCTCTGTTAGTCCTGTCACCATTAGTCCTTTCTCTAATTCACTTTACTTTAACACTTTAACGATGTGTGCAGCAACGCGAGGGGTTTAAGTAACCAGTCTCGACAGCTGGCAACACTTGACACAGCTTTAGCGTCCATGTGCATTTCAAGCACGTGCAACTGCGCGCTCTCAAACCGCTCGTGCATGTTGTCACCACAGCGCCATCTGCTGGCGGGACCATAACACCTCAGAAGTAAATGCTCGTGTGACCTCTAATTGCCCCAAACCAAAATATAAACTTTCTCCTTCCTGCAAATCCTAACCCCCTGCCAAAAAAAAAAAAAAAAAAAATAATTTAATTGCCCTAGACCTAAATATAAATAACTTCCTGTTTGCTAATTGACCCAAAATCCGGTCAGTTAATGAATACATGCTGGATACATCAGTGATTTCTGATTGGCCCTGAAACCCAAACATAACACGCACCCTGTCCGCTATTGCACCAAGGACCTAAAATAAATACACGTGTAATTTGTAATTTCCCCAAACCCACGATCTAGTTTAATCTTTGTCCTGGTTATTCCTGTTATTCACCTGTGGTTTTATCCCCTTTTGTTCCTCTTCCTTCCCTGACTCGGCTCTGGAGAGTGCAGGGGGAACTTCATAAGAAAATCGATATTAATTGATTCTTCCAAGGCTGGTGTTAGGAACACCTCTGTTCAGTGCTCAGCAGTGGAGGAGTGACATGAAGAGAGCGTTCAGCTTAATATGTGTGTTGTGAGCTTGTTAAAGGTTACCAACGTGATGTGTTTAAAAAAATCAAAAAATGAAAAATAAATAAATAAATCAGATTATCAAAGAGGCCGTGCAAGTGCTTACATCCTTGTGGAGAATAATAACACGACAGGCCGTGCGGTTATAGGAAATAATCCACGCATGTCCACGAGAGAAGTTAGTTCTTATTCTCACTTACGTTATAGTGGCGATAAACAGTCGTTCCCCTCACCAGCCCCTCTCTCTCTCTCTCTCTCTCTCTCTCTCTCTCTGTGCTGGGAAACTTTACAAAGCGCTGACCCCTGAGACTCCTTCCATAACTGTTCATCAAATCTCTCCTAACATAAAAAAATCAGCACATCAGAGATGATATGTTTTACTTTGTTAAACAACAACGTTTAATTATTACTCTTAGATTGTGTGAAGCATCAGCTGTACTGATACAAGTTCCTGTGTATGAGCTGTTACTATGGAAACAGTAACGTATTAGAACGAGCGCACGAATATAAAACTTTCATTAATATTACAGTGGGAACTAATTTCGGAGCCAGAAATAATCCACACCTTCTGACCAATCCGATTTGAGAATTCAAATCACGCTAATATTTTATGCTCTTCATTGTTCTTCACTGCTGTTTCCAGACTTTTGTCAGAGGTTCTGTTTTGGAAGAGTATCACTTCTGTACTGACCATTTTGGACCATAAAACCAACCATGATATGGCATCTGTGTTATTTATTACCTCTTCTACCACAGCGCTGTTGAATTCTTGAATCTCTTAGGTCAGAAGGTGTTGATTTAATTTTCTGTAATAGTGGCGGCTGTGATGTTAATGAGCTTGTTCTTACACGATGATCGTTTCTATAGTAACAACTCATTCACAGGGGCTCTGCATAAAATAAGCCTAAAAATAAATAGAGTGAAAAATGTTTTATTTAACAAAGAAAAGCGTACAGTCATTGCCATGATAAAGCTTTCAGTAAGGACATGATTATCTAACATTTATGAAATGACTCTTGGGTGACAGCGCTTTGTCGTTTCTTGGTAACATGAAAAGCTGCATTTCTTTGTCTTGTTCATTTCAAGAGAAAGGTAAAAAAAAAAGAGAGGCTGAATAGTGACTTGTTGTTTTGTTCTCGTGGCCGTTCAACAACGTTAACAGGAACTATAAATGGTTCAAAGTATGCTGTGTCTTCCAATAAATTAAAAATGGTTATCACTGGCAAATGGCTTTCGTATAAGTAGAATAACCCTTGGGGAAGCATTGTGATTGGAAATTGATCCACTTCTGAATGGATCTTTATTCACACGACTCGATCTTATGATTTTTTTTCCTGTAGCAGCATGCCCCGTAATGTTTTATTCCTTACCTGTGTTAGGATGCGTTTTGTGTGTCTGATCAACCTTTGGGTAAACTGCCATAAACAATTAACCAAGATGCTTTGGGCAGCTGAGGCTCAGGTGGTAGAGCGGGTTGTCCACTAATCGTAGGGTTGGCGGTTCGATTCCTGACCCACATGACTCCACATGCCAAAGTATCCTTGGGCAAGACACTGAACCCCAAATTGCTCCCGATGGCAAGTTAGCACCTTGCATGGCAGCTCTGCTACCATTGGTGTGTGTGTGTGTGTGTGTGTATGTATGTGTATGAATGGGTGAATGAGACACAGTGTAAAGAACTTTTGAACCGCTAAGGTTAAAAAAGTTCTCTGTAAGTGCAGACCATTTACCATTTCCCATGCTTGAATACTGGACTTGGAACCTGTTCAGTTTTCACTGCTGCTGTGATTTTCCTTTTCTTAAGACTTGTACCAAAGTGATGGCACAAATATCAAATGGCACTTTTCCCCTCTTTTCTGATATTGTTCCTGTACTGCTGTGCCGGTAGCTTCCGTTTTCCTCGTTCGTTTCTTACCTATAATTAATCATATAATGTATAATTGTGTCTAAGAGTTACTATGTGGATGACTCACTTTGGAAGACTCTAGCTACTTCGATCATATATATATAATATATATAATATATATAATATATATATATATATATATATATATATATATATATATATATATATATATATATATATATATATATATATAATATATAATATGCACACACACACTGAAATTGCGGGAGAAAAACAACGTGGATCCTGACAGCGACAACTGCTTAAAATGCCATGAATTTTTTACAAACTCTCCCCCCCCTCGTCTGGCACCAGTTGACCTTACTTCCCCAAGGCAACTTAGTCTGAGTCTCTCTGGATAACGTGAAGAGCAAAATGGCAGTGGACACCCACCAGCCAGAGCACATCTCCAGATAAAGAGGACCGGATCGCATTCTCCCCTCGGCTAGGATGGGGTTAGTTGGGTTGACAGCTCGGAGATTGATGCCTGTGATCCTCTCGGCTCAGCACGGTCTGCCAGGCAGAAAAGTGTCGGACAACATAAGCAGTCGAACACTACTTTTGCTGGGAGCACTGGAAACCGGGCTTAGTGTACTCCCCTGAACGAGTCTTGGTCGAGTTCTACTTAAACTGACTGCGGTCCATCTACTAGAAAGCACTTTTTTTTTTTTTGAGGAACACAAAAGAAAAATGGCATGTTTCTGAAGCTACTGAGATGGTGTTGGTGTAATTTCCTTTTGTTTCCCTGTCAGATCCTATCTATCAAAATGAACACAGAGATGAACTGGCGCAGAAACAGAAGCGCACTGTTTGACCATGATTCCTATCTGAACAAATCCAAACCCCCTGGCTTGATTTTTAATATAGATTCGCAGGCTCGTTCGTTCAGCCGCGGAACTGGATGGCAGAATGCCACCGGTATATCATGCACCTTTCTGGGTGGGTTATTCCAAGATAATGCTACTCAATCAGTGCCTCGCTGCATCTAAATGCATTATCTGTTTGAATGATTTCCACCTGACTTTATATTGTAATGTCAAGAAAGAAAACATTCTGTCGTTACTAATGGCTAAGAGTTTGTGGATACCTGAACATCACACCCGTATGTGCTTGTTGAACATCCCGTAACAGTTTTGTCCCCTTTTTTTTTTTTTTTTTTAATTCTGGGAAGGCTTTCCACTAGATTTTGGAGCCTGGCTGTGGGGATTTGTGTTCATTCAGCTACAAGAGCATTAGTGAAATTGGTGCAGTCGGCATTCCGGTTCATCCCAAAGGTGTTCAGTGGGGTTGAGGTCACTCAAGTTCTTCCACTTTGGCATAACCATGTCTTCATGGAGCTCGCTTTGTGCACAGGGGCATGGTCATGCTGGAACAGGTTGGAGCTCCAGTGAAGGGAAATTGTAATGCTACAGCGTACAAAGACATTCTATACAATTGTGTGCTTTCAAATTTGTGGCAACAGTTTGTGGAAGAACCACATATGGATGTGATTGTGAGGTGTCTTCACGTCTTCTCTCAGACTTGACAGTGTTTGGAGCTGGTAGTGGTTGGATCAAGGGGTTTCTGTGCTGATGTATTAGTGGCTCTTTGATCAGTAATCAAATGAAGCTGTGTGCAGTACTGACGCTCGGGTTCTGCTCCACGCCAGACTAACCTCACTCATTAGATCAAGCTGGCACTGGCTGTAGATCAAATGTCATCTGCTGCTTGGGGAGGCATACAGAGATCCTGTCAATTATCTCTCTCTCTCGCTCCCTCTCTCGTTTCTTTTTCTGTGTGCATGTGGATGAAAAACATGAGGTGGACCTGCTTTTGATCCGCTTTACACATGCAGATTTGCGCGCTCATTTAGCATGGCAGTAGACGTCTTTTATTTTGACAGAGTCGTGAGTTGCTCCAATCACAGCTGGCAATTACGTGTGACTGGGGCTCAACACTGGTGTCAGATATTTTTGACGACCAGATTTATATAATGCCAAAATAACAAGTGTTAAGCTTTGTGTCTATCCCTTTCTCTCAGTATACCTCTCTGCCTTGCTTTATTTATCCTGTTTGTTAAAAAAAAAGTATTATTATACTGCTCATACATTTCTCCTCCTCCAGTCTCGAGCTAGGTTATATTTCAGCTAAACCTGTGGGTCAGATGTGCACATTGCAATAATGTAATATTACAGAACCCGCAGTTAGCCCTTTCACACAGATAACCACATATTTTACTCGGCCCTGTGTGATAAATGAGGTAATTACGGTACACACACTACAAAACAACAAATAACACGTAGCCTCATTTCGCTGTTCCAAACTTTAAAGCCTGAACATTTACCCTTTCTTTTCAGAGTGCAGTACAACGGGGCATAGACTCTTTATATTTTTTATTTTTTAATTGGACAGAACTTATGCCCCCCCCCCCCCCCCCCCCCCCCAAATATATATATATATATAAATGCCCTTTTTTATCATGATGCATTGCTCCTAAAAGAGCTAATACAGGCCTGAAAAACCAGATGCCCTCATAAGCTGCCTCACCATTATTTATTTATAGATAAATTTGTTCAGACCATTTTAATATTTCTCAGCGCTTAGGAACAGGAAGTAATATTTATGTCGATCCTTTGTTTTCATTATAAAACGTCAGGATGATGTAGGTGATGCATCATACTCATAGTTAGACATTCATCTAATTTTATAATATTTCAGACAGAAAAAAGATGAACTAGCTGAAAGGATGATGTTAAAATGATTCATTTTGACAGCTAGCTCTTGCCTTATGTGTGAGTGTGGCTATTTACTTTCTGTTTTGTGCATGATTTTGTGTGTGTGTGTATATGTGTGTGTGTGTATATATATATATATATATATATATATATATATATATATATATATATATATATATATATATATATATATATATATATAAATAAAATGAATAGAGAGGGATAGGCTTTGTATTCGGTGCAGTGTTTAAATAGTGAGAACCGTGCTACTTTAACTAAAGTAGCTTCGCTCCTAAAACTGGCTGACGTTAGGAGGATTCTTGCCTCTTGCCATGACACGACCCTGTGGGACATATAGGATAGCTTGTGCTGTTTAAAAACCTTTAAACGTAGACACTCAAAATGCAAATGTAGCCCCATTTCCTGTTAATGACTATATCGTCAGCCCCTTCCTTCCCAGTACTTTGGCATCATAAATATCACCTGCAGCACTTCTGGAAAGTAAATTGGTACTTTAATAGATTTGTCAGCAAGTGGGATTTCTCATTACTTTTATAAAGATGCAGCTGCCGGCTTCTTTACTGCAGCAACAAGAAGAATGAGAGCGAGTGACCTACAGAGATGCACAATAAATCAGCCCATATTAGCTCTGTCATACTTACCTTAGCTTAGCTTTGCTGTTTGGAAGAAATAATTAAACACATAAAACCCCTTGAAACAACAGTGAAAAGCTTCCCTTAGTTTGTATTTTTGCTTACGTTAAAAGGATTTTTTTCACAATTGTTTGCAAATGAGATGCACTCATGTACCCCTATACATGCATCATGGGATACTGCATCTAACAAGCAGCTGATGTCAAGGCAGTTCTTGTCAATACAGTTCTTTGTTGTGATGTGCCACTTGAAGCAAGTAGACAAAAATAACTCATCAGGTTTTATTCAGAGGTCAGAACCTGAGTGGCAACTTAAACTAGCTAAAGCGTTATAATTTCCCATTCACTGGAACTAAGAGGCCCAAACCTGTTCTAGCATGGCAACATGCACAAAGCGAGCTCTATTAAGGCATGGTGTGTTAAGGTTTGAGTGGAAGATCTCGAGTGTCTTGCACAGAGCCCTGACCTCAACCCCACTGAACACCTTTGGGATGAGCTAGAACTGAAGTCTCCTCACATCAACATCAGAGACTGATCTCATCCTCACTAACGCTCTTGTAGCTGAATGAACACAAATCCCCACAGACACACCCCTAAATCTAGTGGAAAGCCTTCCCAGAAGAGTGGAGCGCATTATAACAGGAAAGGGATAATTAAAGGGATTTTAATTACAACCTCAAGTACAATTTCCTGTTTAAAATCAGCTTTTGTATTTAATTGAGCAGAACCCCATTTACAGTCATGGGGGAAATTTACACCCTCCTTCATTTCACTGTTTTAATTTATTATCATGGCCTAAATACCAACGGTGTGGACCTCACCAACTTCTATACACAACCAAATAACCTCAGGTGACAAAAAAAAGATTTCACTGTGTAGTCATTTTCCCCCAAAACGTAAAGCAACATTCAGAAAATGTTGGGGGGGGAGGGGGAATAATTGCACCCTTCCTACTTCCACAATCATAAAGCGAGTAATTATAGCGTATATAAACTAATGTTTGGCAGTGTGGTGTTCTAAACTGTCTAAAATGTCTATATCATGCCAAGAAGAAAGGACATCAGCCATGACCTCAGAAGCAATGGTTGCTGCTCATAAATCTGGGAAAGGTTATAAGGCCATCTCCAAACAATTTGAAAATTCACCATTGTAAAGTGAGAACGACAGTTACCAATCTTCCCAGGAGTGGGCGACCCAGCAAATTCAGCCCAAGGTCAGACCATTTAATGCTCAAAGATATCAAGCAACAGCCAAGACCTGCATCATGTGACCTACAGGCCTCTGTAAGCACATTAACTGTTTAGGTTCATGACAGCACACCAGCTCAGAAAAAGACTGAACAAGTATGGCTTTCGTAGCAGTATGGCTAGGAAAAAAACCATTGAAAAATGTGTGTGTGTGTGTAGGTGTGTCCACCGTCCACTTTAATAGGAACACTTGTACACCTGCTCACTTATGTAGTTATCCAATCAGCCAATCGTGTGGCAGCACAATGCATACAATCATGCAGATACAGGTCACGAGCTTCAGTTTGATGTTCACATCAAACATTAGAATGGGGGGAAATGTGATCTCTGGGACTTTAACTGGGGCATGGTTGTTGGTACCAGATGGGCTGGCTTGAGTATTTCAGAGACCTCTGATCTCTTGGGATTTTCACACACAACAGTCTCCAGAGTTTACACAAAACAAACAAAACCCTGTCCTGTGAGTGACCGTTCTCTCAGTGGAAACACCTTGTTGATGAGAGAGGTCAGAGGAAAATGGCTAAATTCATTCGAGCGGTCAGGAAGGATATAGTAACTCGTATAATCACTCTTTACAACTGTGGTGAGCAGAAAAGCATCGAACCTTGAGGTGGATGAGCTACAACAGCAGAAGACCACATCAGGTTCCACTCCTGTCAGCCAAGAACAGGAATCTGAGGCTATCATGGGCCCAGACTCACCCAAACTGGACAGTTGAAGACTGGAAATAGTACACAGAGAACGTTCTGTTGTCTTTATCCAATTACAGCAATTATCAGTATCATTTACCCCTTAGATTTCCAACATGTGTTCTGTTTGACAGATAAATCCAAATTTAGTTTCCGGTAAAAATGGCAATGCATTTAGTATGATGTCTCCATGTTTGAATAGTTCATTTGGATTTCGAAGCAGAGTTCAGGAAACAAAAATCAATAAAATTTTATTTATATAGCGGATATACAGAACAACGGGTATTTTCACAAGGCTGCTCTACAGAACTGTAGATTTTAAATGACGTGGAAGAAACCATGAGAGGAAACCATTAAACCATTCATTTATAATAAACTATAATATAAAATATAATAAACGGTTCCTGTATTATGGGTCAGTGCCACTTCTTGAGCAAACCGAGTGCTCTTAATGAAGCAGGAGTTTATTAAGCACACACAACTTCACATAACTAACAATCCACAAAATAAAGCTGATTTATGAACAGGTTTGTACGGGTTTTTATCTATCCTATCCTTTTCCTATAGAGACTGTGATCCATCATAATGTTTATATAATACAAGCCATTTACAGTTGCGTCCTAAAGTTTGCATACCCCTTGCAGAATCTGCTAAATCTTAATTGTGTTAACAAAATAAGAGGTTTATAAAAATCCCATGTTTTTTTTTTTATTTAGTTCTGTCCTGAATAAGCTCTTTCACATAACTGATGTTTACATATAGTTCACAAGACAAGATAATAGCTGAATGTATAAAAAATCACCCCGTTCAAAATGTTACATACCCTTGATTCTTAATACTGTGTAGTTACCTGGATTATCCACGACTGTTTTTTTTTGTGTTGTCATAGTTGTTGTGTTCATGAGTCCCTTGTTTGTCCTGAGCAGTTAAACTGCCCACTGTTCTTCAGAAAAATCCTCCAGGTCCTGCACATTCTTTGCTTTTCCAGCATCTTCTGCATATTTGACCCCTTTCCAACAGCAACTATATGATGCTGAGATCAATCTTTTCACACTGAGGACGACTGAGGGACTCGTACACGACTATTACAAAAGGTGCAAACATTCACTGATTCTCCAGAAGGCCACGCAATACATTAAGAGCCAGGGGGGTGTAAACTTTTGAACAGGATAATCGGTATAAATTGTTATTTTGTTTAAAGATGCCCCCCCCCCCCCCCCCATTTAGTCCTGCCCGTCAGACACTACATAAGATATTTACATCTCCCAGAAGACAAAATACTAACAATTTACATCGATCATCCTGTTCAAAAATTTACACCCCCTTGGCATTCAGTTATTGTGCTTATTAAATTTTAATAGGTACCATTATTAATTTTTTTGTGTGTGTGTAATAGAGGGGCACTTGCGCGGTTTCTCTAACAGCAACGAGTATGCTAACGTACGTTCCTGAGCAAATAATAAATTGCACCATTCTCAGAAGAACAATATGAGCCCTTTTTTCACATCAATATGTTATGAGAGCACTTAGCTACAATTTCTTTGCCTCATCCAGAATGCTTTGAGGTTCTCACCAAAGGATTGCGAAATATAGCGGATCTCAGTTCCAGAATATGAAACGCTGTGTAATGTTTCTCTGCACTCACACACAAGGGGCGAGAGTTTGGCAAGAACGACACGACGTAAGAGTGTGCAACGTCTTCAAACGCGATGCGCTTAGAAGGAGTTACAGTACGAGAGATCTGTAGGCAGAAACTTTGCTGGAGTCAGAGTAGTGTAGGGGGGTAAATTCGAGGTTACGTGCACCACAATGCCGAATTCACTCAAACTTCGTCCTGATTGGAACTGTTCTCCCGCCGAGGATTCCCCTGAGGGAGCGCGAGAGCTCCAGGGAGCAGAGCATGCAGATGATGAAAGAACGTTCGGTATTGAGATTTGCTGACAGAAAGATTGTCAGAAATCTAGCATCTGTTCCTGTTAAGCCACATTTCTTTCTCCTTCTACTTTTCTCCACATATGCTTTTCTCAGGGTGTTTTTCTTTAATAAAAGCACTTCTGCTAGCTTTGACACACGATACCTTTCCTCTATAAATACGACCGAATTAAAAACGCAAGCACACAGTGACAGGTGCTATGGATTTATCATAGACTTTATCTTCCTTTCTTGTGATTAGAGCACATCTGGGACCCGGCCTCCTGTTTTCGGTCTGCTAACATACATGTACTAGTAGTTCATTTGGGATATGTGGAACGAGGAGAACACCAAAGAATGCGTTATTATATTATATTATATTATATTGTATTATATTTCCAATGAACATATGCTATAGGTACTGGTTCTCTGTTTAATACATGGTTAATGTGTTGGTTCCAAAAAAAAAAAAAAAAAAAAAACTAAAAAGTGACTGTGAACTTTACAGAGTGTAATCTGGAGGCAATTTACAGCAATTTAGTAGGGTTGGAATTGAGCAGGTCCCTCGGGCGGCTCTTTTATTTTCATACAGGATGCGGCGACAGTAATGAATCATAGTTAAGACCGTACTGCAGTGCGAGCTCGCTGTTTATTAAACAGTCGGGCGCTCATCGCTTCGGATCCTCAGGAGTGTTATTGTAACAGATTACGGTCAGGCGTGCTGACGTTTTAGCCGTTACCGATCTTCCTCAGGAGGCGAGGAGAAAACGAGGGAGCGACAAACTCGAACAAACAAACCTACGGACAGAGCCGGGAGCGAACCGTGCGAAACCGTGTTGTGACCTTGGCGCGTTTTCAGCCTGTGTGGCTAAAGGGGGTAAATTTAATCATCTCCTAGCCTCATGCCTTACTCAGGCAGGTTCTCTCTCTGACTTTCTTGCGAAGGGCAAAGAGGAAGTTGGATAGAAAAGTGTTATGATTCCATTCTCCGCATTTTGACCTTGCTTACTTTACTTCCAATTATGATGGTGTTTTCAATGTGCTTTAGTTTGACAGGTGCTAAACAAGAACTTACTCTTATATTAAGCACGGAGAGTAAAATGACGCCATGGTACATCCACGTAAGGAAGAGAAGAAGGAGAAAAAAGAGGTGATGAGATCTGCCGAGTCGAACGCTGCCAGGTGGGCTGTGCAGACGGGTGCTATGAAACACCCAACGCTGCTAACACGGAACCATTTGCATTATGTAACATGGCAGCTGCCGTTTCTCTCCCGTTCTGCTTCAGTGTGAGCAGACCCCCTCAGCTAAGCTGCGGAGTGTGAAATAAAACCGCCTTAACAGCACAGCTTTGTGCTCCTGGCTATGCTCGATGCCCAGGTGTCTGTTCTACATTACAGAACACAGAGCAAGTTAAAAAGAGACAGAGAGAGAGAGAGAGAGATTGAGAGAGAACTTATCTTTCAGTGTGTGAAACGCTACATCTGTTGTTTCCTCTCATTACAACTACTTATAACTCTTATAACCTTTAAGATCACACTTACTTCTGTCACAGACTTTCATCCCATTACACGTTTAGCTGATTTAATTTGCACCTATTTGAAAGACAAAAGACACCCGCCGTCATTTCCAATCCAAACTGACACCTACACACAGCACTCCTGCAAAGTTTTAACTTGAACTTATTAACTGCAACAAGCCTCGATTAAGAGCCTGATTCATCCCAGTGGACCAAATTCTCCTGCATATATTTCTGTTGCTCTTTGTCAAGTATGTAAGTCTGTTCTGCTCTACAATCCTTCTCAATCTCAGACCGTATCCCTATACCTACTCCTTTCCTAGCAGTTCTTGTTTTCTTCGAGGCTTGCAATCTTCAAGACGTGTCCACTCAGCACAATGCCCGTGTTTGCTTGAGCCAGGAGATTGCGGAGCTCGAATGCAGGAATTCTCGGTGAAGAGCAATTTCAGCCCACGCTATTTCCAGACATCCTGTGAAAGGAAGCTGTATTCTGTACTCTGGCTTTTCTTCAGAATAGGTTTTCTCCTCTCGGAAACATCAGAGCCACGTCAACAATTAATGATCATTTTCCAAGGACAGAACGCTTTATACGTTGTAGATCGGGTGCTTCCAAGATCTATACGTTGTAGATCTTGGCACTAACATTAACCCTAGGCACAACCGTCTGGAGTGCGCAAGAACGACTCTACACGACTTACTGATGGACAGCAGTTTTCCAAAAAAATTTGAGGTCACTGAACATACACAGAATACTTTGTTTTTAGTGCGGGCATTCCCAGAACCTTGAATTAATATTACCCCATCGTCCATGGTAAATGTGTGTAAATATATATATATATATATATATATATATATATATATATATATATATATATATATATATATATATATATACACACACACACTGATCAGCCATAACATTAAAATGACTGACAGATGAAGTGAAAAACATTGATTATCTCGTTACACCTGTCAGGGAGTGGGATATATTTATTAGGCAGCAAGTGAACAGTCAGTTCTCGAAATTGATGTGATGGAAGCAGGAAAAATGGACAAGCATAAGGACCTGAATGACTTTGACAAAGGACAAATTGTGATGGCTGGACGACTGGGTCAGAGCATCTCCAAAATGACAGGTCTTCCCGGTATGGGGTGTTCCCAGTGTGCAGTGGTTAGTACTTACTAAAAGTGCTCCAAGGAAGGACAAGTGCAAAAATAGTTCAGGAACGGTTTGAGGAACATGACAAAGGGTTCAAGGTGTTGACTTGGCCTTCAAATTCCCCAGATCTCAATTCGATCGAGCATCTGTGGGACGTGCTGGACCAAACAAGTCCGTTCCATGGAGGCCCCACCTCACAACTTACAGTACTTAAAGGATCTGCTGCTAACGTTTTGGTGCCAGATACCACAGCACACCTTCATAAGTCATGTGGAGTTCATGCCTCGATGAATCAGAGCTGTTTTGGTGGCACAAGGGGGACCTACACGATTTTAGGAGGTGGTTTTAATGTTATGGCTGATAATTCCATAAAACCTCCAATATCAATTTACATATTTTGATATAAGCCTTTCATAAATTCTCCAGCATTGCTTTATAAAATATTCATGCAGTGCTTATGAATGTGTTACAAAGGCACTATGTTCACACTCGGTACCCTTCAAATAAAGTGTTATCATTCCTAACTATACTGCTGCATGCAATATACCTACGTAATAGTTAAGATTAGCAAATAATCCTTACAAGCATATATTTGTACCTTACACTGAACACTGAAACAGTTATTGCTATGTTGATGTAAATGATGTATTGTCGGAACATTTTAGCTGCAAAACTGTCCTCTATTCCAATAGTGATACTGAAACCTCGAGTATACCAAAATATAATAAGATGAATCCTAACAAGAAAACCATTTACGTCTGATTATATATAAACATTTCCAGTTCCAAATATTATAGTCTTTTACAAATCCAATTCCAATCTTTGCTGTTTGTTACAGGATCTGATAGAAAAAAAACCCAGGTTGCTCTCTCTCTCTCACTCACACACACACACACACACACACACACACACACACACACACACACACACACACACACACACACACACACACACACACACACACACACACACACACACACACACACACACACACACACACAGCTAAAGAGAAAGTGCCTCTTTAGTAGAAGTACTAATGAATGTGCTGGAAAAACAAATCAACAATTCATCATGGGAGGTCTTTCATACTGCATAGTTACATGCATAAAAAAATAAAGCAAAGAGGGACAAATACACTTTTTAAAGCTCATTAATGTAGTGCTAATTAGCTGAGGATCTTATTTCTACATTCAACAAACATTGAAATCCTTCCCTGGCAACTAAATATATTATTCTAGCAATTTATCTCTCTGAATGCTTTTAGTAAAAGATATGAAGAACATTTCCATCAGAGAACAGTTGATAACTTTAACAAAACAGACTTCATGTGAAAACTATAATCACTTTTCCTGGTTACACAATAGCATTTTTTGACCATGTAGTGCACAGTTCTAGAAGGGATGAGGATGGGTTCCTCTGGTTCCTCATGTCGTCTCAGGGAGTTTTTCCTCACCACCGTCGCCTCTGGCTTGCTCATTAGGGATAAATTCCTACATTTAAAATTTACATCCTGAATGTATATGTTTCTGTAAAGCTGCTTTGGGACAATGTCCATTGTTAAAAGCGCTATACAAATAAAAATTGCTTTACACAACAATTTATAAGAAATTCATGTCAAGGAAGTGACATTTTGGACACAATATGGCCATTTTTTTTTTGTTTATTTTTGTGGAAATAGATCCCAAAGAAACCACACTCACTCGGCTGCCCGCTCGTAGTGATTTGTACATTCTTGTTAAAGGTGCTTCCGGTAAACTTGGCTTGCATTGTTCTTGCAATGTTCTTGTTCTTGCATACTCCAGCATGTTAGGAAGTTGGGGTCAGAGCGCAGGGTCAGCCATGATACAGTTCCCCTAGAGCAGAGAGGGTTAAGAGCCTTGGTCAAGGGCCCAACAGTGGCAGCCTGGCAGTGCTGGGGCTTGAACCCCCACCCTTCCGATCAGTGACAGAGCCTGGCAGTGCTGGGGCTTGAACCCCCGACCTTCTGACCAGAGCCTGAACCACACAGCCACCACTGAAAAATGTCAGTTTGATAAAAAAAATTGTAAAAGTTCACGCCAAATCAGATTTTGTGAAAGTAAATGATGTAAGAGAGAAAAAAGACAGAAGTCAAGTGTTCAGTTCTTGTACTTTTACTGAAATATATGGAAATATGCTGATACTGTATGTTGGAATGTGTAGTAATTTACTGTACAGTAAATTGCTTTATATATAGACGGGTAACACGTTATAAAATAATAATATAATAATAATAATTTTTATTTATTTATTTATTTTTTAAAGTGGCTTACATCAATTTCATTCTCATCAAACCATTCAGTGAGCTCTGTGAATGGTGATGTTGGGCCTCATTTATCATTTTTTTTTTTTTTTAGTAAAGTTGTGTGTAAATGTTTGCATAAGCCAAACCAAACTAACCATTTCCACCAGATTTACAAAAGTTTCAGAAACACTGATTTTCTTTGCACTAACATGTGAATGTTGATCACTCGTAAAGTGCAAAGCGTGTTCCTGATAAAGTTCGTTTGCATGTAGTGATGCCCACAAGACTCAATTGACCTCATGTGGCTCATCTTTGTATTTGTTTGCGAATTCCATTCAGGCTTTCTGATTCTTAAATTTCTGCTCTCAAAGTTTTCTTCGAACAGTGGATTGTGGTACCTTCACCCCTGCCCTGTGGAGGCAATTGGTAATGTCACTAACTGTTATTTTGGGATTTTTCTTCACAGCTCTCACAATGTTTCTCTCATCAGCTGCTGTTGTTTTCTTTAGCCGACCTGATCTATGTCTGCTTGTTAGTACACCAGAGGTTTCTTTCTTTTTCAGGTCATTCCAATTTGTTGTATTGGCTATGCCTGATGTTTGTGCAATGCCTCTGATTGATTTTCCCTCTTTTCTCAGCTTCAAAATGGCTTCCTTTTCTCCATAAACACCTCTCTGGGCTTCATGTTGGTTGATCCTTTTTAACACCAAATGCAGTCTTCACAGGTGAAACACAGCGCTCAAACAGAGGGCACACCTTGGCAGCAAGAAACACCTATCAGTCATGTATTCCAATATTTTTGATCACTTGAAAAAATGGGTGGGTTCAAACAAAAGGTGCTATGTTCTTAATTATTTAACGCATCTAGATGTAAATATCAGGAAATGAAAGCCGAAATTCTGATCTCTCGTCTCATATTCATATATTGATCTCAAACCCAAATGTCTTCAGTGTACAACAAAAACAATAGAATTGGCCTTGCTGTTCCAATACTTTTGAAGGGACTGTAGCAGTGTACCACCACCTGAAAAGGTCAAAATCTAGAGACAAATTACAGAAAAGGTGAATTAAGTGAGGTGGAAAGAAAATGGTGTGACATGAAAACGTAGGAGAAAAATAATATCTACATTGTACCCAGGTCATCCTGCATTTTAGGCATGGTGGAAGTGTTGCACAGCGTTAAAAGAAAATGCTGTGCAAACGGAAAGGATTTATAAGCCAGATTTTGTCCTCTGAAAAAAAAATCATACTGGTCTTTAAACATCCTTTCCTCACTAAATCTTCAGTCAGCTGAGGTGTATATTTACAGCTTACGGCTATAAGCTGTAAACATACAGTACAGACTGTACAGACCGGTCCGTCCTCCATTTATACGCCAACATTTCTTCTGTCATAATTAAATGACTCATTTTATTTGTCTAAATGTATGCTTTTTTGTTGTGTTGCTGCGCTTTCTTTATTTTTCATATTCTTAATTAATGGCAATACTATTAACAACTAGCATGAGGATGTGTTTGGGATAGTTGATCAAGTTGAGGTTTACATAAGTTAGTCTTCTTATGTGTAAATGAGCACACGTTCAGAAGCACGAGTAGATCACGAATTTACAGGTTTTTCATGAATACCAAATTTCTTATTCTGTTTCAAATCATGAACTGATAAATGAGGCTTGTTGCCTTCAGGATATTCTGCACTTATATAGCACTTTTATTATTATATTTTTTTAACCTTAGCGGTTCTACAAAGCGCTTTACACTGGTTCTCATTCACCCGTTCACACACACACTCCCTCACACCAACGGTAGCAGAGCTTGCCTAAGGACACTTCAGCATGTGGAGTCATGTGGGCCGGGAATTGAACCACCAACCCTACGATTAGTGGACAACCCGCCATACCACCTGATCCACAGCCGCCCCAGCTGACTGATCATGAAGGTGATCAGAATAACTTTGTATTGATTTGCAGTGACGCATCCCTCTGTGTGGACTCAAAGCATGTAATGATTGAACAGAAAGAGCTTTAACAAAAAAAAAAGCAATCATTTTTAATCTTACAACTATACTTAAACTAATATTGTTCTTGCCGTAGGTATGACAAATGTATCTTGCCTCCTAATATTGTCCCAGCGTTGGTGTCCATCGTTATGCAGTTACGAGTTTCAGATGATCAGATGATCTATGAGTACAGTGTGGATTAAAAAACACCAGAGTTATTACTCGAACGAATGCAAACGACCTAAAATAGAAACAAGGCAAAATCTGAACTTTTTGTAAGTCCAACTTTGAAATCTTGCTCAAGATGTAATGGCTGAGGTTAAAAGCTTAGGAGTAATCCTAGACTTTAAGCTGAGAGTTAGAAACACATCAATAACCGTACTACTACAATGTTCTTTCATTTATGAAATATTACTTTCATATTACATGATGTGCAAACCGATTGAGGCTTTTGTGTTTTGTAAATTATATTGCTGTGACACATTGTTCACTGTTTTGCCTGGAAACACCTTCTTGCGTAAAACACAGCTCCCAGTGTACTGACGCAGAATAACAATGTATACTCTGTATTACACGACGGTGCTGTGCTTTCACTGTCATTGCACTGATTCCATTTAGAATGGATTGTAAAGCTTAGTTGCAGATCGTTTTTTTTTTTTTTTTTTTTCTGCAGAAGCACTTTACTACCTGTCTACTTTACTACCTGTCCTTCTCCAAACAGTATACTT
The DNA here is from genome assembly GCF_001660625.3 of Ictalurus punctatus. Classification (NCBI taxonomy): domain Eukaryota; kingdom Metazoa; phylum Chordata; class Actinopteri; order Siluriformes; family Ictaluridae; genus Ictalurus; species Ictalurus punctatus. The sequence goes on along the minus strand of NC_030439.2, from coordinate 8,697,318 downwards.
TTAGCTTTGAATTTGAGCTCATTATTTTTTTTAAAAAAATTGCCATTTTGGACATTCTTTATCCCTCAGATTGTACTGTGTTTCAGTCACTAGCTGTAATACCTTTTTTTTTTTTTTTAATGAACATTATTTAAATGTGCACAATAATCTTTTGTCTATTTAGAGAATTCTATTCCTGACAGAACACATTAGGTCCAAGTTAACATTATTTATACACCAATGAGCCATAACATTAAAACCACTGACAGGTGAAGTGAATAATATTGATTATCTCATTATAATGGTACCTGTCATGGGGTGGGATATATTAGGCAGAAAGTGCATCACAGCTTGCTGAGTATGTGGCTGTGTAGCTGCAGAGTACCGATGCTGACCCCTGTCCACTGCTGAAGGCACCTACAATGGGCACGTGATCATGAGAACTGGATCATAGAGCAATGGAAGGAGGTGGACTGGTCTGATGAATCATGTTTTCTTTTACATCATGTGGTGTGTGCGTGTCATTTATCTGGGGAAAAGAGGGCACCAGGATGCACTATGGGAAGAAGGCGAGCTAGCGGAGGAAGTGTGATGCTCTGGGTAATGTTGTGCTGGGAAACCTTGGGTCCTGGCATTCATGTGGATGCTACTTTGACTCGTACCACCTACCTAAACACTGTTGCAGAACAAGTACACCTCTTCATGACAACAGTATTCCCTAATATCAGTGATGTCTTTCAGTAGGATAATGTGCCCTGACACACTGCAAAAATAGTTTAAGAATGGTTTGAGGAACATGACAATGAGTTCAAGGTGTTGATTCGGCCTCCAAATTCCCCAGATCTCAATCCGATCGAGTATCTGTGGGATTTGCTGCACAAACAAGTCCGATCCATGGAGGCTCCACCTCACAACTTATAGGGCTTAAAGTATCTGCTGCTAATGTCTTAGTGCCAGATACCACAGCACACCTTCAGAGGTCATGTGAAGTCCATGCCTCGACGGGTCAGAGACGGACCTACACAAAATTTAGCAGGTGGTTTTAATGTCTGCATTCAACTAAAGGTCGTAACTCATAATCCCCAACCTCCGATCAGGAAAAACTGCGAACTTAGACTTCCTACTTGGGAACTCGAGGCGGTCTCCTCAACCCCGAGTTCAGCAAGTGGCGTCAAATCAAAATGTCTGCTAACGACATGAACAGTAAAAAAAGCATCACTTTTCACCTTGAATAAGTTATAATGTATACACAAATATTAACTTTAGATCAGTCAACTTGTCAAATCTAGAGCACTGACTCTACAGTTCACTGTTTAGATAATGTAAATATGCACAGTTAGCTGGCTAGTATGCTGCTAACAAAAGATGAATATGGAGGCGTTTATGTTTGTTCCTGAATTTGAGGTCAAAAATGACATAATTTCTATCTCAGACTTCCCACTTCTTGAGGCAAGAGGAATAATGCAGCATAAGCACCAGCTTTGGGAGATGCCACTACATAAAGAGTTGTGTATTTGGCATGGGTTTAAATAATTAAGCAAGCCTGCTGTAAAGGTACGGGCTAAATGAAGAACACTGAAGAGGCGCTTCTGGTGTTAGGGTGAATGCACTTGACTATTCTTTGACTATTCTTTTTTTCTGAGGGACAGCAGGGGTTCATGGAGGTGAGGAGAAGCAGTAAACGTCTGTAATCAAACACTGTCCCACTGAGCGGAGAAGAAGGCGCACTAAACTAGACTGAGTGCACCACTTTGACTCCACGCTAATGTAGTCTGCTGGTCACATCCGTTACTGCCTTTCTGCGGTTGTAAAGAGTTTACGAGATTAGAATGATCAGGATGGTCTAATTTCCCCAAAACCTTGTGCCTTGCTCTAATTGAATACCGTACAGTGAATGTGATTTAAGAGCCTGACTGGCAATACTGATGTGTGCAACGTTTGTATCGATGCAAACATAAACGACAGCGCCCATCCAAATCTTTGCTAACACACATTGTATGTACACAACCAATGTTCTTACATTACTGTGGAGGTTAAAACGCTCAGTACTCAAGAGGGCGATAGAGAGTCTTTAAAGCTTTTTGAAACATTAAACAGTAACTACTGAATCAAGAAAGCTGGAGTTGTAGTACAGTTTTTTCTTAAATCAAAGGGCCATCTAGGCATTTCAAGAATAGCAGGATAGCTGGACATCCTTCTACCTTTTCTCTCTACATTTTCTCTTTTGTCACAACTAACAGAACACGCAATTTTTTACGAAACAGTTTCTATCGCTGTTCAATCGACGACGTATCATGTATACGTTTCTATGAATGAACCAGCTCTGCAAGAGACTCATTAAAGTGCTTCTCTGCCATGACAGTGACAGAGAGAGACTAACCTCTGCCCTTAACTGATTATAGCGCCCTCTTGCTGTGACACTCAGAATGCACTGTATGTTAGCATTAAAAATTTAGTCATGACATGTAAAAAAAAAAAAAAAAGAAAAATCTACGTTTAAGCTCAAAGCGTATGTGAAACATTCAGACACATACATAGGGTACGTTTCAGTCCTAAAGCTTCAATACTTAGAACAATTTCTGGTCCTAGCGTTTTAGGACTCTAAGCAATGCAAAATGCTGCATCAATTTCGCATTAATTTCGTGTCCTTGTTTGTTAACGATGACAACTGTGTTGCAGTTGTGTTTAACTTTTGCCGCTCGTGTGTACCGTTTTTGCAACAGCACAGTGCATTTAGAGTTTTAGTGAGTGAGAGTGCATTTAGACTTTTGCAATAATACTGGATGAGATTTGCCAGTAGTGTAGAACTACCTGAACTTGTTTAAGGTTTTGCCAAAAGCATGATTGAATCGACAAATCGGTTTAGGCCACTGAGCATTTGGTTTAAAGAATGGGGTTTAGTGTTTTAGCAAATAAGAAAAACTGTAATATATTCCACCCCCTGACAGGTGCCAGTGTAACAAGATAATCAATGCTACGCACTTCACCTGTCAGTGGTTTTAATATTATGACTGTTCGGTGTATATTTGACTGCCTGTGCCTGTTTTTAGAAAAGTACTAGGCTTATAATCTTAATTAAATGATAAATAACAATTCAAGTGTACGTTATTACCTGTGGGGCCTAGCACTGTGTGTGTGTGTGTGTGTGTGTGTGTGTGTGTGTGTGTGTGTTTGAGGTTTAGATACAGGAAGTATCAGCACTAATTAGAGCATATGCAACTCACTATATATAAGCCTTACAAAAAGTAGAAGCATGCTTCATTTTTATCACTGTTTGGTGTGCAGGAAAACATTAGTCAATGTCAAGGTTGGAGTGCTATTGAAGGGACGTTTTCATTTGGCTGGTAGTCAAGGCATGAAATATGCAACTCGGCGACGTGAGAATCTATGTAGTTATTTATCACTGCTCTCTCAGCCCCTCCCTCTCTCTCTCCCTCTCTTTCTCTTTCACACACACATACACACACACACACACACAACGTACGCGCCGAGTATTTGACTTTTATCCGAAATCCGCTGAAAGCTATGTGTATCAGGCATCTTGACAGATAGCGATAGCTTTAGCGTTGTGTGGTGGCCTAACAGAGGTTAATTAGAAAGCAGACGCTTCAGCAGTTTCAACATGAAATCCTGTTGCCAGCCGTTATTGACATAACCATGAATGATTCCAAGGGCGATGACAGAAAACATTAGCACCATTTCTCAAACTGAATCCTGTCTGTCACATTCCCCATTCTTCCGGCCCTGGTACGGCTCCAAGTTTTGTTTGTTTGAGAAACAGATGGTTGTGTCATTTAGTATGTATGAGCTTTTCAGTTTTTATGGCATATCATAACTCATGCAAATAGCAATCTTATTTCGAGAATATCCATAAATACAGGAAACGAATTACCAGTCAACGATCTCTCAGGGTTGAAATATTCATTGATGGAAGGTGATATGACCCTCTTGGGTGGCAGCGATTAGGCAGGATTAGGCTGGAGCAGCGGGACTAACGCATCGTTTGTTTGATTTTGAGAAACATGGTACTTCCTGCAGGCGATAACAGCCTGGCGAGCTGTGCATAAAATCTCGCCTAGACGAGACGAGAACGTGTCGAGTGGAATCAACGCTCAAGTTTAATTGCAGGCGTATATTGATTTGAATAAGCCCTTCACATCCCATGTGAAAATGATTTGAAGCTGCCTATACAACACAAGCACAAAAACAGAATACCAATGAAGCGGGTTTTTGAAAAAACAACAACAACAAAACAAAACAAACAAATAAACAAACAAACAAAAAAAACAGGTAGAGGATTGACTCATTTTGGTGCATATAAGGAAATGAAGCGGTTAATATTCTATATGATCTGAGAAAGCAGTGCTGTGCTTTGATGACTGATAGAAAAGCACGTCGAAAGAGGCCTCCTGGATGCTGGTGCCTGTCGAAAACCCACTTGAGTGTTGCAGTGTACCTGACAATGACACGCAGAGCCAGCACGCTTTGATTGTCAGATTCGGGACTTTGTAATTCTGCCGACTGTCTAATAACAGCTTAAAACTTCACCAGCTCTCGTCATCCCTGCTCAGAACCTAACCTTGTTCTCCACACAGAACAATGTGATGTGATTCGAAACGATCCAAAAATAAACATTGCTTTTTTTTTTGTGTTTTTTTTTAGGGAGAAAGTCTGCAAATCACAAATCGCTGCAGATAATCTGATGCTATAATTATGTCTGGAACGGATGTGTGGGCGCAAAGTGTCTGGATCATCTCTGAGGAATTGGCCGGCCTCCCTTTAGGCCCGGGTTTCTTTGCCAGCATGCTTATGTATCCTTTCCATTCCTCCTCCACTAGCCTCACTTCTCATCTTCCCATGCCTGCTTCAGTCTTGCCTCACCTATGAAGTCACTTTAGAATCACGACTCTGGAGTAACCGACATGAAGGAGCAAAGAGTGCTTCAAAAGCATTTCCTACTGAGAGCTGCTAAAGAGTTTATTTATTTATTTATTTAATACAGTAAAAGCCCTATTTTCTCTGGGTTCGACGAGAGCTTTGGAACAGCGGCTCCTCGATACCTTATCAAATAATGAACCAGTACGAGAAAACGTTTCCTTTGTCATGACAGGATGTAGACATATTGACATATTCATTTGGTTTATTGACTGTGCACACCTTCAGCTTTTCCCAAGAAGTTCACGTACAATTAGCGGCTAGCAAGAACGGTTCTTTCATTTGGCAATTAAACCTTTTATGTATTGATTTCCGTGTCTTTTTCAAACCAGTACTGCTTCCTCATGGGCCTCGCTCGTGCTCGTGTGTAGAAAGGGAATGTGTGTCTATTTTCCTTATGTGATATATTCTAGCATTACTGCAAGACTGCCTCTTACTATTTACCCAAATCTTTCAAACTGCATGTCTTTGACTTTATACACAATTACTTTATAAAACATGACTTTGTATAAGATTTGTTGAAAATAGCAAAGCTTACAAAGCTCTCTCTCTCTTTCTCCCTTCCTCTCTCTCTCCATCCTACACACACTTTTTAAAATGCTGCACCATTCTTTGTCTTCCCCCTACAACAGCAAATATATCTCAGGCACAAAGCAATACATTTTCAAACACCCCAATTCCTTTATTCTATTTCTAACCTTCAGGTCAATGAAAACTGACGTTAGAAATGTGATGCCCGCATTAGTGGAGAACGAGGAGATGTTCCAGCCGTTATGGCAATACTACAAGAGAAATTGATTTCAGCTTCGGCACATTACTTGCAGGATATAATCTCAAAATCCCTGACACATCGGAATCATATTAAGCTTAAAAACACCAGATCTTAGCTTCCCCTTAAAGTGTTTTGTGAGAAACAGTAAATAACATTCATCTACTTATACAGTCTGTTTATGATTCCATGATCTGCTTTGATTTTCTCCCTCGTCAGTTCAAGTGGCGAAGAGCGGGAGGGCGAAGATGAGCTTTGATCTGAGTTATGGGTTTAAGATTAAACTTTTAACAAGGTTTGCCTTTGTTACTGAACTGATGGAGATCGCAATCGTCCATAATGAACGAGGAGCAGAGTCGGGACGGACGAGGCCGCAAGCAGAACGAGAAGGTGCGTGTCCTTTCGTTCACCCAGGAGAGATGCTTTGTACTGCGTCATTAAACTTTCATAACCAGGTAGTGAATGTTAGCAAAATTCCATTCCTTCAAGCCAGATATGTTTAGAATCACAACCATAGAGTATCGTCAAGGCCAGGGTAAACATACAGTATTTAACCATTAATCTCATATTACATTACACACAACTAAATTCTAAAACTCTAGAGAATGTTGTATGTGAAAATCCCAGGAGGTCAACAGTTTGTGAAATACTCATCATGAACATGCAGTCAGACATGATGCTCATCAAACATTGAAGGTGAGTTGCTGCCCAATGCATATGATACCTAGAAGCAGTTTTTTGTTTGTTTGTATATGTCAGTGATGTTTTCAATCAAATTTAGTTGGTTCTGTTTCCCAAAATATAAACAAACTAGTTTGTAACTAATTTAAACCAATGGAACCCTGACCAGGCAGTTACTAACTCGGCGGCTGTGGCTCAGGTGGTAGAGCGGGTTGTCCACTAATCGTAGTGTTGGCGGTTTGATTCCCAGCCCACATGACTCCACATGCCGAAGTGTCCTTGGGCAAGACACTGAACCCCAAATTGCTCCTGATGGCAAGTTAGTGCCTTGCATAGCAGCACTGCTAAGATTGGTGTGTGTGTGAATGGGTGAATGAGAAACAGTGTAAAGTGCTTTGGATGAAAGCGCTATATAAGTGCAGACCATTTACTAAGGATGAATGAAGGAACCCTGGAAATACATCAGGCAACAACTCACCTTCAGTGGTACTGAAATTCCTCTTTTTTTGTCACATGAGCATCATATCTGACCGCTCACTCACACCTATATGAAAAGTACTGTGCCTCCTACTTGTATTCGCATCCGTTTAGAACCCATTATTTATCCCCCCCGAGTAATAGATTAGTATTCGGTCACATCCCTAATTGGTGCTTATGGGGCGAATAAACACCTTAACTCAAATTATTTTGACAAGTTTCAATAATTCTAGAGATATTGTTCAAGCTTCTTCCACTAGGTGCTGGAACTATAAATACACGGGTCAGCAACTTCTTGTTAATGTGATATCTCAAGAACAAGTGGTTGCATGTACTATGACCAACAGGTTAACTTATTTGATTTAGGAATTTATCTAAACAGGATCAAGGTAAACAGGATCAAGGCACACTCAAAAGCTGTTTGGCGTCTAGTTCTACTTTCAGCTGTAATTAAATTGGACACTATTATTATTATTATTATTATTATTATTATTATTATTATTATTATTAGGTAAATGTCCGGACTAGGAATTTTCTTATATTTGACCTGCAGCAAGACGTTATAAATGAAATGATCCCTGCACTGCTGTAGTCTCAGCTCAGTGAACACAGCCCTGTCTGGGACGATGTAATCATGTTCAGGCTGCTCTTTTGGCTGCAACATAGCACAAATAGCATTTCCATCTCATTTGGCCCACATAGGAACACACACCATGCCGGAGTTGACTCACCGGTGTCATGGTGTGAGGATATGCAGGATATACGTATGCATATGTTGGTGTTTTTTTGGCATATAATTAGCTAAATGTGCTCAACTTGCATTCATGATGACAATAAGAACATTGTAATGATTTACTTACAATTATTATAATTTTTTAAAACCCTTACTGTTCAGGTCAGATTTGACCCATTTTGACATGTAAAGGATCTGGAACAAACCTAAATACATTTGTGGATTTGAAATTCCATGGTCCAAAAAGTCTCACGTGCAATCAAAACATGGTGTTCAGAAAATCTTAATGTTTTTCTCTGTAAAATGAGACAACCCCGGTATTTCTACACCTTCTGGTGGACTTTTTATATTAGATCAAAGTTGTAAAGATCATTTTCAGACACCCTGTGTTACTAAGAATAGACTCCTTTAGGCTATAGTTATAGGAGAATCTTGAAAATGTGAAACAGTAAAATTACGACTGGGATTACAGTATACGCTAACATACATTAGTATGTTTGTTTGGACTGGAACTTGTGGAGATATTCAATAAGGTCTTATAGACACTGTTATGATGTCCCAAGGCATTCCTGTGGGAAAAAAAAAACCCAACCCAAAAAACAGGCCCTTTCAGGATCTATTATACTGTACTTTCAAATACAAATGTGGTAGGAAGACATGGAGATGTAATTTCTGATCAACACAAACACAAGACTGCAAAGCAAGCAATAACGTGCAGCAAGTGTGGAAAATACATTACACAAAGGTCATGGTCCAAAGCTTTAGGTTGTTTTCAAACAGTGACGCTCTTAGCTGGTGGAATAGAGAGTGAGTGAAGAAATGTTTATGGCATGTTTACCAAATAATACAATGAATTAAAATAATTACATTTGTTATTTTCATGTATACCCAGGGTATTTTGACATAGTGTAGTGCTTTAGTTAAAACAATAACCAAAAAAATACATTAAACCAGGGATTTAAGCAAAAACATTTTTTAGCATCACACACCAATTTATTGTTGAGATTTATGGGTGTTCCTGGATAAAAATAAAAATAAAAATTATTGGAGTTCAAAATTTGGCACAGGGACTATGCTAATCCTGAGGCTTAGAATGTGAACAGGATATAATTTCAGTCTATAATGTGAGTAATAGGGTCGTACGTTTAAAGTGACTTCATCAGTCAATATCACTATATTATTGGAAATAAAATAAAAAAAATAAAATAAAAACAATGAGAACTTACTTCTTCCCATGATCTTCAGGAACTTGCAACTTCCTGTTGAATATGTACAGAATATTTCAAATATTCCATATGGGTGAATATTTTTAGATTAACAGGGTTGAGTAAATGTACAAAACTAAAATTTCTCATAACTGATGCCTAATGGAAAAGAAGTTTTTGGATTATATTTCAGTGATTATATTTAAACAATTATATTTCAAAGTAAAGTGTACAGTAGTAATAGTAGGCAGAGACAGCAACACGAATACATTACGGTTAGCAAAAGAGTAAAAGGAATACAAACAGGAAATATTACAGTTCGCCTCCTAGAGTTATTTTTTAAGCGAGAGAATTTTAACCTTCAATGGTTTATGTGATGTGAGCACTCAGTGAGGTAATTTTAACTGGTTTTGTAGCGGTATAAAATGAGGCTCATTATTATTTGAATGTATGCACTAAATTATTTGAAGTGATTGCATTTTTAAAGAATTTGATAAGCCTGCTATGTAGCACTGTGACAACTCCTGCAAATATTGTGATACACACTTATAAATGTTAAATGCAATAAAGTTAAACTCATGACAGGTGTTATTTACAATATTTAGAAATGTGTGAAAGGAATATTTGTTATTCACTGCTACAATACAACCTTGTACTTACATCTGGCTAGACATCTGGGTCAGAGCATTACGAAAACAGCAGGTCTTGTGTGGTGTTCCTGGTATACAGTGGTTCATACCTACCAAAAGTAGTCCAAGGAAGGACAACTGGTGAACCAGTGACAGGATCATGTGCACCCAAGGCTCATTGATGCACGTTGGGAGCGAAAGCTAGCCTGTTTGGTCCGATTCCACAGAAGAGCTACTGTAGCACAAATTGCTGAAAAGGTTAATGCTGGTTATGATAGAAATGTGTCAGAACACACAATACATCATAGCTTGCTTTGTACAAGGCTGCATCGCAACTAACCGGTCAGAGTGCCCATGCTGACCCCTGTCCCCTGCTGAAAGCACCTACAGTGAGCACATGAGCACATGAGCATCAGAACTGGACCATGGAAAAATGTAAGAAGGTGGCCTGGTCTGATAAATGATGTATTTTTTTTTAAATCATCTGGTTGGCTGGGTCTGTGTGTGTGTGTGTGTCGCTTACCTGGGGAAGAGATGGCACCAGGATGCACTATGGGAAGAAGACAAGTGTGATGCTCTGGGTAATGTTCTGCTGGGAAACCTTGGGTCCTGGAATTCATGTAGATGTTACTTGACACGTACCACCTACCTAAACATTGTTGTACACCCCTTCATGACAATGTTATTTCCTAACAGCAGTGGCGTCTTTCAGCAGGATTATGCACCCTGCCACACTGCAAAAATAGTTCAGGAACAGTTTGAGGAACATGAGAAAGAGTTCAAGGTGTTGAATCGTCCTCTAAATTCCCCAGATTTCAATCCAATCGAGCATCTGTGGGATGTTCTGGACAAACAAGTCTGATCCATGGAGGCCCAACCTCGCAACGTACAGGACTTAAAGGATCTGCTGCAAGCATCTTGGTGTCAGATACCACAGCACACCTTCAGAAGTCTTGTGTAGTCCATGCCTGAAAGGGTCAGAGCTCTTTTAGTGGCACAAGGGGGACCTAAAAAATATTAGGCAAGTGGTTTTAACACAAGAGACCAAATGGATTTTAACAATGACAGGCGAAAACGTTTCACACAGTTTCATTATGTGTTAAGTACTACAGTGTTCTGGCATTTTGCTTTGATAAAACACAGGGGTGATAATATTCTCTTTAAAAAAAAAGTTTTGAAGGTTAGCAGGCAAATTAAATAGCAGTTTTTAAATTATACTTTGTACGCTCTGATTTGCTAAATATGGCTTCCCTGATATGTTGAAGCAGGTGAAGGAGTTTTGCGTTGCTGAAATGGCTCGGCTCTGTGTCAGGGTTTAATTTTCCTCTTTTGTTTCTGTTTCAGCCTCTAATTTGAATGGTTAAGGCTTCATTGTTCACAGAGTCACTTAGTGCCCCTGGCCAAATATCTGTAATTGGGTTTGACCTTATACTGGGTCTGCCACAGAAATGAAGCTCAAAGCGAGTTTGACTAGAAGACTTTTTTCCTCACAGCCACTTAAAAAGGCAGTAAATGCAGTTCATTCTCTTCAGTGTAATAATGTAATAAGTGCAGTAATGAAGATGGATTAAACTCCATCTCAGCTCCAAGTGGATAAATATTCTATTATTGAATTTTTTGCTTTTTCTTTTGACACTGGATGTCAGATGACCATGCCCTTCTTAATGTGCAAACCTATAAACATAGAGGCCTGTGGTTACTAAAACACTATTTGAACATGTGTGTTGTTTTGCAATTTATAAATAATACAAAGAAAAGCCACCCTTACAAAGCACTGTTAACATTCACCTAATAAAATTTCATTAAAATTGAGTTGCGTGATATCGTAATTGAGATTTTCTGTTATTTGATCTGAATTTTTGAAGAAACTCTGGGTTGTTACATATATAAAAATGTTAGTATATAGACCCTCTTTCAAAAAGACATAATTACATAATTAGAAGTCATTTTATGTATAGATTAAAAAAAATAATAACAATAGCCAACATGGAAAAAACAACAGCTGTATAACATGTATAACTGTATAATACACTCACAACGAGTTGAAACTAGTCCCATGCAAGTGTATAGAAAACATTACTAACACTAATAATGTATTGTATATTTATAATGTAATGTATGTACATACACATGGTGAATAAACATATGGAATATACTGTATACTACAGAAAATGATTTATCATAGCAAGTAAAAATATCCTGAAGATAGGCATATTTATTTCGTTTTTACTATTATAAGACTACAATAAACCCAATATAAGATTGTTAAACCTATTTAAAGGCATTTCTAATATCATTTCAAACTTGAAATAGTCTGGTTCTATTTGCAGATCATTTTTAAAAAAATAGGTTTAAGCTTTTAAGATTATCTTCCAATAGAAAATGTAAAATGTAAAGCTCGAAATGAGCAAAAGCATCCAAAAAAAAAGTGCCAAATATTCTTAGATGTAATTTATAATAATCTCATAATAAGACATTTTAGATAGATTTGCCCATGTTCACTTCACTGCAAAAAAGACATCTTAGCAATTGGAAATAGCTTGAATATAGTCACATTTATTGAGTATTTCTTATTATGAGATTAGAATAAACCAAATATAAGATCATTAAACCTAATTTGTATTTTTTTTTTTTTTTTTTAAAGTTTGTAATACTGTACTCTTGTTCTATTGGCAGATCATTTAGCTCATTTTAAGCATTTATTGCTAGAAAGCAACAAAATGATCTGCCAATAGAACAATTAAACTGCAAGCTTGAAATGAGTAATAATGTCTAGAAATAAGTTTAATTATCTTATATTCCGTTTATTGTAATCTTATAATAAGAAATACTAGATAAATATAATTATAGTCAACATATTTTCATTTGCTAAGATGCCTTTTTTTTCAGTTTTGCTAAGATATAAATATATTTTGGACTTTTTTAGGGGGATAAAAACGCACATGTTTTCAGCACCATGGCCCACAGATTTGATGGTTTTAACTTATGAGGGATCTTGGAGTACTTGCCTGGTAGTCACACGTTCTTTGGGAAGGTCCGTAGAGGAGCTGACAGCTTGTTTTGATTGATTTGTCAATAAGGATAAACGAAGGGTGAAAAGTTAACATGATATTTATAGTCCCACTGCCTTTCAAATGCTGGCAGTAATGGTTATAAATGCCTGGGTGTGAATGGGATTCCAGCTCTATTGAGTTTAGTCAGTCACTCATGACACATTTCACAGTGAAGTAAGCATTCCCCTCCAGCCTAAAACGCCAAGTGCTATGAAATTGCTCTAATCAATTTTAAGCAGGCCTAACTTCACTTGCGGTAATATTTTCACCAAAGCTTTCGTCTTTGATAATGTGAAAAATGAAGTGTGGCTGTAGATAATTCAGGTGAATAAAAATTATGCCACGATGTAACTTCATCGTTTCGACTAGAGCTATTTCTAGCACTCTCACTCTGTCCCGTAAATAAATTGACATTCTCCTGTTGTTCCCAGCCCATGAGTGAACAGACTTGGGTGGTTTGGGTGGAAACACCATGTCCCAGATTATAGCACTGACATCAAAGTGAGTTGTTGTTTTTTTGTTCTATTTTGTGCAACTTGTATAGCCTATGTATAATATCCTTTAAAAGAACGACAATATAAATGGTTTCTCAATTCAAGACACTTGCTTTTAAGAATACGCTGAATGACATTTCAGAGAAAGCCATGTCCATTAAGAGCTGGAGTGTGAGCTGATTTCCTGCCATCACCCGGCTCCTGTAGTCCCTCTTTCGTTCACACTAGGTCAGAGGGAGTGCAAGGGCTGGCAAGTTGTGTATATGTTCATACAGATAAACAGCTGGACTATTGTTTTGAGCTGGTCTTGTATAAGCTGTCAGAGACAAAGTTCTTCTGTAATGATCATTAAGCCAATGTCACATTAGATTTAATTGCAGAAGGCTTGGAATGAGATTTCCAGCACAGTTGTGTAATTAAGAATTTAATTATAAAGCCAAGAGATAAGTAAGCGCTGCTTTATAGCAGAATCTGGGAAGTGAATTTAGGGCTTTACTTGGTTGCATTAGGATCACGCAAAACACCCATTCATTTTAGTAAACTTGCTACACTCTCAGACATGCAGTGTAATTCACTGTGAAAGTGTGAATTAAAGAGGGACTCTACTGTCTTTTTATTCCAGAAGAGTTTTATTGCTAAAGTGTCAGTAAGCTGTAACCACATGAAGAAGTGATAGTCTTAATTACACTCATATATTATGCACCTCCTTCCCTTTTCTTTACATTCTCTTATAGCCATGTCCCTGAAAATCAATCAGTGCCCCTTTGCAATTTATCATGTTGTCTGAAAGACGCCTCTGAATCCAGTCTCGCTCGAAGACAGATCATTTTAATACACTGCAGGGTCTGTATAGCTCCAGCCCTCTCATTCCGATTCCTCTCCAGGTCCAGGTCTCACATGAGCTAGCACTTTATCAGTGGAGTGTAGCAGCAGATCTGAAAAAGCCTACATTGTCGAGACCTCAGCAGGAGCTGCTTTTTTTCCTCACCACCTGTCACATGGCATGCCAGATGTTGAATCCAAGCGTGAAATCATTTCAGCCCTGACACTGACCCTGCCAGTGATGGGCCTCTTCGACTCGTTAAGTGTCTTCCCACTCTGATGGTATGCAGAGCAGGATGGAGAGGTTGTGTCAGCAGTTGTCGGTCAGTGTTCACTTTCCTCTTATTGCACCGTGTGACCCCCTGCTAGGGGTATGCGTTCTGAATGCCTAAGAGAGTGTTCTGATATTAACCACCATGTTCTGCACTTCAAGGCTGAGACTAATAAAGGGAAATGTGGTGGTAATTGCACAAGGCTATATGTGAATATATGCTATAGTATATGTCTTGCCATTTCTCAGCCTACCCACTAGTTAAATCTCCTCTATCACATGACAGCTACCAACTGAGGTGGGCTGGACAAACATGTGCTTCCTCTGAGATGCATAAAGCCAATGTTCACTTCTTTTTTAGAAATGCTGCATCACAGGGCTGCGTAACACACTTGGAGGAAAGCGCTATCTGCCCTTTTACGCATACATGACCTCAGAGATGCCTATGATTGGCTAGTAGAGGATGACCCTCCCACCCAGAGATCATGTCCAACTTTACTTTCTTGACTCCTGGCCAGGGGGGCACGGTGACTTAGTGGTTAGCACATTTGCCTCCGGAGTTCGGGATTCAATTTTTGTCTCCGCCCTGCATGCGCAGAGTTTGAATGTTCTCCCGGTGCTTCAGGGGTTTCCTCCGGGTACTCCGGTTTCCATATATAAATATATGTATTGTAGTCTGCTTGGCATCTCTAAATTGTCTGTAGTGTGTGAATGGAGGTGTGATTGTGCCCTGCGATGGGTTGGCACGGTGTTGCATGCCTTGCGCCCCAAGTCCCCTACGTTAGGCTCCAGGCAGGAAAATGGATGGATATATGGACTCCTGGACATGGATGGCTGTGGCATCATCAGGATTTGAACTTGCGATCTCATGACAAGAGAACAAATGCTAAAGGGGGTTGTGGAGGTTACAATTACAGTAGTTTTTCAATCAGTAACAGGGAACATATTCAGAGCTGTGCGGAACACGTGCAATCAAGCAAATGGAAGGACAGCAGAACAAATAACAGAATTGTGTGTGCTTTTCGAAATTTACACTCTAAAAGGCCCTGGCAAAGTTCTTGGTGATTTCTCAAGTGATAAGCTCCCTGTTCTATAAGGAAGGTACGTTCGCTGAGAAAGTCTGCTCATCAGGACTTCATTCAGTCTCAAACATAGATGCATGCCAAGCCTTTAATTGCAAGCCAATTTTATGTGGATGGATGTGTGTTGGAATGCTGGTTCCTGCATCTGTGGGGGTGGAAGATGTTTCTCATGTGCTTCCTGCTACTTGATGTTGCTAGAATATTTCTGGGAAGATGCAGACCTTATGCCAATTCCCACTGACTGTCAAAGTTGTTCAACTTTAGATTAAACTTGAGAGTAGAGACAGAAGATCATGCCAGAAAAGTAGTTGAGAGAAAACATATTTGAGATGCAAGGCATAATCTTCTCTCCTTGCAGAAATAGCCTCACTGCCAATACAGTGGATTGCTGTATGGGGCACTTGCAGTAATCACCAATGATATGAGTGAATTAGATAGAGACAGGAGCTAAAGTAGAGGTTCTTTTGATGTTTGCATTTGAGTTGTGGGCAGGAGATGCATTTCTACCCAAATAAATCTGGGCATATGGGAAATTAAGTGATGCATAAACGTAAGCCATGTGAGCTCTTTGATTAATATAGGCAAATAGCTTACAAAACATTTCTCTCAACAGCTATCAAATACTGTAGAACTGTGTTTATTTGGTATCTTAGATTTGTAACAAAACACATTCGGGAACATAATCAGAGTTTTATCAGGACATTTGTTTATCTAATCAGCAACTACATTAACTGCTAATGGCATAGGCATGTATCACAGGAAACTATGTTAATGACCTCTATTAAAAAGCTATCATAATCTGAGGAAGTAAATACAAAATATTCTTTCAACTTATCACTTTTATGTGAGCATAGCTGGGAGCAACCCAATGTTAAATACAATTGAATGGATGACAATACTAATAGCTACAACATGGGCTTATTTATGTGTGCACTAATGAGTAAGAAGGATGTGCCAATACGTATTTCAGTGTCTCAATCCAAACCTTGGGACAAAAAACTACTGGACTGCTGGGTCAGCTTATGTAGAGCTGGATACAGAACATTTCAGCCTTCTAGGGCAATAAATATTGTTGAGAACCCTGGCTCACAGGAAGTGGCGATGGTGACCAGGCTCTCATGAGTCATTTGTACTGAGGTCATGTGCTATCGTAGCAATCGAAGCAAGCTCATAATGTCAGTTGGGCAATTTAGATCACTTAATAGCATAGTGTCGGATTGACTTCCTGCCTGTAAATGCTGATGGCTTGAGATTTTAGATACCTGTTTTTTTATGGAACCAAGCAGGCACTGTAGCACTGTTAAAGAAAAAAAAAAAAAAAAAACAGTCAAAAGATTGGCAGCTGGAGTGCTGATTGAGGACTGTCAAAAAAACTTACACATAAACCGTAAAATATGCTAAGTAACCTTTCAGGAAAATGGACAATTTATTATTTTTATTTCACAGTAATTTCCATTTACATGAGTTATTCATTGTCGTTAATTTTCATTCAATTTGATTAATAGTAAGAGTTATTGACTGTTGCTATTCAAATGGAATAACCTTGAAAATAAGATCGTACTGAAATCATTCTCATGGCTGGATCAGGAAGCTGTCGCAAGCTTGCGATGGACTCTAAAAGGAAACATGGTAAGCGCATCACACACCGTGACACTGTCGGTAAACTTATTACCAAATTCAGTAAGACTGTACATGTTGAAGATCGACCGAGAAGTGTTACGTCCACGAACATCCACTGACGAAGGCACAACCGATGTGGTGCTGGAAAACATAGTCCCTTTTTACAGAGTCTTTTGGGACACACTGTAAATACAATATAATATAATACCTACCTGATGTAACCATTGATGTCTGAAGCAAAATGATTTGGAAGAAGACTAGACAGATATCTAATACATATTCTATTTGTCTGTTTATTTCATCAGCAAATGCTAAGACTCATATATTAATATATTCATTAATGCGTGGTGCCCGTTCCATCCAGGCTCCAGATCCACCATGACCCTGACCAGGATGAAGCGCTTAGTGAAGATGAATGGATGAATTTATTATCTATTGTCGACTCCAGAGTGACTCCACCACGTTTTTTTTTTTAATAAGACATTCTAAAGCTCCAGTTTTTGACACGAATACATTTGTCTGTTAATTACTAATATACAAAACCCACAATTTTCATGTTAATATGAGTGGCTATATCACTGCACTTTGAGTACCTGACCTATTGAACTTGCACAAGGATGAGTTTTTGATCGACACTACAAAACACTTCTATAAGTCACTTTGGATAAGGGCATCTGCTAAATACTGTAAATGTAAATCTAAATCTAGATCAAAGGACTAAAATATTATAACCGGCCCCATGGGTGGGCTCGGTTGTAACATGGTGTAAGGTCAATTGTAATATCTCAATTCTTTAAGCCTGTATGTAGTTTTTCAATGTTTACTCCAGATGAAGCATGTTCTTTGCTCAAATGCAATTCTTTAGTGGGTGCATAGACTTTGAGCACAAATAGCGCAAAGAACTCCACTCTTCTGGGAAAGCTTTTCACTAGATTTTGGAGCGTGGCTGTGGGGATTTGTGTTCATTCAGCTACAAGAGCGTTAGTGAGATCAGGCATTGATGATAGGTGAGGAGGTCTGGGGTGCAGCCAGTGTTCCAGTTCATCCCAAAGGTGTTCAGTGGGGTTGAGTTCAGGGCTCTGTGCAGGACACTTGTGTTCTTCCACTCCAACTTTGGCACACCATGTCTTCATGGAGTTCGCTTTGTGCACAGGGGCATCGTCATGCTGGAACAGGTTTGAGTTCCAGTGAAGGGAAATTGTAACACTACAGCATACAGAGACATTCTGGACCATTGAGTGAACCACATATGCATGTGATGGTCAGGGGTCCACATACTTTTGGCCATATTGTTTAGCATACATCAAACACATGAATAACAGCTGACATGCTCAGGCCTATACATGAAGCTTTCTAGAAAGGAAACAATGAAAATAACTTGAATGTGATCACATTTATCTGGTATTTCCTATTATAAGATTACAATGAAACAGACATACGATTATGAAATCTATTTCTAGATATGTTTTTATTCATTTCAATCTTTAAATTTTAATATTCTGTTGGCAGATCATTTCGATTCTTTCCGGAAATAAATGCTTAAAATGAGCAGAATTATCTGCCAGTAGAATAACAAAGGCTTGAAATGAGTACAAATAGGTTTAATAATCTTGTATTTGGTTTATTTGGTAATCATATAAAAGGAAATACTAGACTTACAGTATTTGACTACGGTATATTCAAGATATGTTCACTTGCTAAGATGTCAGTTTTTACAGTGCGCTGTAATGACTGACCCCATGCTGTCAACTCTTTTGAAATCTGACATGCTAGCTACACAGCTTAGCACTGCTAACTGTCAATCATGCTAACTGACAGTCAACTAGACAGTCATCACAACAATTTTGCTCTCATTTGTGTACAAAATGAAAATGTTCATTTTCAAAATATTCCCCAAATTACTTTCATATCTCAAAATCTGACTTTTGATGGTGAATTCTTCAGCACTGTGATTAAGCTGCTGTTCTTTTGCAAACAGGAAAGCAACTGATAATAAATTATTGGGAATGATCCTGTGGAAGGCTTGAAAGCAACATAGTTGTTTTATGCTTTGTAATATGCTTTTTATTCGCTACCAAATACTTTCTTCCTAACAATCCTAATAACTTTAATCAGTTTCTCTAGTACAATCTAAACAAGGTAAACAAGCTAACCAACACGCTAACCCAAAACAGCATTTAATTCCCCCCAGTAATGTTATCGTAGCCAGTTAAGCTACACAATGTTAGTGAAATAATTAACTTATGCAGAGAGAAGAAAAATAATTTCAAACAATATTATTAGACCGAAACTCCAACCTGTTTTGTGAAAGTAAACTTGTTTTGGCTAGACCACATATAGCATCCAGGCATCAAAGCAACGAAGCAGGTCATAAGTTCATCCTTACCAGTATTTTTTTTTTCACTCTCTTTAGGTAATTTTTGTCAAATTACTGTATTCTACATTTTATAGGTCTTAAAATCGAATGCGACAATTGAAACTAATTTCAGTACATATTACATTTTCATATTACATATACATATTCATGAGCAAGTCTTTTAAACACTGTTTTTAAAAATGATCCCAAATACCATAAAATTGCAAAAAACAAATTTCACTTAGCAGCTATTTATACATTCTAGTTGTTAATTGAATGATTTGAATGATCAATGTTATTTAACCATCATAAAATTGGTTAAGAAAATGCTGAGTGAAAATTACACTGAAACCTTTAAACTTTCATTGCAGACATAATAATTCAAATGAAAACACTACCGCAGAACACCAACGTAAGCAACTGCAGATGTTAACAGCACTTTTATACTCCTGTATAGTTCTTAAGTACATTGTGTGAGTGTGAGTCACTACAGCGTGACCCATTCGGTGCATCAAGTCAATGAGCCGCTGAATGAACAGTGTGATTTTCTCCCATTTCTATAGAACAGCTTGCATCGGGTGCTACACTATGTATATTTCATGTAGAAAGTCACATCAGTCACATTAACATGTTCTGCATGTTCTCTAAAAAGTTAAATGGAGGAAAAGAGAGACCGGATCTTAAATGATTTGAACGATCTGCGCTACGAGTTCACCTTGTGGAGTCTCTTACACTATACTGCTCACTGCACAAGCGGGTAATAGAGTTTTTTTAATAAGGGAAAAGTACACAACTCATGACTATGGTCATTTATCATTCATTCATCTTCAGTAATTCTGCTCATGTTCGCGGTGGATCTCCCGGGAAAACTGGACATGAGGCAGGAAAATTTACCCCAGACAGGAAGACAGGCCACATTCACACCTCGGGGCAAATTATAGTAGCCAAACCACCTACTGGCATGTTTTTGGGAGGTGGGAGGAAACTGGAGAACTCAGAGGAAACCCACATGGACACAAAGAAAACATTCAATGAACTAGCTATAGTTTCTCATAAAATGTTACAACATTACATTGAATTTATTGTCTATTCTCTCAATCCCTGCTCTCAACTAACATTCATCATAGATAGATAAATATTAAGTATCGAGTGTACAATGGTACAATGTTTTTTTTTAACTAGCTTTACATACACAAACTTCAAAACATCACTGGGAAAAATGACATCTTGCTGGAGGTCTTTCCACATCATTTCTATTGGATTAAGGTCAGGACACTGACTTGGCCATTCCAAAACATTAACTTTATTCTTCTTTAACCATTCTTTGGTAGAATGACTTGTGTGCTTAGGGTCGTTATCTTGCTGCATGTCCCACTTTCTCTTGAGATTCAGTTCACAGACAGATGTCCTGACATTTTCCTGTAGAATTCACTGGTATAATTCAGAAGTCAGTGTTCCATGATTAATGGCAAGTCGTCCTGGCCCAGATGCAGCAAAACAGGTCCAAACCATGATACTACCACCACCATGTTTCACAGATGGGATAAGGTTCTTATACTGGAATGTAGTGTTTTCCTTTCTCCAAACATAACACTTATCATCCCACTGATTGAAAACACCTGACTGTAAATTCACCTTCAAATTAACCGCTAATCCTAGACGTTCACGTTCCTTTGTCACTCACAAATATGTAATATTGGATTATTTTCCTCTAATAAATAAATGACCAAGTTTAATATTTTTGTCTCATTTGTTTAATTGGTTTCTCTTGATCTACTTTTAGGACTTTTAGAAAATCTGATCATATTTATGCAGATATATAGAAAATTCCAAAGGGTTTACAAACTTTCAAACACCATTGTATTTTAGAATTTTTTTTTACTCATGCCAAGCTTTAAAGTTTCTTATTCTACTGGCAGATAATTTCGCTTCTTCCCAGAAATACAGTCATGGGAATATGAAAGTGCACCTTCCACCAATTCTATGTTTTAATGATCTGGGCCTAAATAACTGTGTGGTCCTCACTTACTTCTATGAACAAACAAATAATCTCAGGTGACAACAAAATAACACATCATATTTCAATATGTAGTCTTTTTTCCCCCAAAAGGTAAACCAACATTCAGAAACTAGGTGGGAAAAAATAAGTACCCCCTTCCTACTTCCAGAATCATTAAGAGAGTAATTAGCGTTATGTGTTGGAACGGCCAAGTAAAAGTCCAGACCTTAACCCCATTGAGATGCTGTGGCGGGATCTTAAGAGAGCTGTTCATGAACAAATGCCCTCAAACATCAATGACTTTAAGCAATCTTGTAAAGAAGAGTGGGCCAAAATTTATCCAAAAAACGACGTGAGATACTGATAAACTCCTACAGATAAAATATACTTATTAATGTTAAGTTATTGTTGCTAAAAGTGGTTCTACATATTACTGAATTATAGGGTGTACTTATTTTTTCCCACCTAGTTGCTGAATGTTGGTTTACTTTTTGGAAAACAAAAAAGAATACATATAGAAATCTATTGTGTTTTTTTTTTGTTGTTGTTGTCACCTTAGGTTATTTGTTTGTTGATAGACATTGGTGTTGACCACACAATGGTTATTTAGGATCTGATAAATAAAAACAAAGAATTGCAGGAGGGTGTACTTTCTTTTTCACATGACTGTAAATGCTAAATATCAGCAAAATTTTCTCCCAAAAGAACAAACCTATAAGTGAAATGTCTACAAATAGGTTTAATAATCTTGTAAATGAATAAAGCTAGTGGTTTACTGTAATAATATGATAGTAAATACTTGATAAATCGAAATATATTAAAGATATTTTCACTTGCTAAGATGTCAGTGAAGGTAGAGCTTAACCATGCCCTAAATCTTTTTTATTTTTTGCCATTTTGAATCATGCAACTGTTCTGCTAGAATTTGTTGCCAGTCTATTTATGCTGTACTTTTTCAGTGTGAATGTAGTACCAAAGCATGTTTGCTTAGCCGTTCTGCTGAGATGCAGCCGAGGCCGGCTGCTAATGAGCCCTTTCCTCAGCGACACTGATAACACGTCACATGCTCCATGACAATGTGCAGCAGAGTGGCTCTGCGAACAGCCCAAAGCAGTGTAGAAAGAAAAAAAATCAGAAGATATTCCTGGCTGTAGTATTCTCCAAAGACCAAAGATATCTTGCATGATCAAAAGCTGCCCATAGCTGACTTTGAAACTGATGAAACCTCGTGAGTCATGTGTGAGTGATTCAGTGGCAATCTGTAACCTTCACATTGTTCACAACTGGTGTGACCAGAAATAATACCTTTTATTTTTCTTAAAAGACGGACTGGTATAACTGCAGCATTCGAGATGCTTTTCTGTCTTTAGTGTATATGGGACGGTCAGGATCATCCAGATGATAACCTGATTACATTGGAATTGTTCGGTGTGCACAGTAATAGGAAAAAAAGTAGAAATGCGTATAAAAACCGAGTGTCCCAACAGACCCCCTGCGTGCTGCGTGTAGATACGGACCTGGGTAGAATTTCAATCATGCTGTTGTGGGCGCCCCATGCGATGGCATATCATGATAACCTGCTCTATATTCTATGAGCTTGCAAACAGAGAAATGATAATGTCAGCAGTCTAGCAGGAGAAGCACCTCACTAAATAATTTCCCTGTGATGTCTTATCAGGGCTCTTTTTGGCAGGCTGGATTAAGCTTCCTGAACTGCGGAAATGAACGACTTATTCTCATACAATGGCTGCCCTTTTCTTGTACCGAATAAATGTGTGGAATAGAGCCGAGCTGGCTGAGAAGGGCAAGTAATATTGAGGAAAATTTCTGCAATGATTTCAGATTAACTGAACTTCCATTTGCAGTGATGACACCGGCTCAGGCCGCGGCGAACGGCTGCGTATCTCTCTTCGTACGTTGTCATTGGCTTTTTACAGTAACGCTTGTGACCTTTAAATGATGAAGCACTGAGAACCGCAGTGCTGACATGTCTCTCTGTCTTGGGAACATGTGGTAGGAAGTTTCTCGGCCCCTCCTCAGCGCAAGGATGCATGGAAGAGGCTTGGGGCATAGCAAAGGCCACTATTTATCTCTCTTACACCCACTCAGAGATTTAAAAAGGCCTCAGTTTGCAGACAGCAAAACTTCTGACTGCGTACATTTTTCCACCATAGCCTCAAGAGTCATGAAATCAAAAATATACAATTTGTCACTATTTGGTTTACATTAAATCCTTGAAAATACTGTAGCTTCTGAAACTGTTTGCTGAGAATGTCAGCTTCTGTCTTACCTAAAGTGT
The DNA here is from genome assembly GCF_001660625.3 of Ictalurus punctatus. Classification (NCBI taxonomy): domain Eukaryota; kingdom Metazoa; phylum Chordata; class Actinopteri; order Siluriformes; family Ictaluridae; genus Ictalurus; species Ictalurus punctatus. Next base: position 8,673,914 of record NC_030439.2, on the reverse strand, counting down.
CCTTGAAGTGATGTAGGAGAAACGTCCAGACAGGAACAAGAAAGCTTTTATTACATTCTATATCCCCTAGAATGTTTTTCTTTTTTCTTTGAAGGGAACGGTACAATTTTACATGCCCAAACAAACCTGAGGTTACCTTGTCTTTAACAGACAAAACACTGCTTTCCCCCTCACTTTCCGCATCCCCTCTGCCCTTCCTTTTAGCGCAGGAACATTGGATTGCACTTTCTCCATCTGAGATGCTTGTTTATTTAAAGCCAGATCTGCATGCTCTAACTTATTCATGGCGTGTTTCATATTTCAGCGACTTGCCTGGAAAATTGAATGCCCTCTTTTCCTTTCAAACCCTCCAAAATGCTGGATCATTGCTGAAGCAGAAAGCAGGCTTTTCCTTTATATGAATAATGGTTTATTTACATTATTACAGAGTGGGCTATGATCAAGCGTCAAGCACACACGTAAATAAAAATAAAAGAAAGAAAGACAGAAGAAGCACTTAATCATTCAGATCTCGCTATCTGTACGTTTGTTCATGCTCAGATAGTTAACATTCCTCAATACTCCACATAATGGTACACCACAAATTTGCTTATGGCTGGAATGCGTTTTTTTATCAGAATTTATTAATTTCTGCCTGTCAGCAGAATATGATACAGTGCCCTCCAGTAATATTGCCACCCTTGGTAAATATGAGCAAAGAAGGCTGTGAGAAATTGTTTTTATTGTTTAACCTTTTGATCTTCTGTTCAAAAAAATCCCCCAAAATATGGAAATCAAACAATTGCAAACAAAACACAGGTTTATCAACAATAATCTTTCTTAAATATAGGTGTGTAAAAATTATTGGCACCCCTATGAATTCATATGAGGACATTTTTTCCCATGGATATTTAAAAATTTTTAGTACGCCTGGGTGACTAGGAACAGGAAATTGTTCAACCATGACTTCCTGTCTCACAGGGGTATAAATATGAGGTAACACAGAGGCCAAATTCCCTTAGTCATTCATAACCATGGGTAAGACCAAGGAATATAGCTGTGATGTGCGGCAAAAGGTTGTTGATCTTCACAAAATGGGAAGTGGCTATAAGAAAATAGCAAAAGCATTGAAAATGCCCATTTCCACCATCAGGGCAATAATTAAGAAGTTCCAGTCAACTGGAAATGTTATGAATCAACTTGGAATCGGACCTGTGTTTATATTGTCTCAACGCACTGTGAAGAGGATGGTTCGAGTGGCCAAAAAATCTCCAAGGATCACAGCTGGAGAATTGCAGAAGTTAGTTGGGTCTTGGGGTCAGAAAGTCTCCAAAACTACAATCTGAAGTCAGCTACATCACCACAAGCTGTTTGGAAAGGTTTCAAGAAAAAAGCCTCTACTCTCATCCAACAACAAACTCAAACGTCTTCAGTTTGCCCGACACTACTGGAACTTCAAATGGGATCGGGTTCTGTGGTCAGATGAAACCAAAATTATTTTTGGCAATAAACACCAGAGGTGGTTTTGGTGCACAGAGAGGTAGCCGTATGGAAAAGTACCTCATGCCCACGATTAAACATGGTGCTGGCTCTTTAATGTTTTGGGGCTGTTTTTCTGCCAGAGGACCTGAACATTTTGTTAGGATACATGGCATCATGGACTCAAATATCAACAGATATTAAGTGAAAACCTGACTGCCTCTGCCAGAAAACTTCAAATGGGCCATGGTTGGATCTTCCAGCAGGACAATGATCCAAAACAAATCAAAATAAAACAAATCAAAATCAACACAAAAATTTTTACTGACCACAAAATCAAGGTCCTGCCATGGCCATCCCAGTCCCCTGACTTTGAAACCCATAGAAAACCTGTGGGGTGAACTGAAGAGGACAGTCCACCACTGTGGACCTCAAAATTTGAAGGATCTGGAGAGATTCTGTTTGGAGGAATGGTCTCAGATCCCTTGTTGCACACCTATATTTAACAAATATATTTTTTTGGATAAACCTGTGTTATGTTTGTAATTGTTAGATATCCATGAGAGCAGAGTATTTTTGTGATTTTTTTTAAACAAAAGATCAAAACGTTAAACAATAAACACAATTTTTCACAGCCTTCTTTGCTCATATTTACCAAGGGTGCCAATATTAGTGGAAGGCACTGTATCTGCTCATAATACTAATAATTAATGTCCCTTTTGTTCTAGCCTCGAGCCATGAAATTTTACTAGATTATTTATTGTTTTATTTATTTATTATAAGCTGTTTATGGATGCAGCATTATTGACAAATTCTCGTGCATTGCACTGACACACAGGTGATGCAGAAAGAGAGATAAATTACAGGAAACAGTGTTTTAGCTGAGTATAGATGCTGAGTCTGTGTTGACCTTGTGTTGAGCTGATACTCCTACTGTTCCATATCTGAGGGCCAGGTTCTGTGTCTTGGGCTTTATCGACATGTCCTCAGGCCCTGTATGTGTGTGTGTGTGTGTGTGTGTGTGTGTGTGTGTGTGTGGAGTACGTAGAAGACTCAATGTCTCACCGCAGGGGTTGTTTTTCAGTGGCTTCACAAGAGTGATATGCACTTCCTGTCCCATCGTACCACCAGCACAGCATCTCTTATGTCACTTTCTGTGTCAACAAAGCAATTAGTCTGAATTATCCCCCTTTTTTTCTCATTCTGTACATTCTCCACCCCATCCTACCTCAAAAGCGCCTTATATAAATCTAGGAGAACAATAAAGAACCTGAGAGATGGCAGTGAAAAAAGACAGATGCCTTAAATTGGATTTCAAAGAGTGAGATTACTTAAGAATTGTGCTTCTGTGAATTTTCAAGTATTGAGTGCTTGGGGAAAAAAAACAAGTGTGTTGTCTTTTAAATTAACTTCAGTCAGTGTTACTTGTATTCAGATGAAACAAGTTTCGGAGAAGCTGTTGCAGTTTGCCGCATGGAAATAAGCAAATTACCAAAGTTTGTCGGTTTCTGAGAGTTTCAAATCTGACACCATGATGCTAAATATAGGTCATCTGTCTCTCAGAGAAACTGGATACTCTATGAAATGAATCCTTTTTCTCCTTTTTTTTTTTTGAGGTGAGGAAATTAAATGTCACAAAAAAGAAAGCCTTGATAGGACACAGCACGGCACAGGAGTTGCTGGTCGTAAAATGGGCCGTGAAGGTCTACAATAAATTCACTGCCTGCAGCGCCTGATCCATCAGGATGCTTTGTGCATTTGCGCTTCATTGCAACATTCTTCCCACCTTTGCAAAGTAAACCATTAAACCTGTTGTCATAGGCAGTATACTTCTGAATTGTAGTTGCTTGTGCAGTAATGCATACACAATAACAGCCAATGAGTAAGCTGTAATGGTGGCATAGATTATTCCCAGCATGTTTATTCTCTACTCCTTCAAGAAAGTAATGGCAAACTCATTACTTTGCTTTAGCAGCTTGCGTTACTCATCTAGGCATTGCAAAGATGATCTCTGATTAGTCTTTGTCTGATAATGAAAGTTCATTCAGCTTTGACTTTACCGGTGACGCTTATTACCGAAGCACCGGTCCTACTGTATTGTTATGGGTCATTATGTATTCTCTACACGATAGAAAGCCATAACAAGTGCATAAATATGCCTTGGACACTTCTTATGCCATGACTAAGCTTTGTTGTTTAAAGTTCGTTTGTCAAGTGCTTAGCATTGCACAGAAAAAAAGGGGTAGGGCAGAGTGTCTGTGGGTGGCCAAGCTTCAAATTTTGTGAAAATGAAGGCATGGAGACATGCATGATGCAGGGCACCCAGCTGCTGTGCTTCATTTCAATGTGAGAATATCTTCTGCACAGTCTCTCAGCAGACGAGCGAATGTGGGAAGTAGCTAATGTGCTGGCATTACCTCGATTGTGTAATGAGTTGATGCATCATTCGGAGGAGAGGTGGCTGGGATGGTTCTGTGAAAATGTATGTAGTGTTGAAAAGAGAGCCTTTTTGCAAATGATGTGGAATTGCTTGGTTTTTAAAAATTTTTTTATTTATTTATTTATTTATTTTTAAAATGATGCATAAGATCGTATAGATGTAAGATAAACTAAAATATATGTTTTATAGAAGTATAATTATATCAAAGTATTATTTTGCCTATAAAACAAGTGCATGCTTATTATATCATACAAGAATTGAAATCCTCAGTACTCCTATCTTAAATAATTCAGATAAATGGGCGTCGGGATATATCTCACACAATATACATAGGTATCATGTGAGAAGTAAATGTTGCTTCTTTTTAAAAAAAAAACAAAAACAAAAAACAGACCATTTATCAAAAACCTTGCTTTTTTACAATATCGATCCTTTTCACGATCATTTCTGTTGTGTAAAGATGACAAGAAAATGATCAGACAGCAGTGAGGAGAATCTTTGAGATTATTGCATTGCAGTTTTGTGAGTGTCCCCAGTATAGAGTCAGTGACAGAAAATATTCACTCTCACATTCATCAGCTATCTCTCACACTAAGCTTGTGCAATCCCTCTCTGCTTGTCATAAAAATGTTCCCAACTTACCTGAGAGCCCAGGGGGACTTAATAGCACATTGACTATAATAGCATGCAAATGGAATATACACACACACACACACACATGGGCACACATACACTTACACACTTAGACACGAATCTGGGACAAGATGGCCATGACCCACAGAGGTCTTCTTTCTGTGCAGAGTATCTGGGGATTCGGTATTCTCTCCAGCCGGAGCTTAATTAGCCTGTCTGTGTGCCGGGAGAAGTGTTCTGCGGTTGACCTTTCCTAAAGGTAAGCGGCCGATGCGTGTTCAACAGAGCCACAGGAAAATGAGCAGCGGTGGGGAGGAAGCTGACAAGTCTGTCTTGGGCATGCCACTGCGCCCACAGCTCACACAGAGCCTGACTAAATAGTCTGATGGAGAGAGAGAGAGATATTTCCAAAAGGGCATCTATTCGGATTATTATCTGAACAAGGACACATCCGTAAACGTGAAGCGTCATTCTTCTGCATTAGGCGGATCGCTTTGCCAACGTTCATCTCTGAAATCTGTAGCTCCAGGCCATAGACATGGGCTGAATTTTGTGAAGGAGTTTGCATCAAACATTTTGAAAAGAGTTTTAAAATTTTAAGTCTCTCGTCCTTCATAGCGTGGTAGTTACAGCAGTAGCTATTTATTTCTTCTAGCTATTTCACACTGAATGCCCCCCCCCCCCCCTTTTGCACATGATGTTAATAAAATAAAAATCCACCTTTTCCTACTATACTTAAATTTAACTTGGAGTGTCCCCAACATATTTTCATATAATTATCAGCATGCCAGAAACAAAAAATATCGTTAAACAAAGCAACAGGGCAGTGACGGCTGGGCGGTTGAGGCTCTGGTCGGAAGGTCGGGGTTTCAAGCCCCAGCATTGCCAGGCTCTGGGTTACTGATCAGAAGGTCAGGGGTTCAAGCCCCTGCACTGCCAAGCTGCCACTGTTGGGCCCTTGAGCAAGGCCCTTAACCCTCTCTGCTCCAGGGGCACTGTATTATGACTGACCCTGTGCTCTGACCCCAGCTTCCTGATATGCTGGGGTATGCGAAGAAAAGAATTTCACTGTGCATATGTATATGTGACCAATAAAGTCTCATTATCATTATCAAGAAAATCATTATCATTAACCAAAACATGTTTCTCAACATTTTAAATCTCTCATTTGGTCATGATTTTAACAAGCTAACACCATTAGTTCAACAGAAATAAGACGAAACGTGTTCAAAAATAATGTTCTCGGTCAATTTGGATATTTGTTGTATCATTATAAACACTTACTCTATGCATTAAAAGGTTTTGCGTGAAAGAGGGGGATTTGATGTTATTACTCAAAAACATGGCTGTGAAATAAAATCTTTGGATACTTTGTATCTATAACATGTGTTCTTTTGAAATGTTGTAATAAAAATATCAGACCTCAACTGAAATGTGTAAATTCCATTGTATATTGACCACCACATTATCTGAAAAGTAGCAGCTTTGAACACGGCTTTAAGCTCCACCCACTCGGCACCATCACCTAATCAAAATCACAATAACAATCTAACAATAATAAATTAACTTGTCATTTTTAATACTTGGTTGCAAATCCTTTGCAGTCAATGACTGATTGAAGTCTGGAACACATAGCCATCACCAGACAGTGGGGTTATTTCCTAGTGAGGATCTGCCAGGTCTTTACTGCAGCTGTCTTCACTTCCTGCTTGTTCTTTGGGGGTGTTTTGCCTTTGGTTTTGTCTTCAGCAAGTGAAATTCAGTTCAGTTCAGCTCAGGGGATTGACTTGGCCATTGCTGAACATTTAAATTTTTTGACTTAAAAAGTCTTGGGTAGCTTTTGAAGTATGCTTCAGGTCATCTGCAGTGTGAAAGACCATCCAATGAGTTTTAAAGTATTTGGCTGAATGTGAGCAGATGATATCATCATATACACTTGAGAATTCATCCTGCTGCTTTTGGTATCATCAATAAATACAAGGAAACAGTGCCATTGGCAGCTGTACACGCCATCTGTACAAGATGGTACGCTTCAGATCATGAGCAGGTCCTTCCCTTCACCATACTCTTCTCTTCCCATCATTCTGTTACAAGTTGATCTTTGTCTCATCTGTCCACAGGATGTTGTTCCAGAACTGTATGTGCTTTTAAAGATGTTTTTGACAAACTCTAATCTGATCTTCATGTTTTTGAGGCTTATCAAAGTTTACATCTTGCGCTAAACCCTCTGTTTACTCAGGCGAAGTCTTCTCTTGATTGTTGACTTTGACACAGATACGCCTACCTCCTGGAGGGTGTTCTTGATCTGGACAAGTGTTCTGAAGGAGTTTTTTCTTCACCAGGGAAATAATTCTTCTGTCATCCACCACAGTGGTGTTCCTGAGTTCACCAGTGTGTTCTTTCTTTTTAAGAATGTACCAAATAGTTGATTTGGCCACACCTAATGTTTTCGCTATCTCTCTCATGGGTTTGTTTTGATTTTTCAGCCTAATGATGGCTTGCTTCACTGGCAGTCACAGCTCTTTGGACTTGATTTTTAAAGTTAACAGCAGCAGATTCCAACTGCAAATGTAGCTCTAGACCTTTTATCTGCTTACTTGTTGTTGTTTTTTTTAAGTCTACAAACTTATGCTTATGCTATATTGCTTATTCTCATACCACTGCGATTTGCCAACACTTACAGTTTTCTGTGGGTTTTTTTCCCGGAAACATGACAAACAGTGCTTTTTTTTGTCTTTTACTTCAAGAGAGAAAAAAAGACTGGCTGATGAGGGAATGGCTGTTTATAGCTGCTATAATGTAAGTGATAACAATGAATGAACTACTAAATGTTAAATCAAAACACCCAGAAAACTTCACATCAATGATCACCTATAGGCTTTTGTTTGTGAAACAACAATCCATTTATTATTAGTCTTAGATTACATGGAGCATCTGCAGTAGATGTCCCTGTGTATGAGCTTTTATAGGAACGATAACAGATTAGAACGAGCGCATTAATATAAACCTTTAATTTATATTACAATCATAAATATTCAGATCCCTGCTGTTTTAAAAAATGAATAAACACCATCTTATTAGAGAATTCATCTGTGCTGTGATATAAATTTATTGTAATTAGCACACATTCTCTATTAAAAGAAAAATGCTTTGACTTTAATCCAGGTGTGATGCCACATGTGTGCTGCTTAAAATTCCAATGCAAGGCACCATCCTGCATCCCGGATCATAAACGTTTATGGTTTGTTAATGTTAACATAACGCAGTAAACAATATTAGCTTTTTTACAGTTACGTACAACATTACAAAAAAGTCATAATCCAGTAATTAAATATACTCCAGATTTTTATTAATAAAATAAAACTGCTAGTTTATCTTTCCATCAGAGGATTATTGCACAAACCTGTTCAAGGCACTGATAGTAGGTTTCATTGGTTACTGATTATAATGAGTTTGATCAGCATGATGTGAGATCAGGGGTAAAGTAGCTTCTTGGCTTTTTGGCTAAGATAAAGTGTAGTATCTGTTCTTATCAGTTTAATATCTGATATATACACTACAAGGGGACTTTATATTAAACAGATTTTTAGAGCTGGAAGAGGGGCTTGCTTTGTCCGCTCAACACATCAACCCAGTATTGTAGTACGACCAGTAATGGTGCACCATTTGAGGTAGTGGTGGCTCAATGGTTAAGACTCTGAAGAACTGATCAGAAGGTTGGCGATTCAAGCTGCCACATTTGGGCCTTTGAGGAAGGCCCTTAACCCTGTCTGCTCCAGGGGCTGCGTATCATTGTTGACCCTGAACTCTGACCCCAGCTTCCTAACAAGCAAGATTAGGAAGAAGCTGGCATATGCGAAGAAAAGAATTTCACTATGCTGTAATGTATATGTGACAAACAAAGGCTTGTTCTTCCAGTGTTGAAGGTTTAAACTCTGGAAAACTCTGGAGAGTTGCCACTTTCATCACACTTTCCAAAAGCATCATAAAGTTACGATTTTAGCAGGTAGAAAGAGTGTTCACCTGATGTTTGCGCTGCCATTTATATGACGTGCGTTTTACTTTGGATAAAAGCCTGTGCCAAATATACAAATGTAAATGTGCATTTTCTGTTCGCACCACTTCTCTTCTCAAAGGTGAAGAATTTCCATTGTTGGGTCACTCGACTCCTGACGCTACAGACCTCCTGTCTGTACTCGCTTTACATGAAACAGCTTTTTGGTTTCTGGCTCTGTCCTTGTGGCCGTGCAGACTGTTTGTGTCGTCGAGGTGTTGGCCATCGGTGGCACTGTGACAAGCAAGCACAACAACTTTTGCTGAACTTTTGGTAAATTATTCTGTTTTAGTTTTGTTGGCTTGTATCTGTTTGTACTGACATTCCTTTATTGAAAGTTAACGTACAAATCAGACTATTCTGCTTCATTAAGATTTGCAATAAATGTTTATAAAATATGCCACAAAACATGTCTAAATTATTAAACAAGCCAAGAAAAAGAACAATTAATTGCAACAACAATAAACACCTTATTTAAAACACTGCAATGGATTGGTTAGCAAAATGGACGTCAATAAATAAGATATTACCTCAGATCAGTCTTTGCATTTTAACTGTACCTGAAACATCACTATAGTGTTCTGACACCCCCACCCCCCCAACCATGCCACATGAGTAGTAACTAGTTTAAACACTTCTTTTAAATTTAAAATCGGTGTCGTAGACAAAAATATAATCGTGCCAACGATTGATTTTATTTACAAAAAAATATTTATTTAAACGGAAGACTCCAATATTCCAAAAAGCAGCAAATAAGTGTCCAGCGTAGGTGGGAACTCCTTTAATACTGTTTAAAAAGCACCTCAGGGGAATTCCTCAAGAAATTGGTTGAGAAAATGCCAAGAATACATTTCTGGGAATTCGGGGCAAAAAGGGCGTCTACTTTGAAGATGCTAAAATATGAAATTATTTTGATTTCTTTAGAATTTTTTTTTTTATAACAACACCATTCCCATAGTTCCATTTGTGTTATTTTTTTATTATTATTATTTGAGTTTCTATTTGAGTTTTGATGACTTTATTATTATTCTAAAATTTGGGAAAAATAAAGAAAGAAAGAATGAGAGTGTCAAAACTTTTGACTGGTAGTGTCACCACCAGTTAAAAAAACCCACCAAGCTAAAAAAAATTATTCTTATATTGCTTTTCCACACAAGCGGATACACCAGATTCGAGATCAAGAAATGCCTAGAAGGATCGAATTAGCTGAACTTAAATTGCTTAGTTGGATAAAAGCCCTTAATGCTACCACTTCATTTGTAAAGATGCCACAAACCTGCCTCAATATGTGATTAAATGAGACGTAAGTAAGTTAGCTGATTAATTAAAATGGCACAGTTGATGTTGTTTTTTTTTTCTCTCCAAGCAACTAATTTGTGATTGGCAAAGATAAATTGTTCTTAGATGTAAATAAGTAAGTATGTGTGTGTGTGTGTGTGTGTGTGTGTGTGTGTGTGTGTGTGTGTGTGTGTGTGTGTGTGTGTGTGTGTGTGTGTGTGTGTGTGTGTGTGCGCGTGCATGCGTGCGTGCGTGCGTGTGCGTGTTTGCACGCGTGGTGCTCTGAGATGGACAGGTGTTTCATCCAGACTGTATTCCCGCCTCACTCCCAGTGTTTTCCTGGGATACGAGTCAGTGAGTGATCTAATTGTGCATGTTATAATGTTGCTGTTTGGCAGAACAATCAATTCTGTAGAAGGGTAATAAATTACACCAGAGCCCACCAAGCTAAATATTTAAGCAGTAAAGCACACCTGGCAGCAGTTTTAATTCTAGATGACTTCAGTGCAGTCCATAGTGCGCTAGCCACTTTAATTGTAAATTTACACTGGGAAATTCAGCCAAATGTAGGATACCGGATTACAGAACTATTACAGTAATACCCCTTTTTCATTTGCTTTATGTAGAAGAAGACGCTGAAGAAGAAAAAAGAAGAAAAAGAAGAGAAGGAGCCATCAGAGGTCTCAGCATTTTAGAATGAACATTACAGATGTAACAGGGCAAGTCAATTTAGCACACAAACTGTTGTTCGGTGTTGCTTTGTTCAGTGACCATGCATTACTCTGTAAGATTACTACGTTACATAAGTACAGGTACAAAACATTCAAGTAGTATAAAAACTATAAACAAAGCTTGTACAGTATGAGAATATATCGCATAGAACTCATTTTGAGAAATAGCTCTAGTCTGATCTGCTCCTGAAAGCTAGGGCTCTGCCACCAGGTTCATTTACAGCCTTCGCACATTCAAAATAATTGACAGGCAGGAAGAACCACCTGCTTGCAAAGAAGTTCCTTAATTGGTTAATACCAATTACAGACCCCAGAGCAATCAAAGAGAGTTTTTATATCAAACCATCTACTTTAGTGATTTAGCTATCAAGAAGTAAATGCATTTAAATTAAAGTGTTCTGACCAAATTATAGGCCTATAGGAGCTTTAAGATTAATTGCCATGGTTCATTGCTACCACACTACTACGTCCTCTAACACATCTGTGCGCTTTTAATTGTGCTTGCTTCTCACGGCGTGATGATGTTTGAGTGCTGATCTTCATCAAAGCTGGGCTGCCCCGTTGTGCTGCAGCTTTAATAGCTCACACTTCATTAGCGTTTCATGAGACCTGTCAGATAGATGTGGCTAATCTACGCCAAGCAAAAGGGAAAACGAGCAGGCGTCTCGATCACACGCTCTTATCGGGCAATTTTTCCAGCACAGTGCTTTATAACGTGCTCATTTTTGTTTTTGGTCCGTTGCTTTGTAGTTCAAAATGTCATTTTGCTGTCGTTGTTTTGCGCTTGGAGGCTTATAGGAGTTGATGATGCTGATCCTGTTGAAGCAGGTGGAAGCTTTGCTAGCATGGTTTTTCAATACATAATGAGAAATCTGTTGCATGTTATAAATCATGCGCTCCGCTCATTATCTTCTGGTTTCGCCTCAGAGAGGAGAAGGGAAGAGCAAGGTGAGAAAAACACAGCAACCAAACACTGGCCTAAGGCTCTGCTGATGGCTAGTGGCTACGCATTGCAAATTAGTGTAATGAAGGTATGGAAGAAATGGAACAGTCTCAAACACTCTTAGTAATAGCTTCATCCTTGTGTACGGCACATTGTGAAGCCCACAGAAATCAGCTGGATGTTTCAAGAACTCAGCTGGAACAGACTTGACAGACTGTCTCACTTGTCTTAGAAGATCATCTCAGACAGCCTCCATGTTTCTATTCAGAAAAGTGGTGTGTTACTTCATATGTTGTTTCCTACTGAGCAGTAAACAGTAAAACACACAATAATAATAATAATAATAATAATAATAATAATAATAATAAGTATTATTATTATTATTATTATTATTTTAATCAAATCATGATTTGCTTTCGTGTTTAAAACTTCAGCATGATTTGATATCTTGGTGGCGACCAAATAGCCACACAAAGATAGCAGGGTAGGAAAATCTGACAGTTTTGACAAAAAACTTCAAACAAACAAACAAACAACAACAACAAAATACGTTAATTAGACTAAAGTCTTGCTTTTGGTTACTAAGGTTAGAGGTAGACTAAAAAAGGAAAAACATTATTAACTGCATTAATAATTATGTTAATGGAAGGCCCTTACATTGGATAGTGTTTGTGTGTGTGTGTGTGATGTTATACATACAGTCATGTAAAAAAAATATGTACACCCAATGGAAATTATTGACTTTTTTGACATTTGGACAAGCAAAATTTAATCATCTTTGAAAACAGTGCCTATTAATAAAGTTGATATACTTGAACAAAACCACAAGTAAAATGAGTTTTTTCAATCATTTATTCAACAGAAATATCAATAAACGTCTTCTGTGGAAAAAGTAAGTACACCCTTGGCCTCAGAAACTAGTATTGCCCCCTTTAGCAGAAATAACTTCTTGTAGGCGTTTTGGATATTTGTCCACAAGGCTTGCTGGAATTTTTGACAACTCTTCCGTGCAATATTCTTTCAGGTGCAAGATGTTTGCGGGTTTTCTTGCATGTACTACCTGTTTCAAATCCCCCCACAACATTTTAATGGGATTTAAATCCCGGCTTTGGCTAGGCCATTCCACAACCTTCCATTTCTTATTTTTGAGCCGTTCCTTGGTGGATTTGTTAGTGTGCGTAGGATCATTATCCTGTTGAAATGTCCAACTATGGTTCAACTTCAACTTTTGGACAGATGGCCTCACGTTATCTTCAAGCACTCTTTGATATGACGCAGAATTCATAGTTGACTCAATGAATGCAAGCTCTCCAGTTCCTGAGGCAGTGAAGCAACCCCAAACCATAACACTTCCACCACCGTGCTTCACAGTTGGTATGAGGCGCTTCTCCTGAAAAGCTGTCTTTGGTCAGTGCCAAACATGTCTGCTGTTACTGTGACCAAACAACTCTGTCTTTGATTCTTCTGTCCAGAGCACATTATTCCAAAAGCCCTGGTCTTTCCCTATATGCTCATTGGCAAACTGTAGTCTTGCAAAGGCTTTTTCCTGGCACAACTCCCATGCAGGTCAAATTCATGCAATCTCTTTCTGATAGTAGAAGCACTTTGATACCAACAGTTGCAAGACTTACTAGCAGATCCTGTGATTAAATTTTGAGGTTCTTTGAGACTTCTTTTTGTGTCACACGGACTGCTCTTGGGCTGAATTTGCTGGGACGGCTGATCTTGGACAAATTGGCAGTCATTTGAAATGTGTGCCATTTGTAGATGATTTTCCTTACAGTGGAATGATTTATTTCAAATAATTTGGAGATCTCTTTAAATCCCTTTCCAGACTCATAGGCATCCACAAACGTTTTTCTGAAGGCCTTACAGAACTCTTTAGATCTTGGCATGATGACACCACACACCTCAATAACAAAGGGAACACCAGGCACTAGATATGAGAGGGATATAAATAAGACAGGTTCCACCTGCACTCCCTAAGCAGGTTCTAATCACTGGCACCTAGAACACCTGATTCTAATCTTATGGATTTGAAGGTGTGATAAATGTAGGGGTGTACTTATTTTTCCATGTGACTGATCTGTTTTTTGTTAATTTAAATTGTGAAAATTACTACAAAATGTAAATTTTATGTGTCATTTGATAGAATGTATCACGTTTATTAATAGGCACTGTTTCAGAGAAGATCAAATGTTTGCTTGCCCGAATATGTAACCCCCCCCAGCAATTTCCATGGGGTGTACTTATTTTTTCACATGACTGTATGTAAGTAAACGCAAATTAATTTTTGTAATTATTGTAATTAATTCTAATTAATCAGTTATCAGTTACTTTATCAGTTACAGTTATCAGTTACCTTATTTGTCTCATTTGACCACATACTGAATCAAATGCCAGATTTTAGACATAAGACGGTAGTGTTAAGGTGAATATGCAGCCTTTTTTTTGTAACAAGGATAGACAAATATGAAATGAAAACAGACATTTTTCAGACTCTCTGCTCATTAAGTGAGACAGCATGGTGACACTGGCTCAGCCCCTCACTGTATAGCAGTCAGAGCTCGCAGTACTGCAACTGCTGCAGGACACCAATTTGGCCCTGACCAGGAGAATATAGCGGTGAGGCAGCCGTAGTGCATGAAACCTGAATGCTAATTGAGAGATACCATTTCAGGTTGATATCCAGGTGTAGCTTCTATTCACATATATGGGAAAATAGCTTTCAAGAAAAAGATTAAAATATTTGAATGTTTGAGTCTCACAGATTCCTTCAACTTCTAATATTTTCTGGGTCAACATTGGGAATTTGTGCATGGAAACGAAATGAAAACGATTTGCTTTATGTATCATTGTGTTAGACTGCAGTTTAAACCTGGTATGTTTCTGCATTTTGACTGAGGCACACAAAGGTTAGCCTATTCATGTGAGGTTTTCACAAACGAAGCTGAGCCATAAATAAACTCCAGCAAAAGCTATAACTGGATGATTCCTCAAGGGCTGGATTCTACTGCTGTCTCGCATGCTGGTTACATTCTGCTTTTACTTTTCCCTCATTAACACATTTCACAGAGACACGGGGGTTATGGTGTGAAAGAGGTCGAGATCCACCACTTTGCCCCTAACAGCTCTGGCACTATGCTTAGTGTGTGTGTGTATGTGTGTATCTTTGTGTATGTTTTAATATCTTGAGCTTGGTGGGGATCTTGTGCAGACTTTTGGCTGGTTCCCTCCATTTATTTTGTTACAAAAACTCCAGCATTAATTTGATAAATAAATAATAAAAAAGCCGAAATGTTTCCTTTTGGTTACTGAGCTTTAAATTTAGGGTTCAGTTGAGGTTTTAGGTATGCCATTAATTAGCTGCCTACAACCCCAATTCCAAAAAAGTTGGGACGCTGTGTTAAATGTAAATCAAAACAGAATGCAATGATTTGCAAATCTCATAAACCCATATGTTATTCACAATAGAACATAGAAAACATATCAAATGTTTAAACTGAGGAAATGTACTATTTTAAGGAAGAAAAAAAAAAGGTAATTTTGATGGCTGAAAAAAGTTGGGACAGGGGCAACAAAAAGCTGGAAAAGTAAGGCTACTAAAAAGAAACAGCTGGAGGAATATTTTACAACTAATAAGGTTCATTGACAACAGGTCAGTAACATGACTGGGTATAAAAAGAGTATCTAAGAGAGGCAGAGTGTCACTAAAGATGGGATGGAATCTGGATGGAAGCAGATGTTGCTCTAAAACCTATTTTAAAGGCATTGATGGTGCCTTTCCCGATGTGCAAGTTGCCCATTCCTTAGGCCCCGCTTTAGTCCTCTTTACATTAGAGGACGTGGTGTCCATGGTTAAAAAAAAAAAAAAAAAAGTCTAATTTTGACACGTCTGACTACAGAACAGTTTTCCACTTTACCTCAGTCCATTTTAAATGAGCTTTGGCCCAGAGAAGACGGCAGCGTTTCTGAATAATGCTCACGTATGGCTTCTTCTTTGCATGATAGAGCTTTAACCAACATTTGTAGATGGCACAAATTTGCAAATCATCATTTGCATTCTGTTTTTATGTACATTTTACATAACGTCCCAACTTTTTTTGGAATGGGGGTTGTAAATAATTAAGTCAATAATTTTGGATGGTCCTCAAAATCAGTGGTGGCTCATTGAAAGAGACATTTAACAAATGTTAATAAAGTCCTGGTTCTCATCTCCATACATTTTAAATTGCATTGAAATACTAATGACCTCTTTTGAGTGATCAGTAATTTAAAAAATGTTGCTTTTCAACAGATGTAAGCTGATGTTTTCATTGATTTTCTCGCCTTTTCTAATTGATGGGCAGTTTGCTTACTTTTGTACATGCAAATGTACAGAAACATTCGAGATGTATTGCAAAAAATTAAGAGAGTGAAAGGAAGATTATGTGTGGATAATGTCTAGACATCAGTAATGCTTGTGCACCACGTGATCTTGTTTTCCATGCAAACGCTGAGATCTATTTCCCTTTTCCAGTGCCTGATTTTTTTGGGGCCAAATTTGCTGGAACCTGTCAAACCTGGTTAATGATATTACCTTGAACAGAGATGAAGGTATATCTAAAACCTTCATAACACAAACACTGTGTATAGCCAGGTTGTAAGAGAAGTTTATCCGACTCCAGTTGTGATTTGTTTGAAGCTTGGATGCAATCTGTAACAGTTGCATGAATAATGATGTATATGTGCATTGCTTTTGAATCGCTTCTTATCATTTAACTGTGGGAAGAGGTGGGCTGTGCTTGAACATGGTTTTCCAAGTGTAGTGTGGGAGTGTAGATGCATGTAATGGCCAGAACGTGGGCTTTATGACCTGTGGATATTCTGGTGGGTCATTACTGTGGCCAGGCCTGGACAGTGCATCACTGGTAAATGTCAGCCTTTGTATGGCACATGAGAAACAAACTCCAGTAGATTCAAGTGAATGAAGCAGCTGTCTCTGAGAGGACTGCAGTTCTGTAATTAGACGCAGGTTTTTGTTTTTTTTATAATGAGGGCATAATGATGAAAAGCAGCAGGGACGTGCAGAGACTTCCTCAGGGGCAGTGGCTCAAATGTAAAAAAAAATGAGCTATAGCTAATTTTACTACTTTACTACTTTATCACCCTGGCAGACATTGTAAACACACTGTGTGTGGTCATAATAATGTATATGAGAATGACACTACTAATATAACCTTATGGTATTTTACTTTTACATTTATAGAAATAGTAGTAGTAAAAATTTTTCAAATTCTGTATTGCTTTCTTTTTGATTAATTTGTGTCTCTGGTGCTTCCTTTTCATCTTCTTGTCCCAGGTCAGATTCCACCTCTTCTCTCTCTCTCCATCTCAACATGCATCTCTGACTGTTCTCTTACACCTCCCTCTTTTTCTCAATGTTCCACCTCTTCTTTTTTTCTCTTCTCAACAACATGCATCTCTGGCTTGTCATTTTTGCCTTCTAAATTTCATTTAAAAAAGATACATTGAGATTATATCACAATTTTTTATTATCACTTAGGTTGCAGGACTAAATTTACCATATTAGTTAACAAGGGGCAAGTTACTATATGTATATAGTATAACTATATAACTATATATATAGCTATGCTGAATGGAGCAAATGCTTTCAGTTTATAATTGTAGCGTCCATTGAACGTTCTCCAACTGAAAAGAAAGACGACAGTGGGTGCGGTGCCGCGGGTAGGCAAGGGTAATCGGTGTATGTCTGAACAGAGCACCAGCTATTGCAGCAAGCCTAACTCTCTGTAAACAAATGATTCATTTTTCACAACTATCTATCTCATATTAGCTCACCCTTTTTCCCCCAAGTTGATAAGGTAGCTGTTCCTTTCGAAGCCTCCTTCTTCAGTTTGTCTTTAATTTTCTGCCATCTCTCTCTGTTTGGCATCGTGCCTTTACTGACTATATAACATACATATAATATCTCAAGGTTGCTTGCATGTCTGGAGTTTTAACGAATGTTAGTAGCTAGTACTTACTAACACATTCCCTCTCAATAAATTTGAAAACTACCGGCGATAAGCATATACAATTCTGCTAATATTATGAAAAGGTTAGCAGAAGAGCTAGTGGTTTCAGAATACCTGTCTGCCTGTTGAAGCAAGAAGCATCGTGACTGTGTCATGACAACGAGACTACCTGACAGCAGACTCGAGTCAGACAAATAAACAGGAAAATTCTCTGACTTTCTTGTTATTAATTTGCTACTGTTTTGTGTACGCTCTCATGTTAATTTGAATTCAAATGCTTTTTACATATGTGACGGCGAGCCTGCAGCCTGCGCACTTCAAAGACGCCGCACTCCTCACACAACTGCCGACTAGGTGCTGAAAGACAGCGCCACTTCAGCAGCATGAATGTTTTGGACAGCAGGAAAGCACATGGCTACGAGGTGGGGCAGCAGAAGCATACATGACTGGCAGCTCCTGAGTGGAGCAGCTGCTTTTCACCCTCCCGGAGAAAGCAAGAGGATATAAAAGGGTGTGTCCAGCGTGCTGAGGGGAGCCGCATCTCAGTTTCTAACCCAAGTAACACAGCCAACTTGGTAGACGACAATGACAATGCTCCCTGGCATCCCCGCCGGAGCCCTAGCTCCACTCCTGCCACTTTGGGCACGGCCTCAACACTGCTGCAACCTGTACGCCGCACCCCATGTCAGGAAGGCTGCACCCTGCTCCTGCTTACTCCGCTCTTGCACCCCTTACCTCCACCTACTCACTTTTAGCATAAATAAAAGAGCCCTTTTCCCCCACGCCTGCCTCCCGTGTGTCCGTGTTCTGCCCTGCTTTAGCTCTGAATAGCCACAACATAATATAATTGTTTATTAATTAATGTTGAGAGGGGCACTTTTAAATATTTTAGAAAAAGGCCAGGGGCTCAAGCCCCCAGAGCCCCCCCCCCCTTCTTTTCTGCACATCCCTGAAATGCAGAAAAGAGAACACCCCTTCTGAAGAGAGAGCTGGCCAGGAGCCACCACTGACGCACCTTTAAACACTGATCTGAATAAAACACCAGGGTACATAGCTCTAGATATTCATTTACAAGGGGAGTTGATTGACTAGCAGTATTACAAAGCACACGTGGATAGCAGGCTACTACTGCTTTCTGCTTCTAATTGTGTATGAATGAATGAATGAATGAATAAATGAATGAATGAACCAACCAAGAAACTACCACTATAAGCAAACCATACAGCTGAAACCTATACATGGAGATCTCAATAAACATCATTAAACAATTACCTAATAAAAAAAGCTCATCAATATTCCAGTCTATTGTTTAATAAATTGAAGAAGACAAAAATTGAGCTCATGATTAAAATATGATTAACTGTGCAGCCGTAGTATACATCGAATCTGATTGTTTTGAATTTTACAATTGCAGCTACCATTTGATTATTCCTATTAATGAAATAGGAATCCCTTGCAATTTTAA
Organism: Ictalurus punctatus; assembly: GCF_001660625.3. Lineage (NCBI taxonomy): Eukaryota > Metazoa > Chordata > Actinopteri > Siluriformes > Ictaluridae > Ictalurus > Ictalurus punctatus. The sequence goes on along the minus strand of NC_030439.2, from coordinate 8,654,895 downwards.
AACCTACTCCTTATTGTAGTTCATGCTCTGAAATAAACTTGACTGTTTTGGCTAGTTCTGACACTCAACCTGGCAAATATTACTTCCTTTGAGATATTTCAATTGACATTTATATTCAAGTATTTAACCATTTGTAGGTTAGTGCTTTTCCCTCATACTGTATCTATCTACTTTATTCCTTTTACTATGATTCAGTGTAAAAAACGAAAAGTAACATTCAATTTGGTTGCATTAAAACAGTGCTTTTGTTAAACCATGTAAAACTCAATTTACCTGTTTTGTAACTACACTGTTCTCACAAACTCCAAATATATCACACTTGTAATTTTCCCAAACATTAATCATTTCAAATGATTGTATGGAGTAATGCTTGAAATTATGAGTTAAAACCATATCCCATTAATCAACTAGAACATTTTCATCTTACTTGAAACTAATACATTTGTGTTAAATTACTCAAAAGGTCCATATAGCAGCAGTTTAATATTGATCATTTCAACTTGTATTTTCGAATTAGTAAGTTTCAGAAATGTAAATAATAAATAAGAAAACAGTGAGCGAATATTACAACATAAATTCTTAATATTGTATGACATGAGCTACAGGCAGATGATAAAGAGCGCTGGCAAAATGTAGTTGTCTCTCAGATGCTGCTGTAGACATAGCATAACAGGAGTAACACAGGAGTGTGCATCAGTAGCAGTGGCGAAAGTGCTGCAGACTGATAACACTGGCCTAGTGGAATTGAAGCTGGATCTTCCACTCAACACAGCTAATTGAATGCCTAGCCCAATTTGTGGTATGGTTGCCCAACCAGGTGACTGGGCTATCCCAACATGTATCAACTGGCCACTTATGTACACTAGAAATTGCATTAAAGCTGAGACTGGTTGCAATTGTACATGCAGAAGCAGTAAGACTGAGATTAATGCCTCTGGTACAGACACTGATGGTCTCACTAGTGGAAAGTCTGATCAGCGCATAAATATGTGCACCATTCAGCTGAATATAAGGAGCTGACACAACAGTTAGCAAAGTGTACAGTGCTATACATAAAAATGCACCCCACTTTAACTTTTCCACATTTTGTAGTGTGACTTGGAACTGAAATAGATGTAATTGGGAATATACAGTTATACAGTATAGTTGCCACCAGAAGACACATAATTAATTGAGTGGAGTTCACCTGTGTGCGATTAAAGTGACACATGATCTCAATATAAATACACCTGATCCTGAAAGATTCCAGAATTTCTTAGAAAGCATACATAAAAACAGCATCAAGACAAATCCAGGACAATCAGGGTTTGTTTATCTTAAGCTTTGAACATTTAATGGATCACCATTAAATCAACCATAACTGCATAAAGGAGGCTGTTCGCCAAAAATCAGTGACTGGGTAAGGAGGGCATTAGTTAGAAAAGCGACCACGAGAACAAGGGTATCTCTGAAGGAGCTGGATAGATCTACTCAAATGGGAAAAGCTGTTTGCAGGACAACCATAGCCTAGACTAAGCCCTATGTTTCTCAGAAACCCAATACTGCTCATCACCCTGTAAACTCCATCCATACAGTGAAGCTTGGTGGTGGTAGCATATATTCTGGGGATGCTTTTCATTAGCAAGGACACACATGCAGGGCAATCCTAGCATAAATCCTGTTCCAGACTTGAGACTAGGGCAGAGCTTCACCTTCCCACAGGATAATAACCCTAAGAATACTGCCAAAGCTACACTGGAGTGGTTCAAACCCAAGAACCTGAATGTGTTAGAATGGTTCAGTCAAGCCCAGACCTTAATCTGATTGAGAATCCATGGCAATGCTTAAAGTTGCTGTTCACCAATGGCCACCAGAGCTTGAGCAATTTTGCCAAGAAGAATTGCAGAAATATCGGAATCAAGATGTGCAAAGGTGACAGAGACATATCCCAAAAGACTTTCAGCTGTAATTGCAGCCAACGGGGGTTCTACCAAGTTTTGGTCTGAATACTTATGAAACCAAGAAATGTCTGTTTTTTTGTTTATTTAACCTTTTGTGTCACAATACAAATATTTTGCACCTACAAATGTTGTGTAAATAAAATGACAAAAATCCTAAATGTCCATTTGAATCCCAAGTTGTAACACGAGGAAATGTGGAAAAGTTCAAGGGGCTTCAATACTTGCATAAGGAATTGTATGAAGCTACAGTGAAGCAAAATGAGACACAGCAGTAAAGTTCAGTAGATTACTGGAATTGTTAGTGCAGATGAGAAGGCAAGTTGGTTGGCTTAAACGCTGTTGCCAGAAGACCCACTGAACCGTCTGCTGCGAATACCATGCAGGTCTTTGGCAGAAATGTCCAGGAGGCATTTCCAAGGTGGTGTACCACGACTGTCACAACCAAGTTGGTGTTTTACAAGGAACTAGTTCAGCTAATGTGGAACACCTAGAGAAGTAGAAGAGCATGCAGATAATTGACTGTCCCTTGTAGTTCACAGACAGGGCAGAGACAAAGCATGCATTGGTGCACAAATGGCCAAATCAGCTGCTGTACAAATTGTTGCTCTGGATGACAGTGTAGAGCATCCAACAGACTATAGCCTCACTCCACCTCCACCTGATGTTATTGTTACTGGCAGACACTCTGTTTCAACTGCACTTCAGATCTGGTGCCAGATGAATAGGTCACTGTGGTACAGCAGACCACACACACCTTGAAATTATGGCTTTGTCTCCTGGGACAGTAAACTGCCATATTTGCCAAAGACAAATATTTGCATTTGCATTTATGTGCTAGTTCTTTGCTGGCTAGTAAAAACTTTTCTCATTATGTATGAAATGCTGTCCTTTCATTGTGAATAATTTTTTGGAGGTTTTTTTTTTTTTTTTTTTTTTTTGCAGAGTTGCCTATAAGCATTTTTTTCCAGGTCTACCACTAAAGTGTATGTGGCAGAACTGTCTGTGCACAGTTGACAGACTGATAGTTTGGCACTGGGAGAGCATAAAATAGTCAAAATAGCCTCCTATGGTCCGACAGAGGGACTTGGATTCAAATTTTTTTGTTGGCCATCAGAGTTGAGCTGGGGTCTTGTTCAACTCTGTCAGACTATGGCTGAACTCAGCATCCCTGCCAAAAATATTGGCATTGTGGTATATTAAAAAAAAAAAAAAAAAAAAAAAAAATTATATATATATATATATATATATATATATATATATATATATATATATATATATATATATATATATATATATATATATATATATATATATATATAAATAAATTAAGCAGCCTATCTGTTGTTGCAGAATGTGCCAAGGATCCAGATGTACCAAAACTAGTACATCTCAAGCACTACAAGGAAGTCAGAGGCAGGCAACCTAGGTCACTTGAGTTGACAGGATGTCCATGTGGTGTCATGGTGAGGAGGTGGTGAAGAGGTTCTGCTACTGGTCCTTGGCAAGGAAACAAGTGATTGGAAATGCTAGTTCTCAAGGAAACCACAGATCTTGTTGATTGGCAGTCATTCACTCAACTGTAAAGCAAGGTAGTGATGAATAATATAAACCATAGCTTGTTCTGGGAATGATATGTGTGGCTCAGAATAATAAAAATATTGGACCTGCTCTAAATGTTAACTAATAACTAATTTAATTTGCAATTGCTTGCTCGTGAGTTCTGGTGCATCCTGATTAACTTATTTAGTGACATAAACTGTTTAAACTTCTAGATACCTAGCCAAAGGCTGCACACAATTGCAGTACATGGATATTATTCAGAATCTCATGTATAAGGCTGTGCAATAGATAGAGCAGTGAAAAAATCGTTTCGTACGTCATTTTGTTTGATGCAGCCTAATAAGGCGGAGGTTCAAGTTGCTCCTGAGAAGCTCAAAGTTCATGACATTTATAACATGGCCTGTTTGTTTCTCGGTATTTACTTTGAAGGTTAAACTGGCCTGTAGCAGTAATTACATTGTTGCCTCCTCCATGATCATATCAAATCGATGGAAGACCTTTAAGGAAGACAGAGGGGTTTTAGAGATGCAAGGCTCAATCTGCAGTGCTGCTAATTAATATCATTGTCTAATTCAATTATTCAGGCACCAAAGCATTACAGTTGCTTAACAAAATCTCTTATTTGAACATCCTGTAATGGGACAAAGGAGTCAAGTTTTAAAACCTCTAAACTGATCTTTTAAAAGGCAATGGTGATCAGTTAGAGGAATGGTTATGCAGGACCAGTCTTCTGGACAAAGATTGGCATAGCTTGAGACTAAATTGGATGGTCCACTGGGATTCTCTCAGTAGCTTAAAAAGGAAAAAGAACAGCCCCTAGAATTTTGCCAGTTATCCCACAAGGGTGTGACAGGGGTTTCAATTGCCTTTGAAGATCACATCTGTTTTCAGATGCAAAACATCTGCTGATGACATGCAGTATTAATATATCTGCTGAGAGAGAAAAAAAATTACAAACACATTAAAAAATACATAATTCCACACAAATATGTCAAACATGATCAAATTGTTAACCAAACTCAGAGCATGGTGTGCTATTTCCCATTGTCAGATTCATAAAACCTTGAATCAATCACTTTCTCTAGTAAGAATAGCCTTAAAGCTAAGTTAGCTGAGGCTGTGTTTAATCTGTTTTTCCATTTTACATTAATAACACACTGCAGTTGTACGCTGTATGGGTTTCAGTTTCATAGCAAGATGACACGCTTTTTGTATTTTAAATAGTAACAAGAGGACAGTAAACAGACACAGTGCTGTGCATGACAAGTACTTTGAAACCGAATGACAGCTTCCCAGTTATTCTCTTGATTTATTGAGCAAGTGTCAATCCTAAATGTCGTAAAGGATTTCAAGTGGATGGCACAGTGTCCTGAGCTACAGTAGGAATAGCTATGGATTTTGCCTGTGTAGAATCATTCAATAAGCTTATAAGCTAGTATAATATCTTAAGAGCATTTGGTCTTCATTTGTTTAAGGTGTCCTTTGAGGTTTTCTGTTTTCATTCACTTCTTCTGTCAATGGCCTTATCTGACTGACAGATCTGATCCAATGACTCATTCATCATTTAAGAAAGTTTACCACTTCAGTCCCATCTGAAGTCATGTCCTACCATTTCATAAAACTTCACATTGAAAGGCCTATAAAAGTCACGCAACTGCTCGATGACCTCCTGGTCGATTTGAACATGTGTCCTGCCCTTGGACTTGCCAAGGCACCGAGGAGTGCTGCTGCTCTCAGGCTTCTTCAAACAGGGGAAGCCTTTCGTTCGGTTGAAATAGAAGTGCTTGTCTGTGATGATGCGTTTAAGTCCCAGAAAATCCTGCACGCGGCCCAGTTCACCAGCCGGGTCAGTGATGAGCCGTTCGCCGCTCACAAAGTGGATCTGTGAGATCCGGAAGTACTGCAGCCAGTTCTCTAGGTGCAGTATGTACATGCCTATGCGGATGGCGTTCCACGAGGTGTCCACCAAACCCTGGCTCTTGTTCTTGAAGGCAAGCTCCTCAAAGCTGGGGATGTCTGGCTTTTTGGACAGTGTCTGTGTGTAGTCAGAGATGGCTCGTGTTACTGGATTTCGCACCACCACAATGAGTTTGGTGTCTTGGGACATACTGGCGATGCGGCGTGGAGCCTCACGCGTTACATAGTAGCTGGGTGTTTTCTCCATGGTGATTTGACTGTCCAGTGTTCGTGGCATTAGGCCTCTAGAGAGGAATAGAAAGAAATGACAGTGGTGAAAGACCTGGGTGCAGTCCTGGTTTAAACTGCTAAAAAATATCTGACATATTAGGGACATGTGTAAGATATGTAACAAAATAATAATAATAATAATAATAATAATAATAATAATTATAATAATAATAACAACAACAACAACAACAACAACAACAATAAATACACAACAGTATGTTATGTGCTTCTTTACATCATACTTTACATTGAGCAGTGAAATACAACCTATTTGAACCAATCAAACCCTTTAAAATGTTCTATATATGTGCATAAATATTGACCTAAAACAGCATCAGATTTTCACACAAGTCCTAAAAGTATACAGCGAGAACCCAAGTAAACAAATGAGTATGCTCATCAGGTTCGAAAAGATTACAAAGCCATCTCTAAAGAGTTTGGACTCCACCAATCCACAGTCAGACAGATTGTGTACAAATGGAGGAAATTCAAGACCATTTTGTCCCTCCCCAGGAGTATTGACCAACAAAGATCACTCCAAGAGCAAGATGTTTAATAGTCTGCAAGATCACAAAGGAGCCCAGGGTAACGTTTAAGCAACTAAAGGGACTCTCTCAAGTCGGCTAATGTTAATGTTCATGAGTCCACCATCAGGAGAACACTGAACAACAATGGTGTCCAAAAAGAACATTGCTGCCCGTCTGCAGTTTGCAGTTTCACAAAGCCATAGAACTGTGTAGTATGCAGAATAAGTAATTATTCTGGCCAATATTCCTAATGAAGAGGTAAAAATAACACTGGCCTTTGGGTTTTATTTATAGAAAGGGAACAAAAATCAAGAGGATAAAAGACAACAGCCAGTGCACATAGGTGCCAACCTCCTTGAAAAATTGAAATTCTTTTACAGTCATGAAATCAGTGCACATACCCAAACACACACAGAAGCTTTTAATACTTTCAGCCAATATTTCCAGTCCCTTATCTCCCCAGTGTGTTTGATGCTGAAGGGCATGGGGAAATTATCAAATCTCAGCCACATCCTGCACTCTTAGTCATAAATCACCATCACCTGCATTACAGATGCACAATACCGAGAGAGGCTTTGGGAAATCTAGGACACTTGATATAGGTCATTATTATCACAAAGTTTTCCAGTAGAAAGACATTAAATCCTCCAACTTCAAAGTTGTACAAACATGAACTGGTGAACTACAGAAAGTGAGATTTTCTTCTTTGTTTGTTTCTTTCTTTCTTTTTAAACAGTATAATAATCAATACTCTGCTATACAGGTTTTCTGTATTGGTATCAATCTGAATTGAGGGACATTTTTATCCCCTGATAAATTTTTCTCAGAATTTTGTCATATTAAGTAATAGATTTAATAACATTATTGATTATTGTTATGTCTCATAGAGACCAAATACACACAGATAATTTTATGTAGGAGATAACTACATTGGGATTTTTTTTTATAATAATGAAATACTAGAACACAATACTTTAAACTGCACTGTGATACATGTTTTGTTAAAAATTAAAAAGAAAATGACAGGAAAGAATAAAATACTCTAAAAAACCATGTACCAGAGCTTTTTCACTGTCCCAAATGGTGCACTTGCAGCTTGGTGGACCTCGTTTGTGCATGCCCATGAAGCCGCAGGATGTCTCATTTCTCATTTACGGATCCAAAAGGATTCTCACATGCACCCTTTGGAGATGCTTGAATCAAAGCGGACTCGGCATCGGTCTCTTACCCAAAATCCCTTGCGATTGTTAGCGAGCACCAATCACAGTGAAAGGGTTTGCTAAAAGAAAAGAGAGCTGCAAGGCATATGAAAGGAGAAAACCAGATCTTCAAAGAAAGAGTCCTATTGTGTCTTTCGTTATTATTTTACATGACATTAAGCAGCATTAGGGTTACAAATTGTGTGAAACAAACCCATCAAAAGTAATCAGTCAAAACTGAGTATGTACTAACCTAAATTAGATCACTAGCTACTGAATGTGTATAGTCTACCTACACATGATGTCATATGGAGCTACTGGGTTTTCATTTTGTACATCATTTTCATTTTTCAAATCATTTCATTTTTATTTTTTTTTTGTGACAAAATGATCATGAACATTTATGTGTGTATAGAAAATGAAGTGTGTTTCTACTGGTCATAGAATTTCAGCCAATTATTTCAAATTATTTTCAGCTGTCGACTTTGGGTGCGTCTCAACCAGCTCCCTAGTTCAGTAGTTCAGGGCACTGATCGGGGAGTCGGCCATTTTAGGTGCTGTCTCAATCTCAAAATCCTTCCAGTGCACTCCCTAAAAAAAAAAAATCCCACAATGTACCGCAAAAACCAGGAAGCATCCATGTTCACTATGTTTCCTTACTGGAAATGACACAATTCACAATTCAAAAACACACAGTTTTCTGAAGCCTCTCAGCAAAAAAAAAAAATGGTGGAGAAACTCTCAGGCAACTTCGTCTACAAATGTAAGTCACTTGTTATTGTTGGTGTAGCTCTCAAATGATTACTCAGATTTTTATCTATTTTTATAGATTTGACATTCTATATACGGTTTGTTTGATGATTTTTTTTAAATTCACTAGCTCGCCTACGATCCTTCTTGAAGAACCATGACAGAAACAAATGTGATTAAGTGAATACTGCCGGTTGTTGATAAATGACAGTGGTGACGTTTTACAAAGCGAGTATGTCGCTGGAAATTGAGTCATCAGTGTCCCAATATAGTCAGCTAAAGAACTGCGCTCGGGCTGCACGATGCTTGATGAAATAGGAATCAAAATTTTTGGACTAGGAATTGAATCATGATTCTCACTCATTTCTTTGACCAATTTTATAAGCAACAATATAAATATTTTTTTCATTCATACAGACCGTAGTAGCTACCGTAGACCGTTTTCCTAGCGGATTTCAATAGGTGGTCTCGGGTAAGAGTTGAGATGAGCGAGCGGGACAACGCTGCTCATTTTTCCGGCCGAGCACACGCACATCGGATTTTCGACACTAGCTGGATATGGATTAATTTATTCAGAAAATTATTTGTAAGAGTATTTACTCAAGAAAAATTCAGTTAGTTGATACATTCGGCTCCTACGAGAGCTCCTGAGTTTGTGTAAATTTGTTTAAGAAAACTCACTAACATAAAGCTCGACTAAGCTTCAAATCATATATTTGCCATTACTGAAATTTTATATAGGCCTATAGATTATTCTGTCAATTTAACTTGATAACTGTAATGAATTTCATGAACATTGTGCCCAACCGCAGTTGAGACTTTATGATAAATACTTCATCCTTTTAATGAGGTCAAAGAAACCAATTCATAACAAATCCATAAATGATGACAAATAAGACTAGCTATGCTATTAGATGAAATAACTCTTTTGTGTGTGTGTGTGTGTGTGTGTGTGTGTGTGTGTGTGTGTGTGTGTCTGTTACAGCTGACACACTGCAGTTCATGAGAATTACTGAGCTTAGATTACTTGCTTCTTCCTGGGTTCATATGGGTTTCCTTTGGGTTCTCTGGTTTCCTCCCACCTCACAAAAACATGCAGGTAGGTGGACTGGCTATGCTACATAGCCTCTAGATGTGAATGAGTGTATGAAGGTGTGTGAATTCTTATACCCGGTGTTTAACCCTGACCAGGATAAAGCAGTTATTGAAGAAGAATGAATGAATGAATGCACATAGGAGGTACTCTTTCATCATTTGGTTGTCATTTTGTTGCTTACAGCTCTCTGTGAACTTTGTCCGTCAAGTTTAAGCTTATGGGTGAGTGGCATTTATCAACATATGCGTGTGAAAACATGCAAAAACATTCACACAACTTTAATAAAACACTTATAAATGAAGCACATTGTCTGAATCTCTTGGAAAACAAGTGTTACAGAGTTACTTCTATCTACACTGTTAACTGCTAAGTCTGCTATACTTAGCTGGGATTCCCACTAATTTGCAGCTGCAAAACTGGTCCCCAAATGCCACAGCCTGAAATGTGTTCTTGTGTCAGTGGAATGTGATTAGTCTTTAGCCCACTGGCAGTGTAGGGTATTTCTATTTTTTTCTATTTCAGTGTTCTTATGACTGTTGGTTTTGGTGGCCCTTGCTACCAAAATAGTCCAAAACAGTTCAATCAGTTTCAAGGCATTGATTAACAGATTTAAATGATGTGGATGCCCAAATACACTTCGATGCAGAAGTCTTAAGATTAAGGCTTTTTATTTCCGATTTTACTGTTAGCTAGTTGTGCTGTCAATGTCACGTAGGTCTCTATAGAGATTGAATCCTGTGTTCTTCATCACCAAGTAGGGTCTCAAATCTGCAGCTATGAACTTCCCAATTGCTGCCTGAATTGAATTAGTGAGGAAAGGCTATCTGAATGCAGCAGAGTGAGTTTGCTCTGCATGCGTGTGTGTGTGTGTGTGTTGCATTGTATTTTCTATCACAGAAGGTTGATGTCAGAAATCTTTGTGGTATAATGCTGCCTTCAATTTCTGTCATAATTATGAGGTGAGTGCACTTGATTCTTGATTAGAATTGTGTTTTGCGTCTTGATTACAATTCAGGAGCTTGTATTTTTCCATGAGCCCTGACTTACCGGGTTGGAAGCGTGTTAAAAACAAAACATCATGGCGGCTGCTAAAATAAATGGGATGTCTACAGCTGACAGTAATATTTAAGCAGGTAATATGAAATAATTTTTTTCATTTCCTTTCAGTAAAGATTTATAAACCCCCTTGTCATTGATGACAAATAAAAAAAGATGTTTTCTTACACCGTCCATTTTGTCTGACTAAAACCACTTGAACACAGGTTACTTACAAACAAACGTCCGAGGAGGATTTAAAGGCTGCAATAGCACTAGTATATTCTACACATATCTGGCAGATTTCAGTCCACATTTTCATCCACAACTCCGCATTGTAACATACTAGGTAAGCTACGTAGCCTCTCCTTTACATCATACCTTAAAATATTTGGGGGTATTTTCCAGTTCCTGCCTCACAAGCTAATATGCTGATACCCTAGCTGCACAGCTAACATCCCTGAAGCCTCTCCTGATTCAAGATAAAGAGGAAGACACATGGGATTGATTAAATTGAAATCTATATTACACCTGATATAATATTAAACAGAATTTAATGACGAATAGCCTACTTTATTATGCAGATATATACAGATATATCGAACTAAGAGCCTCGTCTCAAACGAAACTGGAAAAAAGATCACATACTGGTGCCAAGGGTCACATACTATTCACACCATCTTGCAATATTTTAACTGCAATTTCATCTCGTCGATCTGTTTCTTATTTATTAAAGTAGAAACTGGTCTTGGATGACTGGAAACGTCTGGGAACATTGCCAAGATGGCTACCAAGTGGATAGATTTTACTAGAAGGTACAAACGTTGTTAGAAATGTTCTTCCACAAGTAGCTTACAATAGCATTTTTCTACCAGAGTGGGCTTCAGAGGCCCTAAATGATACATGCAGCAGCTTTACCCTAGCTGAATTGAGATATATACTGTATATATTTATAAAATCCGGTTGTCACACACAACATAAAACTGTTCAGGCTGCACAGACAGCTCTTAACATTCTTCAATTAATTAGACAGATTTTAAGCCCATAGTTGCCATTTATGTAATGTCATTGCCAGTCCTTCCATTTTAGTGCTCCGAAGTGTCATTTACACATGAACTTTATACATGAAAATGTCAACATTTTAAGATAAGCTTTATTCCTCTAGGTCAGTGCATGCTAAGGGATCTTTTTATTATTAGTGAAAAAAGCAATAACGTAGATTAATATTATATTGACCGCCCCATGGCAATGAAAGTACGGGTTAGAGAATAAGCTCAAGTCTCTATCAGTTGTGAGTCATTCTCAGTTTTTAATAGGCTTTCCTGGGACAGGAATGACTATAAGTTATCTCCACAGTCCTCAGAAATATCGATCCGTTTAGCTTGATTTATAAACAATGCTCTGCTGGCCAGGCTGTCTCAGTTAGCCTTACCAGTTCAAGGCCAGAGGCAACAATTAATCTTGTACAGAATGGAGTAGTAGCTCATCTCCAAACAGCTTAACTGCATGTTTAAATACATGCCACTAATCATAGCTTTATGTTGATGGAATACACAATAAAGTAGCGTAATCAGTCAGGTCTGTCTTGCTATGTGTACACCATAATTGTAACTTTGAATTATAGGTTTATTGCTCTACAGCAGCTCATATAGCTCATAACTCATATTGATCATGTTGCTTGTGTTAAATCTTAATGAACTGATTTTGCTGAAAGAGATACAGTAAATCCTCATTTATTCAAGTTCACAGATAGCACACAAACCTTGGTAGGTAATATTTATAAAGGGTGAAGTTTCTTTTTTTAAACACCGTTTTTTGTTTGTGCATCCCTTTCCATCTTTGAATGAATGACCCATTAGAAATTAACCAATAGAAATTAAGCACACAACTGTGTGTACACGTGAATTTGAAGCAGCAGCAGTAGCAGCAGAGAGTGACCCTGGCTAACAGAAAGGTAAGTAAAATCTTGTTCTTCAGTGTAAATGTAGGTCAAAAACATTTTACAGTACAGTTCCATAATTAAATCTTAAGTAGTAGTTCCATATCCATCTGGGGCACAAGGCAGGGGACACCCTGAACGGGGTGCCAAACCATCGCAGGGCACAATCGCACAACTATTCACACACTACAGACAATTTGGAAATGGACAATCATACTACAACACATGCCTGTGGACTGTGGAGGAAACCGGAGTACCATCGGAGCATGGGGAGAACATGAAAACTCTGCACACACAGGGCGGAGGCAGGATTCAAGCCACCAACCCCGTAGGTGTGACTCACTGTGTTCCCCAGTAGTTCCTCAATAATTCCTAATCACTATAATAAACGTCTATCACATTACTATGCTGATAAAATGTTTTGTGGTAATGAAATAAACTGGGCTACTCATCACAACTATGCTCATGACTCATCACAACTATGCTCATGACTCAACACAACTATGCTCATGACTCAACACAACTATGCTCATGACTCAACACAACTATGCTCATGACTCACCACAACTATGCGAATGACTCATCACAACTATGCGAATGACTCATCACAACTATGCGAATGACTCATCACAACTATGCGAATGACTCATCACAACTATGCTCAAGACTCATCACAACTATGCTCAAGATTCATCACAACTATGCTTATTACTCATCACAACTATGCTTATGAAACACGTTATGACCTCATCAATTTTGGATACTAGTTCCTAGTGATTTAATAGTATGATAAGGACATTTATTTATCACTTTCCTTGTCAGTGAAGAAAGGATAATAGCTAATGTTAATCAATTATTAGTATTTAATGTTTTCACACTTAAGGTAATGACATAGTACGGACATTGTACGACACTAATACATGGAGATAACAAAGTGGTTTAAAATGGTCATTTTTAATATTATTATATATTATATAATAATATTTTAATATTAATTACCAAATCATTACACTTTAGTTAACATAGTAGTTTATTACAATGAGTAGTGATTACTGAGTAACTACTATGGTAACACTTGATTACTTACTGCTAAGTTAATCAGTACTTAAAACACTATGGAAACGGGTCTGATCCTGAAGACTAGTTCTCTTATTGTTTTGCTAACTAGTTTGGACAGCGTGTGTTTAGTAGTAAAATGCTTTCTGGTATGCTTATAGCCCGAGCAGAAACTGACAAGTCAATGTCAAGGTGTTAATGTCCAGGTACACCAGCTGCTCATGTCCTCTAACAGCATGAGTATAGGATGCAACTGACTAAACTTCAAATGATAATTACAGTACTACATGCTTTATATAAATTCTTGTTTTTTATTTCAATGATTTTTCAAATTTTTAGGGCTTCATTTAAGCAGGTAACAAACAACACACTGAATTCTCACTTGCCTAAGTAGGAGAACTAAGAATATTAACAACATGTACTGACAATGCAAAATGTTGGCTAGATATTTTTGCACTGTCTTCCCTGAATCCTCTTTAGGCAGATTGATATAGGAGTGCTGAGTGTAAATGTGAGACTTGTGTATTCTTAAAATAGCATTAGTCTGGCTATGAATTATCTTATTTTTTTAAATTTGCTTTTATTTTTTACTGACCGGGATACACAATTGCTGAAAAGTCCAATCATGTAAATAGGCTGAATAATTTAAAAAGTGGGGGACAGCAATCGATTTTCTATGAAACAGCCTCCAGTTTTCAGTTTGTTCGTCACCATCTTAAACAGTCATAGATGTATATGGTTGATTACTCTCATTAAAAAGGAGAATTGAGATTTATCATCCCCCTACTGTGTCCTTATAATTTGTCTCTTTGCTCTAAGACAGGTTAGATGAGACACCAGGTGATCCTGATTGCATGTGTCAGCCCACCCCCCCAAAAAAACAAAAAAACAAAAAACTACCAAGACAAACTGTTTGAACAACCAAACATTCTTTCCTTCACTGACCCATTACTGTTCAGCATCACTAGCCGTCTAATGATCAACAGCGGTTCCTGCCTCATCTGTGCACATCTGTTTGCTCTGTTTTGACTGAAGATTGGTTTCTAAGAGAAACAGTTGAATAGCTCTGTCTCTGACAGCTCCAATTAAAGGAAATATGTTAGCTGATGTTAAGAAGACATTATTTGAGTTGAGTGGATTCTAAAAGCAAAATGGGTTTAAAAAAAAAAATTCGTATGGTTTTATTATATTTCTCTTCTCCCTTCTAAAGAAGACTTTCCTTAACAAGGCACTCAACGGTACAGTGCACAGACCAAACGGTTTCCCAAAAGAAGCCACAACTAAAATATTACACTACTCAATTTATTCACATCAGAGAAAGTGCTTAGTCATAACTGTGTTAAAAATTGTTAGTAATTAAAAACTCAATTAGCTTATCACGAAACTACACAAGACATAGTACACAAACCCCCTTTTATCTTCATTCTGAAGTTGGTATTTCATAACAGTAGAATGGATTAAAACCTAATTGAATTCCCTTCATCAACAAGTTATACAATTAACTGTAAACAAAAGCTGTCATTTTAGAAATTGGACACTTTTCAAGATAAATTCCTCATAAACAATTACTTCCTGCCCACCGGCCATGCGCTGTATCAATACAACATCGACAAAAGGGGATTCCTGAATGCATGGTATCAGTGGCGTTTTCTCTTAATAGAGATTGACATTCCAATTCATCCGAAGGCTTACTCAGTTCATTACTACAGACACATCTACCATCTTATTGTAACGAGGACTGACACCAGGCCATGGTCTGATATTACATCTGAAAGATACAGCGGCGTTAATTGTTTGCCATTCATATGCCCTTGTTTTCACCACTACTTTTTCAGTTATGGTAGCTAGCTTGCAGAGAGTTGGACTTCTGAATTGGATGGTAGATGTAAACATACATAGCTATGTCATTAGGCTACAGTATGTGTCCTTTAATCATTATCATAATTTGTATCTAACTCCCAGCTGGGCAAATCATTTATGCTACACAGAATCCCAAGCTACTATACCACTGAGATATTTTTTTTTAGTTCTTGTATTGACAATTTACGGTAGACTAAATTGCATTACTGCACCAGGCAAAATGTCATCCGCTAATTACCAATCCCTTCATAAGTGTGCTGACATTAGAGAACTTGAAACTATGCAGGGCAGTTGATCCTCAAGACTGCAGTAAAGAAACCTGAGCTAAAGGATCTAGGGCTGTCTGAGTAATTTAACATTTGAGTACATTATTATGCTGTTTACAGTGTGTTGGATGGTCCATGCTGTTCTTGCACTTTTCAACAGAGGATATAAATTGTGGATATATAGCAACCAACAACAAAAAAAAGTTTTCAATAACCTGGTTGCACACGAGTGCACACCCCTTAACTGATACTTTGCTAAAGAACCTTTTGCTTGTAATACAGCACTCAGTGTTATTGGGTAAGAGTCTACCAATTAAGCACATCCTGTTCTGGCAATTGTATTCCACTCTTTCTTAAGAAAAATTCTCCAGAGACCTCCAGATCTATCAAATTATGAGGGCATCTCCTGTACAAAATCCTGATCAAGTCACTCCACAGGTTTTCGGTGGGATTTAGATCTGGGCCTTTTCTTCTTTTGAAGCTATTCCTTTGTTTTTTTGGAGTTGAGCTATGGGTGATTACCATGCTGGAAGATGACATTTTCATCATCTTCATGTGTCTAACAGAGACCTACAGGTATTCTGCCAAAACAGATTGGTTTTTGGAGCTATCCATGATTTCTTCTATTTTGACTGGAGCCCCAGTCCCAGCTACAGAATAGCTGATAGCTATAATAGCTGAATAGAAGCAGCCCCATAGCATGATGCTTCCACCACCATGCTTCACCGTGGGCATGGTGTTCTTTGGGTGATAAGCTGTCTTGTGTTTGCACAATATCTTTTAAAACTATGCCCAAAAAGTTATACCTTGGTCTCAGACTATAACAGACAATAACACATGTTCCCCACAAGGTTTGGGGTGATTTCATTGAGCTTGCCTTTTTTGTGAGAAATGGCTTCATCTAGTAACCGCTACCCTATAGCCCATACATATGAAGAATACAAGAGATTGTTGCCACATGCAGGTAGTGACCAGTACTTGTGAGATATTCCTGAAGCTACGTTAATGTTGCTGTAGGAATCTTGGTAGTCTCCCTGATAAGTTCCTTCATGTCCTTTCATCTATTTTAGAGGGACGTCCTGTTCTCAGTGATGTCACTGTGGTGCCCCATTTTCTCCACTTGTTGATGATGGCCTTCACAGTGTTCCATGGTACATCTGTTTTGGAAATTATTTCGTAACCCTCTCCTGATTGATGCGTTTCAACAGTGAGATCCCGTATATGCTTTGTAAGCTCTGTGCAGACCATGCCTTCAGCATTTGGATAAAACCAAGCTGTCAAGAAAATCCTTCAGAAACAGATGGTTTTTATTGGGGGTTAATCAGAATTACTTAATTGAGGACAGGTGTATGATAGTTAGTTTTGAGCATGAGTTTGAATGTGATCGTTTTATTTTGAGGACAGTCACATGCCCTGTTATAAAAGTGTGTGCACGTTTATGCAACCAGGTTATTGTACGCTTTTATTTTTAGTTGTTCCTCTATAACATTTATATTTCTTTTTCACGTGCATTTTGTTGGTTGCTCTATCATCCTAAAGATGGAAAAGATCTGACATAATTTCAAAAACCTGCAGGGGCGTGTAGAGTTTTTTAAATCCAGTTTATGTTTATATGGTATTATGGTACAGATTCATATAGACTATGCTGTTGTATGGTTTTGTGTTGTACTGTAGTTAGAAAAACTGCCACATCATGGGAGAAACATGATGCTTATTTATTTAAATATAAATATAAATGATCACTTTGCACAATCAAACTTATTGTTTTAAAGCTATGCAGTCAAATCCAGAATTATTGCCATCATTTATAAGAATGGGCAAAAAATAATTGTATAAAATAAGCATTGCAGGGCAGCACAATGGTGCAGTAGGTAGCGTTTCTGCCTCACAGCTCCAGCACCCTCAGTTCATTCCTGAGCTCAGGATACTGTCTTTGTTCTCCCATTTTCCATGTGGGTTTCCTCCATGGTCTTTGATTTCCTCCCAGCTCCCATAAACATGCCTTTAGATGGACTGGCTATGATATATTGCTCCTAGGTGTGAATGTGAGTGTGCATGATGCTCTGATACCCTGGCATCTCATTCATGGTGTATTCTCAGTGTTCCACCACCACCCTGACCAAGATAAAGTGCTTACTTGCTTAAGATTCCATCTACATAAAAGAATCAAATAAAAGAAAGTGTGTGTGTGTGTGTGTGTGTGTGTGTGTGTGTGCGCGCATGCAGATAACCTCGTTAATGTACGACAGCATCATGAAAATATGCACGTTAACAGACAAAAATGCTGTTATTATTAGCTATTGCACTAAAAAACGATAAGTGCTGCTAGGTCAGAAAAAAAACTGAGGAGTGAGAATGTAATGGAGGAGGAACTGTTACCAAAAACAGAGGAACATCTCTATAAGCACTTCAGTTAAACACACAATGTGTTCAGCAGCAGTGGCTTTTGAAAAAATAAAACCCCTTGTAACAATAGTCTGAGTGGAGCTCATTTCTGAATTTACTTGTTAGGGAGAATTCAATAGGACTTTTTTGGTGTCTGTCTATAGTATTTTTATCTTTGAATGAGAGCTGACAATCGCTATTACGTTCTGCTTCATCTACTTGAACATGTATTGTGCATGACTAAAGCCTCTGTAAGACTGTCTCCTATTGGTTGAGACACATATATGTCAGACGTTCAAGCAAAAAAGTAACTCTGGTAATTTTACTAAGTTTTTTGATTGATACCAGAAGTCTTTGTGCACACAGGTTCACCTTCAGCTCTGTTTTTTCCCTGCTATATTTTGTTCATATAGTGCATTAGGTAGCGTGCACATTGCATTTATGTTATACCCTATGCATAGTGCACGAATGACTATTGTAATTAGCACCGTTAACATGTGCTCTGTGAAACACTGGGTGATTGTATAAGAAGTAGGCCTTTGAACAAAGCAGTGTTTGCGTCAAAGTGTATGAAGTGTTGAGGCCTGCGAGTTATAAGATACAGTGTGGGATCTGTGAGGGATAGCTAATAAGGCTAGCAATTCTAATAGAGAAGGCTGACCCTTGAGTTCCTGAGCAAACGCTGAAATAAGGGATGCTACATATGTATAAATATACACTCACCACGCCAGAAGAGATAGGAGGAAACTGTCTCCAGCTTTGCAGGATATATTACTGTTAACTCTGACTGTAGTCATAAGCCGCTGTTCAGTTAGCTCCATATGGTGTACAGTACATGTGGTCTGACGTGTGTGCAAGATGAGGAAAAGAAAGTGAAAGATGGCTGTATTACATTTGTATTTACAGTAACTTTCAAAAGTAGGTATACAGGTTAGTCTCAGTACCTGTACTATACACTGCATAGCTGGAATTGGGATAAAACAGTAGTTGGTAAAAGCTGAGGGATTTAAATAGCACAGCATTTTAAAGCTTCCATTGATTTCTGAAATCTGGTGTAGTATGAGCTTTAACCTGACACACAGAATCAGTGTATGGATGACCGCTGTCTTACATTTGTTTTGGTCTTATTCATTCAAACACATACACAGAAAATGTTGTACCTTGAGCCAGAGGTTAACCTTGGCATATCTGGATAATGTATGCTTTAGGCTTAGCAGTACTGCATTACTTGCAGACCGAACGGTGAATAAGATAATGGTGACAGGTTTTCTACATAATTAATCAGAGCCTTACTGTGCTAATGAATGTGTTTTATGATGAGGTAGAGATTTGGACAGTCACGTTTAAGATGCCACTGATCTGATTGTTTTTTTAAATTGGAAAGCATCAATCATGGTCAGTTAGCAAACGCAAGCTGAGACTTAAACAATGCCCTGCATTTCCCGTAGGAGAGCAGATGTTACTGATTAACCAGACAGCACAGAGCCCAACAATATCATAGACTAAAGGTTCAGGCGATTATGCAAACACTGCTGGTTTAGTTAATTTACTGTGTACAAGCTGCCTTCAACCTGTTCTTCACGTATCTACAGTACACTCAATCTGTAAATCTTCATGCCTGATCAAGTCCCAACAGTCAGAATTATATACAGATTAATACAATGTTCTAATACAGTGATTTCAAGGAGTCTTACATGAGCATACAAACGTACATTCATTTTAAACCACTCTTGTAGTAATAAATGTAGCCCTCATACGTGCCAAGCCTCTGCCTCCTATTCTTGCCTCTGTCACAGAGCAGCAGCTTGTTAAATATACAAAGGATATGACAGAATGATTGTGCTTGAGTCTACCTGAAACAAGTCTGGACCTGAGAAATCACGAAGATGTGTGTGGTGGTGGTGATGGTGGTGGGGGAGGGGGAGAGTGTAAGCTGTGAAATGCTCCAATAAACAAGGTCTGAAATAATCCTGCAGCCAGTGAACAAACTAATTACTAATTGCAGTCCACACTCCCCTGGACTGATAAAGAGGAATGGCTTAATTCTGGCTCCTCTGGAATACATTAGCTCATTAATATTTCATTCACCCACATTTTCTTCTGGCAGGATGTCTGACCATTAATCAGCAGCCACTGAGCCACAGCGAAAAAATAAAATAAAATCCAGCAATAGTCAATTTGGAGTCATTCACACAGTTCGTAGGTGAGCTTTAATATGAACATAAACAGAGGTGTCATTATAGCAATAAGAACACTTTTTAAATGAATTAACTATCATATAATTTTTTTTTCTGCTGATACTGTATAACACATTTCTCTGAAGTTACTTCAATGCTCTACTTCAATGGACTGCTAATAATGTTCCGAAACACATACTGCCTTTCAATCAAATTACACATTACGTACACCTCGCTTCCCAAAGAAAATACACAAAACACCACAAAAGCACCTAAAACTCTTAAGATACCTGGACACCTGTCCATTACATCCATATGTGCTTGTTGAACATCCCATTCCAGATTTATTAGCTCTTTGCTGTTATAATAAGCGGCACTCTTCTGGGAAGGCTCTCCGCTAGATTTCGGAGCATGGCTGTGAGGATTTGTATTCTTTTTATGAGAGCATTAGTGATGTTGGGTGAGGGGATCTGGGGTGCATTTGGTGTTCCGTTACATCCCAAAGGTGTTCAGTGGGGTTGAGGTCAGGGCTCTGTGCAGGACACTTGAGTTCTTCCAGTCCAACCTTCTCAAACCACGTCTTCATGGAGCTCACCTTGTGTACTGGGGTATGGTCATACTGGAACTGGTTTGAGCATCTTAGTTAGAAGGGAAATTTTAATGCTACAGCATACAAAGACATTCTAAAATGGTAAATGGTCTGTACTCATATAGCGCCTTTTAACCTTAGCGGTTCTGCAAAGCTATTTACACTGTGTCTTATTCTCACACACACACACACACACACACACACACACACACACACACACACACACACAAATGATAGCAGAGCTGCCATGCAAGGCACTAACCTGCCAACCCAACGGGTTTCAGTGTCTTGCCCAAGGACACTTCGGCATGTGGATTCATGTGGGCCGGGACTCAAACCACTAATGCTGCAATAGTGGACAATCTGCTCTACCACTTGAGCCACAGCCTAGACAATCATGTGCCTCCAACTTTGTATCAAAAGTTTGGGAAAGACCCACATACGGGGGTCATGGTCAGGTGTCCACAAACTTTTGAGAATACAGTTATTAAAACCTTGAGTGATTGCAATAGTTTTTCCACACAAATAACAAAAAATATTTTGTTGCCATTTTTGTAAGCACAATAAACTCAATTGAACTTGCTCTCACATCTTCTCACATTCACATTACTCATTTAAATTTCCCCCTCATATTGATGTCAGCTGGATTAATGAAGCACACAACACAGGAAGTGCAATTTGTTAAACAGTTCACACACCTCTCGGAATGTTGCTATGTATATTAAAAGAGTCACGTTTTAATGTGCTGGAGCCTGAACATCCAATAAAGAAGAAGAGCCTGTAGAAAGCATGGTATAAGAGCAGAAGATCTACTATGAGATACAGCCTACACTAATTGACAATTTCCACAACCATAAACTCTTCTAGAGAAGCCCTGGACAGAAACTGTACTGTGTAGGGACCACACAATATAGCAAATCTTCTCATTCCACTGCAACTGAGGCAGTTTGAGGTGGTTTGAGACAAATTACATTACCACCATTTGAGTTTGGCTTGAGGTGGTTTAAAACAAATTCCATGACCACCATTTAGCACTGGTGCACACAAGTGGTTCTTCCACCATATTTTCCATTTGTAAATCATGTTGAGTTCCTGTCTTCCTGGAGATGGAAAGTACACTATAAGTCCAAAAGTCACTATCAGACCTTAATCTGTGTTTAAACATCCCATTCCAAAACCATGGGTATTAATATAAACAACCTTGACTCATTTGAAAAGGCTTTCCACTAGATTTTGGAGCATGACTATGGGGATTTGCACATTCATCCACAAGAGGTACTGATGTCAGGTGAGGAGGTCTGGGGTGCAGTCAGGGTTTCAGTTCATCCCAAAGGTGCTCAGTGGGGTTGACGTCAGGGCTCTGTTCAGGACTCTTGAACTCTTCCACTCCAACCTTGGCAAACCACATCTTCATGGAGCTCGCATTGTGTACAGGTACATTGTCATGCTGGAACAGGTTTGGGCCTCTTTAGTTCCAGTGAAGGGAAATTTTAATGATACAGCATACAAACACATTCTATACAATTGTGTGATTCCAACTTTGTGGAAACATTTTGGGGAAGAACCACATATGGGTGAGAGGGTGACCACATATTTTTGGCCATATAGTATATATGAATGCAACGCACATGACAGAGTGAGACTTCAACAGGCCACAAACAAAGATTCGGAGGTATTCAGCTAAATACATCCTAGTCATGCATCTGTTTTTCCCTCAGGTGAGTTGGTACAGAAAATACAGGCTATTGTACGATTCAATCATTGATCTTCAGTAACCTTTATCCTGGTCAGAGTTGCTGTGGATCCGGAGCCTATCCCCGAGCTGTGAATTCACCCAGGATGAGACCATTGCAGAGCACCATGAACGCACATTCAGACCTAGAGACAATTTAGCATATCCAATCCACCTACTATCATGTTTTGCGAGATGGGAGGAAACTGGAGCACTCAGAGGTATGGAGACAGTAACTTGAACTCAGGATTGAGCTGGAGCTGTGAGATGGAAATGCTACCCTACGACATGATGAATGAACTCAAAGCTAAACTAAACTCATATCAGTGAATGTTCCTTCTTCCCATTTGCAATATTATGCAAAAGCAATCCATTTCCAATACATTGAAAGGGGAAAAACTTGCAGTTATTTAAGGAACTGTAATATATCACCTTTTCCTTTTCTAAAAAAAAGACAAGTGAGTAGTGATGTGAGAAGAGAATAGGAGAGAAGAGACGAGAAGTGCGAAGAAAGCAGTATTTCATTCTGCACAAAGTTTTTTTAATGGCTAGCCTTAATTTTTTGAGAGCATTGAATTCTGTGTCCTATTGATTGAATAAAAAAAAACCTCACTTATATTAATACCATACATCATCCACACTCCTGGTGAATGAGTCATGTCACATTCTATCTATACAGGTGTGGTAATAAAAGGGTTTTCCCACAAAATCTTTAATGAAATGTATGTATGGAGTATATTCGAATTGAAACCTATGCACCAAAAAACAAACAATGGCTTAGTAACGCTTCCAATTAGATTATAACTTTATTGCTGCTGCCACTGAAAGAGACTGAACTGACAAACTGACTGATCTGAGTGTTCTTTATACTTCATTGTGAAACATTTCCCTTTGCACTTTAACACTCTCAGATGAGAGAAGGATCCATGGATTTTATACTCAAAGAGACTCTTCAGTATAGACTATAAAAATGAAGAGGTCCTCAACTTGTCAACCCACAAACTCATTTGTGCTGGAGCGGAAATGTCTTTTTTTTTTTTGCTCTTTGGTGCCGCTGTGATATTTTTGGTATCATTTACTTCAGCTACGGTCCCAGAGAGGGGAAGCTCTCGAAGAGCTGATGTCTACTGGATGATGGATGGAATACCACGTAGCCTGGACTCACACAGTCATTTTTCAAAGGAATGGAAGCTTGTACAACAACACGTCATGACTCAGACTTACAGCATATTGAGATAACAGTGCTTTAGAGAACTGTAGATCGTATGATTTGTAATGCAAGTATGCCGTCTAGAACTTTTTCAGAAATTCACACAGATTCAAACAAGCGAGCATGATTAGTAGCTGGATTTTGATTGATTTTAAATCATATTAAGAAGAGTTATTTTCCTAATCGTTACCTTTATAATAGTTATGAATTTGGAAGCGAGAGACAATGTTGTTAGCAAAGGATTTTGGGTTGTTTAACCAGTGCTAAGCTAAATACTGCATATACAAAATGCATTAATGAAAAAAATATCTTATTTAATATCTTGTTAACATAAAAGGAAAAAAAATATGTACATTTCCTTTTTCTATCTATTACTTGACACTTTTTTCTTTATTTTTATGCCTTTGGCACTAATGATGTTTTTGGGTTGTTCGTCCTTCCATCCATCTGAGATTCACTTGGCATGGATATCTCAAGAACAAATGTTTGTTGGATTTCTATGGAGTAATCACTGTAACCAGCAGATGACCTGATTCGATGATGGAATTGATCCAAACAGGGTCAATGTCACAGCAAGGTCAAATGTTGTTGACGCTCAAGGAAGAGATCTACTTGTTTCAGTTTAACCCGATGTTTGCTTAGGTAATTTAACGTACCCCTCATAATTTGAGTAAGAACTTTTGGAAAAAAAATATCTTAGCAAGTTAAAATATCTTAAAGATGGGAAAATCTATCAAACTCTTCTTATTATGAAATTACTGTAAATCAAATAGAAGATTATTCTGCCCGTTTTTAGATGCTGTTACACATTTCAAGCTTTAAATTATCTGATTCAGGCAGATAATTTTGCTTCTCTCTAAAAAATGATTGCTTAAAATTAGAAAACTTATCTGCACATTTCGAGTAGAAAAATGTCTAGAAACAAGTTTAATAATATATTTGGTTAATTTTAATCTTACAATAGGAGGTACTAGATAAATTTGACTATATTCAAGATATTTTCACTTGCTGTCATTTTTTTGCAGTGATGGGATCACTGATTGGGAGTGTAATTGAACAAATAGAGATGCGAAGGGGAGAAAAAAAGTTTTTTTTTTGATGCTTTGTTGGAGTACACTGGTTTATAGAAAATATATTAAAGTTAAGAATCTAGTGGTAGCTGCTTCCCATAAACATACAGTATAAACATACAAGTATTCAACCTCCTTAAAAATCATCAGGCTTGTCTGTATTACAAATGACACTTTAATATTTTGTGTTGTGTCACATTTTATTGTAAAAGACTGACCCTCAAAATGAATTAAAGTAATATTGGTTTTATGTAAGAAAATACTCTGTGACAAAAATTACTAACTAAAAACTGTTTGCTTAATTATTCAACACCTTTCTGTGGGAGCCCCCAAGTTTATGCATATGAAAGATGTCATCCTAATGAGGACACAATTGGCCTCTACCTGTGAATCATTAAAAAAGTTTGTGGTCAGATGTGATCAAAAACTGAGCTTTAATAAGCAAAATTCTAAACGCTATGTGTGGTGCAAACTGAACACTGTTCATTCCTCATCAAACACCATCCCAACAGTGAGGCATGGGGATGGCAGCATCATGCTGTGGGGATGCGTTTCCTCAGCCGGGACTGGGCATCTTGTTAAAATTGAAAGGAGAATGGATGAAGCAAAATACAGAGAGATAATCCAAGACAAGCTGCTTCAGTCTGCTAAAAAAAAAACTTAAGCTTGGGAGTTATTTCACCTTTCACTGTTTGAAAATTACAGTCCATAAGTGTCATGCAACCAAACTGAAGAACCTGGAGCAAGTCTAGTAGGAAGAATGGGCAAAAATCACTCCCGAAGCTGGTAGGAACCTCAAGAGACTGCAGCACAAGGTGGTTCTACCAAGTACTGGTCTGAAGGGATTGAATACATATGTAAGTAGCATTTTCCAGTTTATTTTTATTTTATTCCCAATGATCTGCTAACAAATAATGGATTTTGACTTTGAAAATGTACTTTAAGAGCATATTGGTTTGCAATAGACCGGAATGGGACTGCTGACTGGAACAATCTGTGTAAGTGTCATTTGTAATCCAGTCAAATCTGCTAAAGGGGGTTGAATACATTTGCAAGGCACTGAATGTTTCTGTGTATAGTTTCCTCCAGAATAGGGCTTTTTTGTTGAGAATTTGAGCACTGAGGTCACTACATAGGAAGAGACTCATGAGTCAGTTTCGGCTTCGAGCACTGGAGCAATCTGCAGCCATTTCCCTACATTTTCTTAAATGTTTGTAATCAAGCCAAAAGCACCTGCCATATGGAGCTGCTGTACAAAACTGAGAGCATTCGAGTGCATCCGGAATCAAAGGATACTATCAAGCTAAAACATATAGTTAGAGAAGAGTTAGTAAGAGTTAATGCAGCAACAATATTGTAAAAGTTACAGCAGATGTTACAGCAGATGTTATACAGCAAGAAAACATTGAAGTGCTTAGTGAAGAGGTAGGACTTCATATCTTTGTTTAAGGACAGACAGTGACTCGGCTGTTCGACAGTTTGTTCCACCACATGGCTGCCATGACAGAGAAGAGTCTCGATGCATGTTTTCCTGGTACCATCTACATTATTACCCATTCCTGTCAGTAAGACTGTCTTTCACAAAATTGGGGAAGAAAAAACATGATGAAAGTAAACACTTTGTTTTCACTTGTAGCTTTGCTTGCTCTGCCTTGAAAAACCTTTTATTATTCTATTATAAAGTCTTTGCATCTGAAATCTTTTCTGGCTTTGAACCAGCACAGCCTTCACTATGCTGCTGTTGGTGATAGACATAAGAGGTATTTGCGAGTGACTTTATGCAAGGCTCTTAGTGACAATTTAGTGAACTTTAGTTAAAACTGAAATCGTTACATGTAGGTGTAGGTTTTACTACATATATATATATATATTATTGCATGGGAATGCACTGCAGTGAATACTGTATAGATTGCAGAATTGCTCCTGTTCAATGTCAGAAACTGTCATAAACTAGATTTCACCTAGATCCAAGTTCAAGTCAGCACACAAGCTATTTAAACCTGACTGCATAATCTGCATATACTGAAAATGCTCAGTAACACACTGCAAATGATATGATTTGAAACTGATCAGCTGAGGTTTACATTAGCTAGACTTCTTATGTGAATTTACACCCACTCAGGAGGACGAGTTGGATGTGAACGTTTTTCCAAAATTACAGTGAATGAATTCCATTGTGTGTGTGTGTGTGTGTGTGTGTGTGTGTGTGTGTGTGTATGTGTGTAAATGCTCCTATGAATGATTTGTGAATAAATCCATTAATAACCAATTTCATAAATGAGGCTTATTTTTAGAACTACATCCTACATAGTGTACAGTACTACACTACAAAAAAAAAAAAAAAAAAGGTCAAGTGCAGCGGTTTTATTTTACTATCATTCCTCTGTAAGCAGTAGCTCATATACTTTGGAGCGAAATGTTGTTTCTCCAGTAACTTATAACCCAGGCCTACATAAAATGCAGGACGAGTGCAAAACGCACAGGACAATAAATACATAGAGCAATGCACATTGACCAGACAGGACAACAGAACAGTGTTATAAGGGAGAACCAGTGGAAGCAATTGTCTTTAGAGTGAAGACTGAAGAAAAGTCTAGCAGCAATATCATGTGAGAGGTAGCAACAAAAAAGTGTCTCAATAGTAAAAAGTGTCCCATAGCAGCATCAGTGCAGGTGTGCAGTGACGGTTGTGTGATGGTGGGAGTTGGGAAGGGTTTGATTAGTCCAGGTGAGTGTTGGAAAGCAACAGTGTGTTGAGTAATCTGATTGCCGCAGGGAAGAAGCTGTCGTGAAGTCTGGTGGTGGAGGCATGGACGCTCCGGTACATTCTGCCAGATGGCAGGAGTGTTAGTAAGTAAGTAAATAAATAAATAAAATCCTTGTACTGCTTCCTTTGCTGTACTAAATCTTATATAACAGAGTTTTAGCCTTATGTTATTCTTAGACCATAGCCTATTTCTGACTTAAGTGCTCATCTTTAAGTAATAGTAGAAGTAATAGTAGCAGAAGTAACAGACTCACCCAAACTGGACAGTTGAAGACTGGTAAAAGTCCAGGTGATTTTTTTTCCAATCTTCAACTGTCCAGTTTGGGTGAGTCTGGGCCCATGATAGCCTCCGATTCCTGTTCTTGGCTGACACGAGTGGAACCTGATGTGGTCTTCTGCTGTTGTAGCATATCCACCTCAAGCTTTGATGTTTTGTGCATACTGAGATGCTTTTCTGCTCACCATGGTTGTAAAGAGTGATTATTTGAGTTACTGAAGACCATCAGTCTTGTCATTCTCCTCTGATCTCTCATCAACAGGGTGTTTCAGCCTGCAGACCCTCAGCTCACAGGATGGTTTTTTGTTTTTCTAGAGACTGTTCCCAGGAGAAATCCCAGGAGATCAGCAGTTTCTGAAATACTCAAACCAGCCCTTCTGGTACCACAACCATGCCACGGTTAAAGTCACAGAGATCACATTTTTCCCCCGTTCTGATGTTTGATGTGAACATTAACTGAAGCTCCTGACCTGTATCTGCATGATTGTATGCATTGTGCTGCTGCCACAAAATTAGCTGATTAGATAATTGCTGTCAAGTCAAGGCAGACTAGCGACTCCATTTCCCAGAATGCACCACAAACTATAAACATGGCAGATGACTACAACTCCCAATGGAACACACAGACACGGCACCTCCTCCTGAGAACTAATCACACACCCACACCTGTTCTCAATCACACTGACAATCACACCACACTACTTAAGAGACTGCTCATTCACAAGGTCTTCGTGAAGTAATACGTTCAGTTGCCATTGTCTCTGTATGTCACTAAGCCGGTCCATTGTTTGGTCTGTTCTGGTTTTGATTCTGCTTTGCCTTTGTTGTTGATTTCTGCCTTACCTGCTCTAGCCTGTTTGCCTGATCGCCCTGATGACCCTTTGCCTGTTTTGACCATGCTATTTGGATTTGTCTGCCTATATCTCTCATAATAAAGCTCTTTACTGCAATTACATCCGTCTCATTACGTTACAACTGCATAAATGAGCAGGTGTACAGGTGATCCTAATAAGAATGATGATGAGTATATACACTCATAGATGAAGATATACTTTAGCAGACACTCTTAAGCAGCTTATTCTTAATTATTTATATATATATATATATATATATATATATATATATATATATATATATATATATATATATATATATATATATAAAAAATTAAGAATAAGCTGCTTAAGAGTGTCTGCTAAAGTATATCTCCATCTATACACATATACTCGAGTAGGATTAAAATGTAATCCTCATTAAAACTACTCTTACAATTTATCTGTAAAAGCCGGTCTTGCTGAGACATTGAGACATTAAAAAAAAAAAAAAAACCTGAAGTGCCAATAGAGATATGCCTCCACTTTTCAGTACTAATTCCTCCTCACTTAATTGCTCCATCCTTTTCTCCATCCGACACTTGGTCGAACAGCGGTCATCGTTTTCAGTCTAATAGCTAACGACAGCAGTGTTTTTTTGGCTGTTCACATGTGTATGTTTTGGTTGTAGTGTCATACACTAATGATGCCACCTGTGCGTACACACACACACACACACACACACACACACACACACACACACACACACACAGCACAACAACTGAATTGCCTACAGTAAACATGGTTAGACATTTTCAGTGGGTCTTGATTGGTGGTTCAATACTTCAGGTTTTTTCAGATTCTCTATAATTATAAAGTAAAGTGCTGGAGGATGGGTTGGATTCAGAGAAAACATGATGGTGGGCTGCCATTTGGAAAAAAAACAAAACATATTAAAACAAATAAATCACAAAATATGATTTTTACCAGATTGTTTTGATCAAATAGGCATACTTCATGTGTCAACTTCCAACAGGATGGCAGGCTTGAACCATCAAGACCATCAAATTTAGTCAGTCCAATGAAAATGCACATTTTTGGACATTCTTTCCTTTTAACTATAATACTCTTCATTACATCAAACTATGATCGTGATTTTATACTGGCTACACTGCAGAAATGACAGCAAGTGGAAATACTGTGAATATACTGAAATCTAGCTTGTCTTATAAACCAAATATAACCAAATCATTAAAACTATTCCTATGCAATTAAAATAAATAAATAAATAAATTCAAGCTTAAAATGATCTTGTTTTATTGTTATTTTGCTAATTTTTCAAGAAATAAGCTAAATTACCTGCCAATAGAATAAGGAAATCTTCAAATTAGTTTAGAAATGTCTAGAAATAGGTTGAATAATCTCATATTTGGTTTACTGTAATCTTATAATAGGAAATACGAGATACATTTGACTACAGTGGTGCTTGAAAGTTTGCGAACCCTTTAGAATTTTCTGTATTTCTGCATAAATATGATCTAAAACATCATCATATTTTCACACAAGTCCTAAAAGTAGATAAAGAGAACCTAATTAAACAAGTGAGACAAAAATATTATACTTGGTCATTTATTTATTGAGGAAAAGGATCCAATATTACATATCTGTGAGTGGCAAAAGTATGTACATAAGTGCATACCATATGTGAACTTTTGCTTTTAGTATCTGGTGTGACCCCTTGTGCAGCATTAACTGCAGCTAAATGTTTCCTGTAACTGTTGATCAGTCCTGCACATCGGCTTCGAGGAATTTTAGCCACTTCCTCAGTACAGAACAGCTTCAACTCTGGGATGTTGGTGGGTTTCCTCACATGAACTGCTTGCTTCAGGTCCTTCCACAACATTTCTATTGGATTAAGATCAGGACTTTGACTTGGCCATTCCAAAACATTAACTTTATTCTTTTTAATCATTCTTTGGTAGAATGACTTGTGTGCTTAGGGTCATTCTCTTGCTGCATGTCCCACATTCTCTTGAGATTCAGTTCACAGACAGATGTCCTGACATTTTCCTGTAGAATTCACTGGTATAATTCAGAAGTCATTCTTCCATCATTGATGGGAAGTTGTCCTGGACCAGATGCAGCAAAACAGGTCCAAACCATGATACTACCACCACCATGTTTCACAGATGGGATAAGGTTCTTATACTGGAATGAAGTGTTTTCCTTTCTCCAAACATAACACTTCTCATTTAAACCATAAATTCTATTTTGGTCACATCCATCCACAAAACATTTTTTCCAACAGCCTACTGGCTTGTCCACATGATCTTTAGCAAATCACAGAGGGGCAGTGATGGTCTTTCTGGAGAGCAGTGGGTTTTCTCCTTGCAGTCCTGCCATGCACACCATTGTTGTTTTTTTTGAGGTCCTCAGAAATCTCCTTTGTTTGTGACATGATACACTTCCACAAACATGTGTTGTGAAGATGAGACTCTGATAGATCCCTGTTCTTTAAATAAAACAGGACACTCACTCACCTTGACTGTCATCCCATTGATTGAAAACACCTGACTCTAATTTCACCTTCAAATGAACTGCTAATCCTCGAGGTTCACATACTTTTGCCACTCACAGATATGTAATATTGGATCATTTTCCACAATAAGTAAAAGACCAAGTATAATATTTTTGTCTCATTTGTTTAATTAGGTTCTCTTTGTCTACTTTTAGGACTTGTGTGAAAATCTGATGATGTTTTAGGTCATATTTATGCAGATATATAGAAAATTCTAAAGGGTTCACAAACTTTCAAGCACCACTGCATAGATGTTTTCACTTGCTGACATTTGCTGATTTACTGTGTAACAAAACAACAACCGAGAACAAAACGTGACAGCGACAAACCTAAACGTTTCGTGCTGTAGGTTGGTTATCGTCGGTCCAACAAAATCAGCATGTTTAATCCTTTCTATCATGACACATCTGTGTGTGAGTGTGGGTGTAGGGAGAAAGAAAGATATACTAAGCCATCTGTGCTCAACAGAACGCAAATGAGTGACAATAAACCAGTTTTTCAGTAGCTGTGTAGTGATCGTGATAGCTTCCTAATAATGCTTTTACTGTTTCTATTGTGTGAGATTAATCAGAATGGTTCTTGTTGTTGTCGCATTACGGATACAGAGTCAAGCTGAATAACCATCCAGTCAATATATTTTTCGTGGTCTGAGCTACTAACTTGTATAGCGTATCCATGCTGACATACGATACTGAAAGACATGCTTTCACACAAAACAAAAAATAGACAATACTTTCTGGAAAATTCATTTCAGTCGAAAATTATCAAATGAATTGTATGTATTGTATATACGTGCTGTAGCCTTAAATAATGGGATATATTAATCTTTCATTTCAAAGGCACACAGACTATTCCTTGCTTTGGAGAGGAGGAGAAAAGCAACGGCAAACAAATTCCTTTCATTTTCTAACAGAGCCCTTAGGACGGCCTTCTCCATCACAGACCCACAGGCTGCATATTGTCCAATGAGCTTTTTGGTTAATTAATTTATGTCAGTGTTTTTGATGAATTTTTCATAAAGCAGCACGCTATATAAATCTCACACTTTTCCCCGAGGACTCGTCAGTTTAGCCAAACTTTTCACACTGTTTACTTGCTACTTTAGAGGGTTTTTTTTTCTTCTTCCCAGCTCTCAGCTTAAGACTCGATGCAAAGCAGCAGAAAATAATGGGAACATTAGCATGGCATAATGAGAGGCAGACTGGCTTCACTCATTGCGAGGTAGAAATGCAAATGTCTGGCGGGGCCACCTGAAAGCGTGCGAGCCATGCATTAATGCCTGTACTTTATTTAATGCCTGAGCTCTGAGTGCCACCGAGCACATTCATGAGATGCAGAACTGACAGTTTCATTATGTATTTAGTCAGCGCACTAACATCTAACTTATCTTCTAACTATCTTAGATGATAATATGGCATGTGTGCACAGCGTTTGTGTTAGAAGAACTGTGCCATGAAAATGTACACAATGAGTTTACTGACATGAGTTTGTTATTTGCAGTGTTGTGGACTTACCTAGCTATTAAGGTTGTAAAGATAGCATAAATATATCTTATGATACTATACCAGCTGAAGTATCACGATACCACGCAATATTGTGTTAATTCATAATTCAAATTTACAAAATGAACCAAATTTACAGAAATACATAAATTTCAATGAAAACAGAGCTCTGCTTAGCTCGCTTACTATCAAACACAGCTAATTTGAGTATTTCCACACAGCGTTTAGCGTAACATTAGCTTGCTTACAAGCAAACAGGAAGTCTTTAAAGATTAATTGAAAGAATTCAGGTTAAATGAAGTGTCACTAACCTTTGTGTATTCTACAAAAGCAGTGAGATGTGCTGTTTTGGTGAAAATAGTATTAACTGCCGCACATACAACATTACTTACGATACAACCGTTTAAAAATATACAGTGACATCGGTGGCATTTTGAAGCTTTAGTATCACGATACTACCGTAGTATACTGTGCAACTCTAATAGCTATTAGGGTTGAACAATATGAACAAAATATGATACTGCAGTATAATTGCTGTATATTACATTAAGTGTGATGTGCTTTTTTATGATATAGAAAAATCTCCTTGACCAAAATGGTGCCACTCAGCCCTAATGAGTAATTTAAGCTAAAAAAATATATACCTCTACAGTCACATCGACAAGAGAGTAGTGCTGGTTATTTTACAGTAATCTCACCATCTCTCAGACTTCTACTCAGATCAGGAATTCCCATTAGTGAAGGTGGCAGGCTAAGTCATATGTTCGAGAAAGGATATGTAGGGTTTTTTTTTATCCTGCTAAATGAGCTTCGCCCAACTTTCTGTCCTTGTCAACCTCCCTGACTGCAGCGTTTCTCCCCTGCCTCCTCCTCCTCCGAGCCAATTAACGCAAGACCAGGAGGAAACTCTGGGCCTGCAGCAAATGTTAAAAGGCTTCTCTCACGATTTGAGCACTTTTTCTGAAAATCTACTTGAAGGGCTTCAGTAAAAATCAATAGAAGCATGATGCTCTTTTAAGTTTTCCATGGTGTGGAGCATTATTTATTTGTTTCATTTGATAAAACCAGGGGGAAAATCTAGCTTTTGGAAAATGTTCATTTCTCCAGGCGGCAGAAAGACGTGTGGTGGATGTCCAAAATACAAACAATGAAATAAGGACATTATCCTTTTCTGAAAAAGACACCAATAAACAATGCAGCATTTATCCTGTTCAAAAACTCAACAATTAACCACATTAGCCTCGTGCCATTCTTGGGATAATGGGGATCTCGTTATTTCAGAAAGTAGCACCAGGGAGCGCGGCTCGTAGGTGAGCCCCATGAACACTGTCCCGGATATCGTGCACAGAATTTAACGGATGTCATTAACAAGACTGGAGTAAAATGAATAAGAAGATTGAAACCCATTGTTAGGGAACTTTCTAAGGATGTTTTGACTTAATCAACCAGTGCTTACAGCCTTTATCGCAAGATGTCACAAGCTAAAGGAAAATTGCTTTTAGGGACAATTAGAGGAACTGTTTCAGTGTCTTGGCCTCTGTGGCTTTTTAATTAAGCAGTCCACAAATAGCATTGATAGTTTTGTGTGTGTGCGTATGTATGTGTGTGTGTGTGTGTGTGTGTGTACTTATTCCTGAAACAGGAGGTGGTAAAGGTGGCATAAATGGTTTGTCCTTATATAGCATATTTTTAACCTTAGCGGTTCTACAAAGCACTTTACACTGTGTCTCATTCAACCATTCACACACACACCAATGACAGCAGAGCTGCCATGCAAAGCACTAGCCTGCCATTGGGAGCAACATGTGGAGTCATGTG
This sequence comes from Ictalurus punctatus, assembly GCF_001660625.3. Taxonomy (NCBI): domain Eukaryota; kingdom Metazoa; phylum Chordata; class Actinopteri; order Siluriformes; family Ictaluridae; genus Ictalurus; species Ictalurus punctatus. Next base: position 8,620,563 of record NC_030439.2, on the reverse strand, counting down.
GGCTGGGAATCGAACCCCCAACCCTACAATTAATGAACAACCTGCTCTACCACCTGAATCACAGCCGCCCAATAAGAGTGTGGAGTATTTGAAAACAAACAGTGTTTTTTTTTTTTTTTATATTAGTACATTTTAGTAAAAAAAAAAAAAAAAATCTAGGTATAGGAGCAGAATACAGCAGTGGGTGATATCGCAAAAATATTGTGACATTCATATTTGCTGATGTTTGCCTGCAAAGCAGCAGGGCCCACCTAAAAACCCTGCACAGCAATGTGTTATTTAAGACACAAGGGAAACATCAAACAACTTGTAGTACTTATAGAAGTTACAGCAGTACTGATGATACGCACAATATTCTCAGCATGTACTATTTGACCATGATATTGATATCATATTTATATTGCCCAGCGTGTCTATTATTTGGTAGCATATATTTTGCAACTCATAACACTTAGACCTCTTTTTTACATTCGACGCATTGATGTTTTTCTAAATGCCACTGAAAAGTGCATTTCCTGTTTTTCAGCCACCTTTGTATCATTTGTGTCTTGATCACATGGTATGGCAAATTTCCATCTTTTTTTACAGCACAGATTTTCTCTTGCAGTTGTAGATGTTTCCAAATACAACGACTCTGATTAGGACACCTCACACACACGTGTCTCAGTCGTTCTCAGAGCAGCAGGTTATGAGTTACACAAGTGGCCCCTGTAGTACCTCAGAATGTGTTCTGCCGTCCTGAACGTCTGTTAGCAGGTGATTACCTGCATTACCTTTCTCTTCAGCGCATCCTGAAGACTCAGATGAATTCTAACGCTCGCTCTTGCTCTCTCCGTGCCGGTTTCGGCAGGGCTGTGATGTATGTGTAATTACTGAGCCCTGAGCCGTGGGCAGCACTGCTAGTGGGAGGTCTGATGCACTCTCGCAGAGTATCACACTCCCTAGCCTTATATAGCACACGGCCAGGGCAGGCTCAGCTACCAGCCCGATGGGTCCCGAAGGTGCATTTCAACGGCTCCCCGTCACAAAAGATGGAAGGCTCCGATTTGCAGGATGGTGCTCAACAACTTCGACTGCTGGGTGTGGTTTAATGTGCAGTAACTTTACTACTGGGGCAAAAAAAAAAAAAAAAGATTTTCCTTCTGACATCAAACACTGCAATCCTTTGCCATAATTTCACCTTGACTCTTTGCTTCTTAGTATGATCTAGTTTGAATCGCTTCACCTCAGCAGCTGTGGCTTAGCTTGCGTTTCATTTTCTGCTCATGCATTTCTATCTGTTTATATACAGTATGTACATCTCTATATGTAAATATGTTTATGTGATTTGCCTAAATGTACTTTCTCAGGAAAAAAATGGTACCTCTCCACATCACTGAGGTAGTACACTTCTCTTTTAGACCTTTATTATATATATTTTAGCTGTAATATATGTGGATATACAGTAGTGTACCTTTAAGGTTCACAGTTGGACCATAATTACCTTTGACCTTAAAGCTACACAAAATCCACTTTTCTAGGTTTATATTAAAAGTTACAAAAGGTGTGCAAAAGGGTCTCACGTCCACACCAAGGAATGAAGTTTAGTACCCATTTTTAGAGTGCATATAAATAAATATGCACATTCTTATCATCTTAACTTGCAAGTAAATAAAGTGAAAATAAAATAAATAATTAGTGCTAACTGATTATTTTCGTGCATGACTTATCAGGTGTACAGAACACTTCCCCCTGTCATTAGAAGACATTATATAATATATGAGGTTTTGCACATGCACAGTGCGAGTGTTCATTCACATGGACAGTCTGGGTCACTGTGTGGGTTCCTGCGCTCTAAGTGCTTACCTGTACCAGTCCATGCCTTTGTCGTAGTTCCGGTCGAAGAAGTGCGGCTCGGTGCCGAGGGCGCGCACATCCGGGTGGATGCGGATGAACTCCAGAACGGCGCGCGTGCCGCCCTTCTTCACGCCCACGATCAGCGCGTTGGGCAGCTTCTTGTTGCCGTACCGCTGCGCGCTCGCGCTAACTGTGGAAACATTGGCCGGTTTAGAGCGCGCCGTGTCGGCACCGCGCGCACGCGAGCTCCGCGTGCCCGACAGCTCGCTCCTGTTCGGAGCTAGACGCAGTGGAGCCGCCGTTGCTTTGAGTTCACTTCGGCTCGAGTTCCGTGCCTCCGCGCACGCAGCTGACCTCTGCAGCAGCTTCTTGGCGTTGGCGCTGTCTCCGCGCGCGCACCGCCGCTCCTCAAACCGGCTGCTCGGCATGACTGGAGCCGAGCAGAACAGCACGCTGTAGCACACGTACGTGAAGGACAGTGAGAGCGTGAAGATGAACATGAACCTGCTGCTGAACTTGGAGCTGGAGGACGGGGCCGCGCGGCTGGACAGAACCCTATTGGCCATTTCTCCATGGGGTAAAGCGCAGCATGGTTTTAGCCTTCGAGTTGCTCCTTGATTCTCGCGCGCCACATTTTCCCCTCGGAGTAAACTCCGAGCGCGCGGCGGTGACTCCTCAACTTAAATCTCATTCTGCCAGCTGGATGAAATCAACCTTTCCAATTCCAAAGTGACACGTTTGTTGAAAGCACTTTAACTCACGTAGTCTTGCGCGCTCGCAATGCGCTAGGAAAAGCGGTTTAGTTTAAATGTGCTCGAAGGAGAACCCAGTGCTCCTGCACTTTTAAATGCGAGCTGCAGTCGCGTGTGATTCGCGCGATACTCCCTGTGTACGACCACACGCATAATAATCCACACAATCCGCGCTGGGGACTGAATGTCCCGCACTCAAAAGAAGCATTCTTCTTCAAAGTTTCCCAAAACATGTCGTCCCAAAGCCACGGCGCTTCCTCCAGCTTGCGTGGCGTCTGCTCCAAAGTTCTCCGCAGCGGCTCCGACGCGCGTCCACCGCCTGGGACATGCTTAAAGACGACGCCTGACGTCACGTCGTGTTCTCGTATTCCTTGCGCGTTTGTCGGCCTTTTTTTTTTTTTTTTTTTTTTTTTTTTTTTTTTTTTTTTTTTATTAAAGCCACACGCTGTGCACGTGTCCTGACATCTTATCCAAAACTACCTTTACATCATGAGTGGCACTGAGTTCCCTTACTGATGAAGCGCCTTCATTTCATTTTGAATATACGTTTCCAGTAAGGTGTGTGTGTGTGTGTGTGTGTGTGTGTGTGTGTGTGTGAGAGAGAGAGAGAGAGAGAGAGAGAGAGAGAGAGAGAGATTTCACCTTAAATGTCCCTTTCAATACTTTCTTCTACTGTCTCAGAGATTGTCAGCAGGATGAGAGACAGTTTGATAGTACTCTCTCTCTCTCTCTCTCTCTCTCCTTACTGAAGATGTAGATGTAGTACTATCAAGCTCTGTCTCTCTCCCTGCAGACAATTTATATGAGACAGTAGAAGAAAGTAATGAAAAGGACATTTAAGGTGAAATATCTCTGTCTCTCGCTTTCTCTTTCTGTGTCTCTCAATGTCTCTCTCTTTCTATTTCTCTCTCTCTGTCTCTCAAAGTCAAAGTCAAAAGGTTGCTTTATTCTGTCTGTCTGTCTGACTCTCTCTCTCTCTCTCTCTCTCTCTCTCTCTCTCTCTCTCTCTTTCTCTCACTCTCTCTCTCTCTCTCTTTCTCTCTTAGTCTCTGTCTCTCTCCGAATACAGTCATCAAGACATCAAGACAAATAAGCATGAAGACCCTTTAATCCCATGATCTAATCTGCTGCTTTTCCATTGGATTGTATTTCGTTAGAGGAGCTTTAAAGTCGACAGGTCTCATTCCCCCTGTGGAAAGACTGTATCAGATGAGGCTTAAGCTCGCACAGGCAAAAATCCTTGTAACACGATTTTCACGTTGGGAGGTCTTAGTCAAAGCCTCGAAGGTTTGATGCTAAGAGCAGCCACTCCTTTCATTATTAAGCTCCACTTCAGCGTGTCCATTTTTAGTCGGCCATGCTCGTGAGAGAATACTCCACCCTGATGTCAAATTTATGGCACCTCGAGTGACTCGTTGAGCAAGCGCTGAGATTTTCCATCAGCGATTCTGACTAACTCATTTCTCACTAGGTTTTGTCTGATTCTGAAAAAAAAAAAAAAAAACACTGAATCTGCAGATTATATTTATATAAATGATGACAATCCTGTATGAAACGAACACTTTCTGGTGAAACACTGAGACTGTGAATCATTTTGGTACATTTGGATACAGTTGGCATTTCGTTTCTATTTGTTACGATAGAGTATATGTAAAATATTCCCGGCTCCTCCTTGCCTCATCAGACATTGTTACCAGCTCTGTTGTTTGCAACGTCAAGTATTTATAGCTGACTGATATCTGAACGTGGCATGCACAACCCAAATGTTGTGAGAGAGCAAGAGAGAGAGAGAAAGAGAGAATCTCTCATTTTCCCCCCAATTAGCCAGGCCCCATACAGTCTGTCTCTCTAATCAGCAGAACCTGACCATGAGTCTACAATTAGTGTAATGTAATCAGAGATGAGATCAATTGGGTTAACAGTTGCCATCAAAATAATACTGATACAATTAATGGAAGTTCATTAACCTTTTCATCCTAGTAAGACTAGAAAGCTTTGTGCGCAATGCCTCCAAACGCTCCTGGCGCCATTCTCAAGGGTAAGCACAAAGGTTACCGGTTCTAGAGCTTAGCTTGGAGTGTGGTATTTGAAAAAAGAAAAGAAAAAAGTAGCGACTTGAAATAAACCCAGATCTGTCTGGAGCTGTCAGATGAAAAGGTGTTGCTTCATTTTCAGATGTATGATTTCAGCATCTTTTGGCTGCAGCGCAATTTACCTCTTTTATATGGCTGGCAATTAACTTCCTGTGGCTCATAATGGACCGCTAGAATGATGCGGTTCACTTTGTCATTTAAATCTGTGTATGCTGTTGAGAGATGGTGCTATAGTCTCTCCATTCTTTCTCTGCCTCGTCTGGTCAGAATAACCTGATATGCACTCAAGTTCCAGTGAATGACTGTTGTTTAAATTATATTTAATGTCTCTTGTAGCTGAGAGCTGACAACTAGTGCTGAAATGTGCCTACACTGCAGGGAAAGCACTTTTTCCACAAAATATGCAGGACAGCAGACAAATATAATTTCAGTGGGGCAGAAGCAGACAAATATAATGTCTCCGGATGTAGCCAATAATACTGACCAGATTATATCAAAGAGTCCAGGTCTTGGTACAACACACATGCCAAACTGGATCTCTGATATTACAAAGGTATGTGTCTGCTGGCTGTTTCTATTTACTCAGAGTTGTTTGATAATATTATGTTTTTTTGTGTGTGTGTTCTCGCTGTGTTTGTGTGGATTTCCTCCTAAAGTCATGCCAATAGGTGCATACGGCATGCTCTAAATTGCCCCAAGGCGTGAATGTGTTTGTGTGTGTGTGTGTGTGTGTGTGGTGCCCTGTGATAGACTGGTGGCAAATCCAGGGTATATTCCCACCAGCCAGTCAGAGTCCCAGTGTTCCTGGGATTAGCTCCATATCCACCATGACCCTGACTTGCATAAAGTAGTTCCTCAGGAATGAATGAATATCGATGCATCCATTTTCCCTACCACTTATCCTACACAGGGTTGTGGGGAGCCTATTCCAGGAGACTCGGGGCACAAGTCAGGGGACACCCTGGATGGGCACAATCGCACACACATTCATACACTAAGGACAATTTGGATATGCCAGTCAACCTACAATGCATATCTTTGGACTGGGGGAGTAAACTGGAGTACCCAGAGGAAACATGGTTAGAAGCACACAAACTCTGTGCACGCAGATGTGGGATTCGAACCCCCAACCCCAGAGGTGCAAGGCAAATGTGCCTAACCACCGTCCCACTGAGTGTTGTAAGACAAACATTCCTTCCTTAATGTTCCAGCTTTTTTTTTTTAATAAGGCGCATCAAGGTATACCAAAGAAAGCTTCATCTAACCATGTTATTTCATTAATTCATGCATTTTTCTGCTTTGCTGAGCTTTACCACTCAAGAACAGAGTTATGAAGATGGATGCTCTTTGTGTTACTTCTTCAGCCTTGGCTGAGAATCCTACCTCTAGGCTTCAGTCGCAGTAGCGTGCCCGTTTGTTACTCCGAATTTGGTTGTCATGCTATCATTCAACCGTAATTTGATTACAGACCTTGTCTGCATGCATCACTGCTTGCCTCAAAGATATAAGCAAATCCACACATAAGTCTAAAAATCACAAGGGCAACCCCATTCATTATACTGTAGAACCATTGACATTAGACTTGCTCCTTCCTAAAGGAAGCTAAAAGCTGCAGACACTTATTCAGTGGTTTAGTGAAGAGTATGGCCTACTTTACTACCTCTTCTTCTGTGAAGAGAATTAATATTGCTGAAGCCAGACTCCAACCAAAGGCCATTGAACAGCAGGTCATTTCTTCCCCTGCCAACAAGCCACTGGGCTAATTGTTACTGACATTTCGCCTGTGTTGTTCAAATCCGAACTGTTTTGATGCATCGATCCCTAATGTTGTTCACAAGAAGGGGACATGAGTTAGAAATGTCACCCTTTTGGTCATCAGCTGGCTGTCTCACCGGAGCTGTTGCTTGGAACCTGGTAATTGTCCAACAGTCCATATTGGCAGGAGTCAGTGGGGTGCTCAGCAGGGAGGGGTATTTCCTCCTGACAAGTCTCCCTTATACTTATGTCCTGAGCTCTCAGTGGAGAAACCTGGGGGAAATCTGCTCTGATACTCTATATACAGTATGTGGGCTTGAGATTTGAGAGCGTTATGTGGCTTCTTTGTCAGCTAAGATACGGAACATATCACAAGGCATATCAGCAAATCTGTTTTGGGTTTTTTTTTTTGCAATATGACAGAACAAATATCAAACACCGACTCAACAATTCACCCTAAAATGGCTTCACAATTGTGAATGGTTTGTGGCCAGTGATGGAAGAATTATGCTTTTTGATGGATGCTTTAGTGACACTAACAACAGCACACAAGATCCCTTATCTAAAAATGTCAAGCTGGAAATTACATGTAATTTATCTAGTCTGGGTTGCCTCTCTGCCAGACAACTGAGCATTTTGCTGTAAAATATTATTACAGGGTTGTAAAGGTTTCTCCATACATCACAAATGTGTCACCCATGTGTTTGATTCTCATCTGAAGTACAGCACGCACTAATACGAGTAATATTTCAAAATGTGCTTGCATTACTAAATCTGCTTGATACCTTTTTCATTGATACTATTACACTCAGCATCCACTTTATTAGGTACACGTAGTCTATAGCTATACCTTTTCGGAACCTCTTTACTACTGTACCTAGACGCTAGTTTATGGTAAATTGTCTCATCTTGTACTGCACATAACATCATACTGTACATGCACTATATATACACTGGCCTTTTAAATAAATGATCTTGCAGCAGTACCAGTGCTGTCTAGATTTTTTTTTTTTTTTTTGCATATAAATTCATATATACATATATGCAAACATTTGCAAATATATTCATAAAGCTGAAGCCTGTGATGGAAAGCATCTTAATTTGTTTTGTATCATACATAATTAAAGGAGTTAGCTACAGAAGCAGGAAATTAAAACCCTCTTCATGTGAAATAAATCAATCCATTGTCTCTTTTTGAATTGCTCATGTATTTAACCCTTAGGCTAGGCTATAAATGAACAAGGAGAGATGTGCTAGCTTGATTGACTGGGAGATATACAGTGCCCTCCACTAATATTGGCACCCTTGGTAAATATGAGCAAAGAAGACTGTGAATAATTGTCTTTATTGTTTGATCCTTTATTAAAAAAAAAAAAATCGCAAAATACTCTGCAAAAATCTTTGTAAAATATAGCTGTGCAACAATAATTGGCAGCGGTATGAATTAATATGAGAAAATTATATTTGAAGTATATTCCCATTAATATTTTAACTTTTTAGTACACCTGGGTGATAAATATGAGGTAACACACAAAAATACTATATTATTTTTTCATGTCAGTTTTTTTGGTCAAAATGGGAGTCTCCATCTTGTGGAAATTGGAGCCAGAGCATGCCTAGTAGATACGGCCGGTCAGACAGTGGGTCCATCTCTCGCCTGCCTATATTTGTGATGGACACTATATTGTTCAATGTTGGGAATGCACACACAAGATAAAGGTGGCATGTACAGCATATAAAGTGCTAAATTGTAGCTGCATAATTTGCGCACGTAAACATTTTTAGAGCTTTGATTCATGACTGACTGAGCTACCATTTACTAGCTAGCTGACATTATCATTTCAATCAAAATAATATAAGTATAAGTAGCTAATGTAACATACCAACTTAAGTTATACTGATAAACATCAGTCAACATTTACACTCAACGCAACATATATTTTCTGGAAAATATTTGTGACTGGCTAACCATACCAAGCTACTTTGAGTGTTCTCAAATGTCGTTCAATCAATAGTAAACTGTCATGAAATTCAGCTAGTGTTAACTGCCCTGGTTTTTGCCATCACCCACATTGACTTGCTAGTTATAATACCAGTACAACAAGTTTAAAACATGTCAATCACCTCATCAATCACGCCCCTTTATCAAATCACAAATCACAAAATAACTCCTATTAAACACATTTATCTTAAGGAGAAATACTGAGGGAGATATCAGGGTCAACTGAACTTGAAACGACAGAACAATGTTCCTGAAAAGAATTTGCGGAAATGTAACTTGTCTTTTTGCATTCAGTGACATGGGAATGGGTGGGGTTAAAAATTGTAATGCAACCAGCCAGTAGAGGGCCTCAAGGACATTTTAGCTTCACTTTTAATCCCTGTTATGACTTTTACCCTTGTGTACAGTCATTGAAAAAACAAACAAACAAACAAAAACAACAAAAAAAAACCTCATACCAGGCTTTCTGGAGAACCAGGATACATCACTGATTTAAAAAAATGAGAGCAACCCAAACTCTAGCTGGTCTTGAATTACACAGTGACACATTTTACATATTGATAGTGTCCATTGTAAAAGAAATTAAATCCCTAAAATTGTTGCAATTGCAGTGAAAATCTAGCAGGATCTCAAAACCACAGTATAATTAGGAATTAGGAAAGGCTAATCAGTTAACTCACTGCTATGTTGCAAAAAAATCTTAGAAAGTGAAAATATCTTGCATACAGTGAAATGCATCTAGCATTTCCTACTGAGGTACAATAAACCAAATATAAGGCTATCAAACCTATTTTTATTTAGAGATTTTTTAGTAATTTCAAGCTTTACATTTTCTTATTCTATTACTAGATACATTTTCTTATTATTAGAAATAAATGTTTAAAATGTATCTGGCAATAGAACAAGGCTATTTCAAACTTGAAATTAGTAAAAAAAAAAATATATATATATCTATAAATAAGTTTAATGCTCTTATAATAGCTTTTTTGTAATCGTATAATAGGAACAACTAGATACATTTGACTATGCAAGATATTTTCACTTGATAAGCAGTGTACTGTAGCATTTTCTTACTGGTGAATTACTACTTTATTTTTTTTGTACACATTCTTATGTTACAGATCACAGATTTTCAGATTTGTTGCTTAACACAGTTTTAATTAACCTGATTTAACACCAATCTGGCTGGCTAGAGGTCTACTGGTTCTCTGGTAATTATTTTTGTTGGTGGCTGTGCATGAGTGCTTTCTGAAAGCCAACGTCCTTTGCTGATTTTAAGGTGGTGGTGTATTAGGAACCTGCAGTGTGCGATTAAATGGTTTGGAATAAGCTAAAGGCCTGGATCTAAAATGCATGGTTCACTAGTTACACGTTCACACAAACAGTCACCTGACTCCATGGCCTCAGCTTCACCAAAATAAAACAGTAATCATTGGATACATCTGGGTTATATTATACACTAGTTGTTACTTGTTATTTTCTATGAGTTGTTTCAATGTATAGCCATAACTTTAAAACCACCTGCCTAATATTGTGTAGGTTCCCATTGTGCCACCAAAACAGCTCTGACCCATCGAGGCATGGACTCCACAAGGACTATGAAGGTGTGCTGTGGTATCTGGCACCAAGATGTTAGCAGCAGATCCTTTATGTACTGTAAGTTGCGACGTGGGGCCTCCATGTATTGGACTTGTTTGTCCAGCATGTCCCATAGATGCCTGATCAGATTGAGATCTGGGGAATTAGGAAGCCAAGTCAACACCTTGAAATCTTTGTCATGTTCCTCAAACCATTCCTGAACTATTTTTGTCGTTGTCCTTCCTTGGACCAAGGAAGGTACTGGTAGGTACTAACTACTGCATACTCGGAACACCCCACGAGACCTGCCGTTTTAGAGATGCTCTGACCCAGTCGTTTAGCCAAGACAATTAGGACCTTGCCAAAGTCACTCAGATCCTTACGCTCACCATTTTTTCCTGCTTCCAACACATCAACTTCGAGAACTAACTGTTCACTTGCTGCCTAATATATCCCACCCCTTGACCAATGCCATTGTAATGAGATAATCAATGCTATTAATGTCATCTTTCAATGGTTTTAATGTTATGGCTGATCAGTGTAAGAGAACAAAGTTTGATCTAGGTTTAAACTAATATTATTTGAATAATTAGAACTTGAGTTGTGCTTATTTATAATTTCACTCCCAAATGACTGAGCTCTTTAAACAATGTTCAGTTACTGTACTGATGTCTCATAACTTTATTCAGATAAGTAAATCTGACATTTAAACATATTTGAGTAGTGATTACTCATTTCATTTAGTCATTCCCACTGTTAGGTTGTTACAGTCAAACTAGAAATAGTCACAGCTGTGATTAACATAACAAAAAACTGTGTGCAAGAGTAAGCTTTTATGTAAAATGTAAAACTCTTCATTGTGTAGTTGCCGATGAAATATATCAATTCTTTAGTATGGCAGATGTGCTAATATATATATATATATATATATATATATATATATATATATATATATATATATATATATATATATATATATACAGTATCTCACAAAAGTGAGTACACCCCTCACATTTTTGTAAATATTTGATTATATCTTTTCATGTGACAACACTGAAGAAATGACACTTTGCTACAATGTAAAGTAGTGGGTGTACAGCTTGTGTAATAGTGTAAATTTACTGTCCCCTCAAAATAACTCAACACACAGCCATTAATGTCTAAACCACCGGCAGCAAAAGTGAGTACAACCCTAAGTGAAAATGTCCTAAGTGAAAAAGGGGTGTACTCACTTTTGTAAGATACTGTACATATATATATATATATATATATATATATATATATTCATCTACATCTTGCAGTATTTACCACCCACCACGACCCTCACACCCTCCAAAACCCCAGAAAAATAAAAGTAGCTACATGCATGTGATGATGTTTTCGACTTATTCTCAACCCTCCCGCCATCTTCTTTAGATTGCAATCTAATATATTCGTTTTACCATCTGCCTCTCTGACACTTCTGTGAAAGGCATGCTAACAAGAAGCTCCCCCACTGAAGTGTCACCCACTCGGTGCGCTCAGCAAAATTGAATCCAAACAAAATGGAGGCGAGATGAGAGTTGCCCCTCATTGGTGCCATCTATCACCCAGCCTCCACTGGCAAGTCTGGAAATGATTCCTGTGGTGATTTATGCTGAATCTGGCCTTGTGCAAATGGATCCGAAGGGCAGCTTCGGATCTTGGAGTGACGATTAGAAAGGCATTCATGCCTGCTTTGCAGATGGTACTTGTTGATTTCCATACTTCCAGATGAACTGTGTGTATGACCTGACTCTGTACAGAAAGATGAGCAGTTATTGAAAGATGCTGTTTAAAAGACATTAACTAGTTTTGAGTAGAAATGATGTGGATGCTTACTGAAACTTAAAGAGCTGTTGTGTCTTTATGGTCTTTCTGATCATATTTAAGAGAAAATACTTTTTTTTTTTTGTCATTTCAAATTACACTGTTCAAGATACTAAAGTGATAAGTGCAACCAGGAAAGAAAAAAGGGCATAGCATAAAACTAATAGAAGAAAAGAAGTCATATGTGTAAATGAAAATGAAATGGTGATGCTCAAGAGGTCCAAGAACTCCAGCTGCAGTAAGGAAGCATACGTGTGGGATGCGGTGAAAAGCACAGCGTGCAGTACTAGAGCAGATCTAGCATGTGGGTAGGGGGCCAATCAGGAGGCTTTAAAGATAAGAAAAAGAAAGTTGAAGTAAATTTAGCAGTTGACCATGAGGCAGTGGATATGGTAGAGAAAAAAATGTTGAATTGATCACCAACTTTGATGTAGGTGCAGACAGAAACGGCACAGATGGAGCTTATTGATGTGCTTGGTAGGGTGCCAGATAGCAGACAAGTGCAGTAAGCCAGCCGTGAATAGACGTAAGTACTTATAAGTGAGTGATAAACTGTGGTGGTTTTGCAGAAATGGGATAAAGTACAGTAGCTAGAGAAGCCAAATTATGAGTGGAATTAAAAAAAAAAAAAGCCATTGAGAGCTGGTGTTTGGAATTGTGAAGTTATACAAAAAAATTAGCAGGCTAGATACAGAGCAAATAAACTTTTTTTTTTCTTCCAAATATGAGAGTTTATTATTGTAGTACAGTGCTCTCCACTAATATTGGGACCCTTGGTAAATATGATGAGCAAAGAAGGCTGTGCAAAATTGTCTTTATTGTTTAAACTTTTGAGCGTTTGTTAGAAAAACTCACAA